>NW_028258435.1:302405-604811 GCF_053883595.1 Heterocephalus glaber | reverse complement strand
TGTTTTCCAAGATCCTGACAGAGCTTTGAATAAAGAGGCATCAATTTCTTATTGAACCTAAACACCTGATCGAGTGGCCTCAAATATTTCGTTACAAAGAAGTTCGGTGGCAGGGATCACATTATAAAGGGTGAGCGTGGGACCTGGTAGGGATCCCCAGGGTCACTGGATCTCCAAGATCGAGGCCAGGCAGCAGGGAGAGTTGGGAGAGGCCCCAGCCTGGGCCTGGCACTTAGTAGGGCACCCTGTTTTGCCCCTTCCTCTGTTGGCCAGGAGCCAGATGTCTCCAAGGCGCCTGGCCAGTGGTGCAGGAACTGAATGGAAGGCACATGATGTCATGCAGAAAGCATGGCGCTGCAGCACGACAGGCCTCCGCCCCCAGCCTCTCTGAGAGCCAGTGTCTCTCTTGGATGAAGGTGGTAGCATGTCCGCTTTGTAGGCTGCAGCAGGGCTGGAAGAAGAGGTGCCAGTGAAGTGCCTGGCACAAGGTGCATGCTGAGTGAACCGTTTGCTGCGGTTCCTGACAGTGCTTTGCGCTGTGTGGTCTTAATAGATGTCATTTCTGGGAAGGGCCTGCAAAGATTGCCTCCTCTTCTGTAGTTTTATTTAGCATTTTGGCGGAGTCTTTTGTGATCCTTGTCAGGCTTACAGATCTGAGGCACCTTCCTATAGCAGAGAAGCTAGGGCAGTGTACTACAAGGGTAGGCAGAGCAGAATGCTTTTCAGGGCAACAAGGTGTTACAATGAAGTGATTAAGCAATGTCACCATTTCCATACAGAGTATCTGACTACAGGAGGTGATACTATGTTTCCCTGAAAATAAGACCTAGCCGGAAAATACTCATCCTTGAAAACTAGAGATCGAAAACTCCAGCCCAGTCAGCCTATCCTCACCTTACCTGCCTCAGGGCAGACACTGAGCCAGAGAACAGCGATGGCAGGTGAGGCAAGGGCAGGCTGATGGGACTGGCACTTTGATCTCTAGGTTTCTGGGCTGCTTTTTTTCTAGTGAGGTCTTATTTGTTGTTGTTGTTTGTTTGCTTTGGTACTGGGGATTGAACTCAGGACCTTGCACTTACAAGGCAGGCGAGGAGCCTGGCCCAGGCTAGGCTTACTTTTGAGAAAGAGGATATTTGTATTTTGGGTCCTGGCATCTAGCACTGCAAAAATAATGTAAGAAAACCTCATCACTTTGTGCTTTCATTCTGTAAATTTTAAACATTTGCTGATGTAGCTGGTGACATAACTGCAGGACTTTAAAGTTTTGATCTGTAAAAGGCGCATGCATTCTCCTGGTAGTTTTGTTCACAACAGCAAGGCAGAAGCATGTCCTAAAATTCTTTCACAAGACAGGTTTCCTTGAATCCTTTCCATACCTAGGAGGAGAACTGTTTTAAAGACATGTGCTGTGCTGAGTGTCAGTCACAGGATGGAGCAGGAAAAGTAGTTATCATTAGCTGTCCCCAAGTGAGGCCCTGAAACTGTAACTGCTGAACACAATAAGGCTGATGTCATTTGAGGGTCACACCCTAACCCTAACTTGTGGCCATGGGGTGGGGACTGCTGGCTCTGAGATCTGTCCGAGCTGGGAAGAGAGTGATAGAAGTGATGTGAAGATCACAACAGCTTCAGCCCCAAATTGATATACTCAACCTCAAATGGATTCCTCAACCCACTCTGATCTGAACTGTTAAAATAGCTCCATGCCCATCACCAGGGAAGCGGGGCCTTGTGGGAAATCCCATGAACTATCTGCTGAGGAAAAGTTGTTCCTGTCCAAGGGAACAACACACACGATGCTTTGCTCTGTGGTGAGGCATAGAAGTGAGATTCAGCTCTTGGACTTGAGGTGCTGGATAAAGCAAGGAGTAGGAGTGCTGGGGAAGACGTCAGAGTCCCCAGAGAGCCTGGAAACCCTGCCTGTAGCAGTACCAACATGGTCAGGAATGCTTGGGATGGGGGGCAGGAATGCAGGGGGTTTTGATGCCAGTTGATTTCAGCATCAAGTGGGGATTTCTGTGCCAAACATAGATCAGGAAGATTCATCAGTGCCCACAGAAGGTCCTTGGACAAGGGGCTCATGAGGCTTCAAGCTGAGGTGCTGAGTAGCCTGGGGGGCAGAGCTGGGATTTGGCCACAGGTAGAGCTGGCTTGAGACCACCTGGTTGGGGGCCCAGTAGCAAGGAGGCTGGGGATTATAATCAGCGAAGACAGGGAGGCTGTAGCTTTCGGTCAGAGCAGGAGTCTGGTGATGAATTCCACCCCAGTGGACATCAATAAGAGGGGCAGCAAACATTTCTACAATCCACTGCAGAGCCTAGGATCAGTAACATGCAATTCACTCCTATAGAGCTGTACCAGAATCAACACTAATTCCATTCTAAGTAACTTTTTACTTGACTTCTCTCCTTTAAAGGTGAAGGCTCAGGAGAAGGTGATGTGCTCTGAAGAATGCAGTGGTGACAGTGTGGTGGAGAAGGGACAGAGGATCATAACATGACAGTGTGGGACTCACACACTACTTTTCATCCTTATCCATGAGCTAATTTGCCCTCACCACCAGTCTATGAGGTGTGCAAGTATTATATTTCTTCTTGTTATATTCATGAGGAACCTGAGAGATTTCAGGAAAGCCTGGGATGAGCAACGAATGTGTTGTAGAACTGCTAAATCCAGTCCTGACTCTAGCTCCATGATATGCCACTGCCTCGGGCAGAAGAACACACCATCTTAGGAGATGCTGTGGGCAGAGCCACCCCTCCTCCCTCTTCCCTTTCCTCATCATTACTATCATCCTCCTCATTCCCACCATCATCACCATTGTCATCTTCTTCATCCTAAAGATAATTTCACTGCTTGGCCATAACTGGCATTTTTCACCTCAGTTGGTACCATGTGTACCTAATGGATGCACCCTGAGACCATAATGCTAAGTGAAATAAATCAGACGCAGAAGGTTAAATGTCGTACAGCTTCTCTTATATGAATTTCCAATTATAAGTAATTTAAAGAGCAAAATAAAAAACAATAGAAAAGAGGGAAGTAGACCTTTTGCAGAGGGAAAGGGGATCTAAGGATGGAGGAGAAAGGAAGGGGAAATATGGAGGACTAAGATGCAATAGGTACCAACTCCTCATGATGAATATATTATTTGTTGCAAACATGTACTAATAAAAATATTTAAAAATTGAATTCCTTTTTATCCACTTCCTAGCAAATAATTTTATTCAATAATGGAAGGTGATTTTGCAGTGTTGTGTCTTATATCAAGCTGTCCCCCAAAAGCCTCATGTGCTCATAGGTGAGGCTTCTGGGAATGACTGACTCATAAGTGTGTGTGATACTGGATCAGTCCATTGATTGGTTTAGCCTAGTTCTGGATGTGAGTGATGGATTTACTGAAGAGGGAAGATCCACCCGGGATGTAGGTGGCACCAACCAATAGGCTTGTACCCTGGATAGAATAAAAAGGGAAAGGAAGGCTCACTGCTTCCTGCCTGCCATGCCATGGACTGTTTCTCTTCTTTCATGCTACCCTGACCTGGAGCCAGCCAACTAAAGACTAAAACCTCTACAAACCATGAGCCCAAATAAACCTCTCTTCCTTTAACTTATGGGTGTTGGGTATTTTGTTCTGGCAATGAGAAAGGTAACTAAAACATGTAGTATAAAAATGATTAGCATCATTTCATCCAGATTTATATTTTTTCTTCAGTCCCGGTCAGGGGGGAGCAGGAATGGCCTAATTTTATCTGAGAAATGAGGGGGAAATGAGTCTGGGAGGGTGCAAATCACAGTGTTTGCATTAGCTCTATCAATAAACAGTCCCCACTATACATGCAGTGACTTTACAGATACCAAGCAGGACACCTCCTATGCATGTGCAGGCCTGGGCTGGATGATAGTCCAACTGAGGTGACCATGTTTCATTCCTTGCTCAAGGAGTCTGGTTAATGCTATACTTCACTGACTACAAAGAGACGAATTCTCAGTTCTTCCAACTCCAAAGTTTATGAAACTTTCTATTTCATTGTGAGTTCCATCTTCCAACTCAATCTACCATGCTTGAATTTAAAGGACAAAGACAGACATTAGAGTACTCTCCCATGAACAGACTCTAGACCAGAGGTCAACAAACTATGACCCAAACCAAACCTCATGTTTGTGACAAGCTGGATTGGAACTCAGCCATGCCTACATCATACATGTTGCTGTGACTACTTGAGAGCTTTGTCAGCAGTTCTGTGCAGTTGCAGCAGGAGGTCAGAAGCACCTAAAATAGTGATGGCTAGTCTTGGAGGGAGTTACCCAGCCCTTAGGCCATAGATGGGGCCTTGGAAGCTTTCATTCTAAATGAACTGTGGTGCCTATATCTAAAGCCAAGTCTTCCACTTTTGTGCCAGATCCTCTTCTTCCTCCTCCACTTCCTTTTCCTCCTCTTTCTCCTCCTCTTATTTTTCTCCTTTCTTCCTCTTTCTTTTCCTCCTGTTCCTTTTTCTCTTCTCTCTCCTTCCTTCTCCTCCTTCTCTTTTGTCTTCTTGCCTTTTCTTTTGAGATAGGGTCTTCCCAGGGTGGCCTTGAACTTATGATTCTCCTGGCTCAGCCTCCTGAGTCCTGGGGTGCCAAGTGTGCTCCATGGTCCTGGATCTTACTCATCTTCTCCAGCTGGCTTCTGGAATCCTCTACCTGCACACCTATCTTCCTACCCTGCACCCTCCATGCCCCTCCTCAGTGTCTTCTGCTGATGTCCCCACTTCTCCTGTAGCCTGACCATGGGGAAGTCCAGGGGACAGTCCTTGGTTCTCCCTCTTCTGTCCTTTCTTCCCTCACTGCTCTCTGGCTCTTGGACTTGTCTACTCAGCCTGGGCTGCTGGAACAAATTAGCATAAACAACATTTACTTCTTAGGGTACCAACGTGGTTAGATCTTTCCATACCCTACAAACCCATTCCACCGTCTTGCCCACGACTCCATAGTTTCCTAACTGTTCTCTTGGCCTTTACTCTTCCTCCTCCCACCATAACCCATACCTTCAGTCTATTCTTCAGAGAGCAGTTGATAGTTACTCTTTTTAAAAGAGGTCAGATTGGCCAGATGCCCAGTACATGGGAGGCTGAGGCAGGAGGATCAAGAGTTTGAAGCCAGTCTGGGCTACATAATGAGTTCAAGGCCAGACTGGACTACATAGCAAGACCCTGTCCAAAACAAACAAAGGGGTCAGATTATATCCCTCCTTTCTTAGTCCTCTTCAGTGGTTCTCCACTTCGTTCAGAATAAAAACCGAACCCTCAGAAGAGCCTGGGGGGCGACCCTGTGTGACTTGGTTTTCTATGAATTGGGCCCATTCCTCTGCCCTTATCTTTCTCCCATGCAATACTCACCCTGTCCCTGCCACCCTGTTCTCCTTCAATGCCTCAAGTGTACCAGGCATCCTGATGTCACTGACCTCTGGACTGATTGTCCCCAATGTCTGAGACTCGCTTCCAGTAGCTGTGCAGCCTCCGCTGAGATATAGCCTGTGCAATGCAGGGTGTTTGCTTACTTGAAATTGCAAACTACCTCTCCCACATTCTGCCCCCTCCACTACTCCCCATGGCATCCTCCTCCTTCTAGCACAGTGTCTTCCTCCCCTTATTTATGATCTCTATTATTGACTGCACATTTCCCTTTCCTACAAGCAGGATCCTCTAGGACAGGCAGGAATCAGTCTCCTCTGCTCCCGGATTTCTCCATGGCCATAGATGAAGCCAATGCACCCAACAAACATTTGTCCCGTTAATGAATCTCTTAAGTCTGAGGCAGGGATCCTTTCAGATAATGGATGGTGCACTCTACTGTCACAAAGAAAACACTGGCTGAGTGAGATAGGGTTAGGAGCTGCCAGGAAGAGGAGGTCAGGATGACCCAGGGTTCTGGCTTCCGGGCTCCAGCCCGAGCTCAGTGGTTCCCAGGGCAGGGGCTCCGTGGGGCTCACTGCAGGGAGGCCTGCATGGCCCAGATAAGGGCGTCATGTGCCCTGCCCTGGGTCTCTGAGTGCAGGACTATTTTTACCTAACAGAAGGAAGCTAATCTCACAGACGTGATGTGAAGGTCTGAAACATGTACCATCTCGGGAGGCCGGCGAGCTCTGAAGGTGCTGAGAGCCCAGGAAGGAATGTGCCGGCTGTCCCTCTGTGCTCCCATGGTGCCCCAGGGTGGTGCAGGGAGCTCTTCCGGGGGGACAGGCACAGACCTCGAGCCACCGCAGGGCTGGGGCTATTCCCTGTCTCATGAGAAGCCCCTCCACCTGGAGCAGGTCACTTAACCACTAAGCACCCTGATCCCTTTCCCAAACAGTGGGGATAAAAGGTGCCTATTCATTCTCGATAGAGCTTAGGCCAAATGAAATAACACAGGTGAATGCTTTTGTGCATTTTACTACTTCTCACTCTATAGTACTGGCTGGTCTTGAACTCACTATGTAGCCAGGCAGGCCTCACACTCTCAGCAATCCTCCTGCCTCAGCCTCCTGAGTACTGGGCTCACAGGTGTGCACCACCACACCTGGCAACTTTCATCCACTTTAGAGTATAAGGTAAGTCCTATGATGCACAAAATCGAAAGTGAATGACAGATGATAACTTGTGAAACACTGAATTAATAAAATCTGAAATGATTAAGGCTACCCCTCTTGATTGCTGTCACCCTGCATTCAACCCAGACTTGCGTTCAGCACCATGGGGATCAGGAGGTCTGGTAAAGGTCTTCTTTCTTGAGGAGTGGCTGGCTTTGGGACAAGGGTAGACATCATCCCCAAAGTCCCAAGGGTATTTGGCTGTCTCCTGACTTTGTTCAGTTCAAATGATAATCACTGACTTACCACTCTGCTGTAGGTCCCTTAAAATACATAACTTTAGCTGGGCCTGGCACTGCATGCCTGTGATCCCAGCACTCAGGATGCTGAGGCAAGAGGATCACTGGAGCTCAAGGTCAGCCTAGGTTACACAGTGAGTTCAAGGTCAGCCTGAACTGCATAGTGAGACCCTGTCTCAAAAAAAAAAAAAAAAGATACATTACCTCGTGAGTTACAGTGCTCAGGAAGTGTTCACAGGACCTAGTCTGGAGATGGAGTCCTAGGGGCTGACGGGCATAGAGGTTTTCCTGTACTGCACATAATTACTGCAAGGCGGAAGCCAGTGAGCTGAGTTTTGCTAGTCCCCCGTCCTGGGATTCTCTTCTGCATCCCACCTGCAGGCACACATCGTCCTTCATGCACTGCAGCGTGAGGTCTCCCGAGGTTACAGGGGAACTGTGAACTTCCTGTGGACATGAACATGCTTCTGAGCAAACATCTGCTGCAGTGGACTGGGGTTCAGCGTCCCTTCAGAATTCACGTGTTGTGACCCTAAACTCCCATGAGATACTACTCCGAGGTGGCCTCGGAGGCGCTGGGATGCAGAGCCCTCGGGTGCAGTTGGTGCCCTACACAGGAGCCTCCAGGAACTCTCCTCTCTCGTTCTTCTTCCTCTTTCAGAGGATTTGTTTGGACTGACAGTCATGTCAAAAGAATGACGCTCTGGGCGTGGTGGTGCATGCCTGTCATCCCAGCACTGGGGAGGCCGAGGCAGGAGGACTGAAAGTTCCAGTCCATCCTGGGCGACTTTAGTGACTTAGTGAGACCCTGTCTCAAAATGAAAATGAAAAAGGCCTGGGGGGTGGCTCAGTGTGAAGGCCTGGGGTCCATCCCCAGTAGCAGGAGGAAAAAAAAGGAACAAAACAATGAAGATGTTGAATTAAAAGAACTTTAAGTTTTTCCAGCTGTTTTTTTAATAGTCAATGTATGTGAACATTGTGCTGTTAAGTCAATAATTTTATTCTTTAAGTTTCTGTTTTTATCTTCTATTTATTTATTCAATATTTGTAAACATCTGTGTCCAGGCACTGCCAGGAATGGGTAAGTGGCATCAAACAACAGAACAAAGTCAGCTCACTCTGGAATCGGACTGGGAAACAATATACTAGCACAGTGGGTAATAAATTCAGGCAAGATGGCAGAGGAGACAGAGATTCTTTATAAGAAAGGACAGTCAGGGAAGGCCTCTGTGACGTGAAAATATTTAAGTAGAGATTTGAATGAAGCCATTTTTCATAAACTCTTTGTTCCCTAAGTTATCACGAGACAGTGCTGGTTCTCTAGTTTTATGACAAAATCTGTATTCCAGGCCAAAAGGATCATTGCAGTAGCCCTGTCATGTGGACACCTTACCATGGTGTGATGATGAGACTATTTTCACAAAGTCCCAAGGCACTGTGTCACGCTGTTGGACATTTAAAAATTTTACATGGTCTGTAATCCCAGCACTCTCGGATGCCGAGGCAGGAGGATAGCACGTTTGAGCCCAGCCTGGGAAACTTAGTGAACGAGTGAGATCTTGTCTTGATATTAAACAAAAAAAGGGGAGAGGGATTGGGATGTATCCCAGTGAGAGGGCCCTGGGTCCAATTCCCAGTACCGAAAAAAACTGAGCTCAAGGACGCCCTCTTTTAACATTCATTGGAACTAATGTTTCTTCGTGTGAATGGAAATGGCTAGTCATCCACCAAAACCTTTATTCTGACCTTCCTGGACCACAGTGAGTCTCCACTTCCCAGGATACTTTGCAGCTAGGTGCAGACTTGTGCCTGACCTATAGCTGAGGAAATCTGGACAAATCAAAGCCTCTGCCAGGCCCAGCCTATAAAATCCTCTAGCGTGAGTGACCTCCGCTTGTCCCTCTCTGTCAACCCAACACAGATGACAGTGAGGGACTTGTGACAGCAGAGCCACAATTCAGAAGGAGTTCAGCATCCCAGAATAACCAAGGAAAGAGAGAGCCATGGATATTTATTCACTTTCCCAGGACTGCCAACATGAGCTGGAAAAAGCCTTTGATTCTGTTGCTCCAACACCTGTAAGAGTTTAATTCCATAGCTGTGTTGAGCTGATGTGTCTTGTGTTTAATTCTATAGCAGCAAATCTACCATAACTAATATGCCCTGGGACAGAATAATATATCTGTCATGCACATCCATGGCTTTTCACACCTGTGTATCATACTGCAATTATCGTATCTGTAGACCTAGACTTATCCAAACTGAATTATGTAAAATTCACGTGCTCCCAAAAGACAATGAAAATATAAGTGTGTGTATAACATTTTCCTGCAACCTTATTTGCACCTTAGTGCACAAGCTGGCTCGTCGGAGATCATATAACAACACAATGACCAAATGCTTGTGCTAATTTGGGCAATCATTTGGTGTACATGGGCTTCATTTCCCAAATAGGTGGACAGCGGTATTACTCGGCACGTATCTGTGGACATTTAAGGATCAACGTCAGTGGATGGATGTGCATGTCACAGAGAGACCCCCAACATCCCACCATGTCCAAGGGACAAGTTACATTGTTCCTGGCTAAGCAAAGGTGGGAGAATAGTGGCCAGAAATTATTTTCCCCACCTGTTTTATTTCTATGGGGATTTGAATGGTAAGGTTCCAATTAAAGATCATTTAGAAAAGGTGCTGGAGGTCAAACTGAAATTACTCCTAGCCCTAGGGTCCTAGGATGGCCCATTTGTTCAGCCTGTAATGTTGGGTTTTACCTTCCTTCTGGAGGGGATGGTAGTGTAAGCTAGTGAGCTCTGATGTGGACACCGTACTTGGTTTTCAAATTTTGTTTTCAAGCACCTACTGCCACCTGCCAGACATAGGACTATGCCCTTTATCTTCTGTTATGACTTAGATCTAGATTATTCCCCCAAAGCTTCATGCATTCAGAGGTTAGGCCTTTGGAAGGTGATTGATGGGGGCACTAAAGCTGACTTCCTATTAGGAGGTGGGTTCTGATTGGAAGAGGCAGGTGGCGTGGGCTGGAAGGGTTTATCCTCCTCCCTGCCTCCTCCCTTCTCTCTGTTTCCTGTCCACCATTCTGTGAGCAGCTCCATTCCTCCAGACCCTTCTACCATGTTCTTTCTGTCTTGGAGCCAGCTGACTGTGGACTGAATCCTCTAAAAGCTGTGAGCCAAAATAAATCTCTCCTCTTTAAGTTGTGGGGATCAAATATTGCATCCTAGTGACAGGAAGGTGACCGAGATGCACATACACACTGTGCAATGAGCTGCAGTCTTCACCCTTTGAGCTGGTTGTCCTGGAAGTGGTGAGCATCAAGTTACAGTGGGTGCCAGGTACAGCTGGAGAGCCATGAATCTTGATATTTCTGGATGTCTTATCTTTTTTATATATTGTTTCTGGGCATTGACTTTTGTTAAGACTATCCTCTGGAGGGGTACAGTGATGATTCTTTATTTATTACTTATGTTTAGTACCTTTCCAAAAAGATCTGGGGTAGTTTACAAAGGTTCAAAAAATGGAAAGAAAAAAATATGATATGGAATGAAGGGCAGTGTGATATTGTGCACGAGCACAGCTTCCTAATGGGCAGATGCCATGAGAGTTTAGTGGAGTAGACAGTCTGTCTCACAACAAAATTTGCATATTTCATTTCCATAAATGAGTTACATACGTCCTGGAGAACAAAGAAGTTGAGGTTATGCCCCAGGCAGTGATCTGAAGAGTCCCAGAGTTTGGTACTTGCTTATGATGTCAATTTCCCTCCTTTCTTCCCTCTTCTGTAAATCTCAAGTTTCTAGAGATTTGATTCTTCCCTGTTTTCCTCAATGCCTACAATCAGGAGAGAGTACCTACTGGCTGAGAGTTAAAAATCTGTGCCTTCCTCCTTCTTGAGAGAGTAGTCCTTGAAATCATTCAAAAATTCCTGCTTTAAAGAGCCCCATAACATAAACATTTATAATCTCACACTTAAAGGGAATTGAACCCTTGGGAAACTCTAGAAGAAATCACATTGACCACAGGCTGAGCAGAGCAGGCCGAGAAGCCTGACTTGGAGCAATAAATGCTTTGCCATCTGAAGGGGCTGACACAGCCATCTTGAAGAGGGACCTGCTGTGCTCTCCCCTTGAGCTGCATGTGAGGGTCCAGTTGCAGAAGAGCTGAGCCTGGAAACTCCACACCGCCCTTCGAGTGATGCTCTTTCCTGATACAGCCCACTTTAAAAAGATAGTCTTTTTGGAAACAGTGATCCTCTCCATCTAGTTCATTTGAAGTTTCCATCTGAGCTGAGAGATTTTGATGCCAGAAAACAAATGAAACATGGTAGAAGGGAATGGACAACAGAACGCTGCCTCTTGAGCAGTGTAGATATCTGAAGCAAAGCACTGTGGGTGAGGATTGGGGCAGAGAAGAGGTCAGAGATCGGTGACCTGAGAAGGGGCTTGCATCTGCACCCCAGTGGTGACACAATGATTTGGGACCTGGAGAAGACTTCCTTAACAGGAAAAGCAGTATCTGTGCTAGCAGCTGACTGAAAATGTACTTAATAGTGAAATGCTATAGGCATTCTTCCCAAAATCAAGATAAAAAGAAAAGTCACAATTATTACTTAACTTTTTTTACAGATGTTTATTCATTCTGGCTTGTAAGTGCTAGGTATTAAGCACTGGGGACAAAATGGTGTGAAAGACAGCAGTGGTATCTGGCCTCTTGTGTACAGTCTGTAAGGGGGACAGGAAGACATTCATTGAATGGTCACATGGAACATGTAAGGTTGTTATGGATAAATGTTATACAAGAGGGCTCCTGGGGTAATTGGAGTATGTGTAAGTGGGGGTTTGATGTAGAAGAAATGTTTCTAAAAGAAAGTCAGTCTAGAATCAGGCGGGAGATGTTTGAAGCTTTCCAAGTAAGGAAGGTTATTTGGGGCAGGAAGAAAGGACATATAAAAAGGATGGGTGTCTTAGTTACTTTCTTGTTCCTGGGACAAAATACCTGACACTCAGAAGTTAAAGGAGGAAAGGTTTATTTTGGCTCACAGTTTGTAGAAGTTTTAGTCTATAGTCAGGTGGTTACAAGGCAGGGGAACATGGCTGAGGGGCCTGGTGGAGGAGAAACAGTCCATGGCAGGGTAGGCAGTAAACAGCAAGCACTCAAGACAGGATAATCCAATATCACACACCTATCATCCAGTCACCTCCCAAAAGCACCACCTATGAGCACACGAGGAAGGGGGGGGGGTATCTAGAAATAAGCCATAATAAGAGGTCACAGGCTGGGAAAAGAGGAGTCCAAGTTCAAACCCAGCTTGTGCAAATTAGCAAAATAGAGAGACTCTCTAAATAGAGAGGAGGGAGCTGGGGATGTAGCTCAGTGAGAAGGCCCTGGGTTCACTCCCCAGTCCTGCAAAGAAAAGGGGGCAAGGGGTCAAAGGTCTTTGAGGCTGGGGTTGCATTGTGATCTGGGCCAGGATGGCAGGCCACAGTGGGGAGCACTGTCTTTCTGTTCTGGGGAGGAATAGAAAGAGGCTGACTTTTGAGATATTAGGGTGGCTTAGGTGTTTCATGTTGCAAAGATGGCCCCAGTGTGAGAGCAAACTAGAAGGATGAGGGTAGGAAGGAAGGCGAGTAGACTGGTTGGGGGCTTCTGCCTTGGTGAAGGCAAGGGTTGGTGGATGTGAGCTTGGACCAGGTGGCAGGCAGAGGGAGGTGACCAGGCTTGGCCAGCAGTTAGCACCTGTGCGAAGGTCTGCAGTGAAGGCACTCTCAGCATCTGCTAATGTTGTTACCTACCCAGAAAAACCACAGGCAATGAAAACAATTTTTTAAATTAAGAGTTCAACAAAAAACTGAATTATAAAATACCATATGAATATCCTATGTTTCAGGAGTAAGCACATGCTGGCAACGGGAAACTAATTTACTTATAATATTAAAATAATACAAAACGCACAGTAGTAACTAAATAACAAATGTATAAGAACAAAAATTAATAAGACCCACATGGCAGGAAAAAGTATGATAGCATCAAAAAGAAAACTATGTATTATAGATATATCAATTCTTCCCTAAGGGATGTGCAGCTGAATACAATAGCAGTGTTAGGTATTCCAGAAAGATTTCAAAATAATTTGAGAATTTGGGTGATAAACAGATAAATAATTGAAATTTTTACTGCAGTTTGTTTTGAATTGTTTTCAACTAAAAAAAAAAAAAAATAGGCGGAGGAATTTTCCTTCCAGATACCAAATCTTCTAAAGCTACCATCAGTAAAAAATAAATTTGTGGTTCTGCTGCATGACTCATCTAATATTTTAATAGAAAAGAAGCAGTATTGTTGCAAAGCAGATGGCAAAGTGGAATCGAAGAAGTATTGCAACTCTACAGGGAAAGAATCGTTATGGACAAATGGAATCTGGCTTAACATCACATTTGTAGGAAAGACTGCCAAAGGAATGGCTTTTTCTTGTTTTGATCCATGATAACTGATTGAAGTTATCATGGTAAGAAGAAAATATTCATGAATTTTCTAAGTTTGGAGTTTTGCACTAGAGACCCAAAACCACTGAACTCTTTTATGAACTGATAGCAACAGCAAAGTTAAATTCTAACTCAAACACTTCTTTGAAAGTAGAAGGTATGAAACACCATAATGCAATGGTTTTGTAATATTCTTTCTCAGCTGTAGGTATTACCCAATTTGGTTATAAAATCTGTCAAGTCTATAAATTGAATATATATTTTATCTCCTCTGGCTCCCCAAATATTTTTGTCCAGTATGTTCTTAATAGCTTTATATTATTTAGATTTTTAATGTGGTTCCTCAAACAACCGATCCAGAAGTCTGCTGGTGTACAAGCTTACTTGAGGGTCTTTAATGTGCTTTAATGCTACTCAATGGGAAAGAACATGAACATATTTTCTCTTTCCTCTCTCTGCCTGCAGCAACTAATGCACTCCCATGAAACATTCAGGCTGATATGCTAAAAAGAAACACCTAAAGTTAATGCATATTTCAGAATATTTCTTTTTCTTGGTTTTTTTTTTTTCTGGTACCAGGGATCGAACTCAGGTCTTTGCGCTTGCGCAGCAGGCGGCGAAACCACTGAGCTAAATCCCTGGCTCTTTCAGAATATTTCTAATTATTGTTTCAATTTCCTATGAGAGCTATCATTTTTAAATTTATTGAACTGAGCAACTAAACAGTAAGCATCACAATGGCTTTGTGGAGGGGCCATGGAGATTCACAGCAACAACTGTGTAATGTGCAAACCTGCTCTGAGTTTGTGTGTCTCAGACAGCAACAGACGTGTGAGACAGAATTGAAGACAAAGCAGGTCTGGGGTCCACGTCCTGGGGCTTTGTGGCCCGTGAAGATCATGGCCCAGGCCTGTGGGCCCCATTTCCTCATTGCCTCTGATCGGCAGTCCTCTGCCCTAGGATTGCTTGTTCTACGAGGAATGATGTGAATTTGAGGTTACCGAACTTAAACTCCAGCACTCTATTCTCAACCATAGCCCACAGGAACCATTCCTTACAATTCACAATTCAGGAATCACCAGTTTGCTTTTAGGGAAAGAAGGAAGGAAATTGAAAATATGAATCCCAGAACTGAATCAAATACTAACACTGAACATTAAATCTCCAATTCCATTTCATGCCAAAATGGGGCCTTTGTAAGAGTTCTTACTCTTGCAACTTTAAAGATTAGGCATGCACACTATTCATGATTAATAATGATGGCTTTCAGTTATCTGGGGAAAATCTGTTGGCTTTCTTCATTCAAGACTTTTAAAATTTGAAATAATAACCACTATTCAACCATGGGAAAATAAGGACATTGTGATTTAGATCTAAAATGGCCCCAAAACCTTTTGTGCCCGGAAGGTGATTAGATTATAGGGGCCTAGAGCTGACTTGCTGTTAATGGGTTGGAGGAAATGGATCATAAGGGCTTGGCCTAGAAGGGTTTATCTCCCTTTCTGGCTCCTCCCTTCTGTCTCTGCTCGCTGGCTGCCATGCTGTGAGCAGCTTTCCACCAGACCCTTCCACCATGCTCTTTCTGCCTTGGAGCCAGCTGAAAATGGACTGAAAATATGAGCCAAAATAAACCTCTCTTCATTTATATCATGGGTTTAAAGTATATTTGTCCTAGCAATGACAAAATGACTAGGACAGACATATTTACATTCTGGCTGTACATGGAAGAGAAAATTATTTCCAAGTTATAAACAGAGTGAAACCTTCAGTTGGAGTTATAAAGAATCAGGCTGTGATACGTGTCAGCCTTCTGTGTCTCTCAATAAAGTCCTAGACACTCTCACAGTTAATCACCACAGCAATGCCCTGGATGGCTTATGGCTTAGCAGTGATCCTTGGGAGTTGGGCTCCCTTTCTTCCAGTTGACGAAGCTAGACTCGGCCTTGTGTGTATGACCCAGGTGTCCTGCAGTCCACACAGCCCTCCCCTTCACTGATTTCTGACTCGCTCCCATGCACTATTTACAGAGGTTTTCCTTGCACTATCTTGCTCAATTCTCACATCATTGGGGGAAAGTCTTATAATTTCCTGCATACATGTTTAAGGAAAAGTAGCCATTGGTCTTTGAAAAGAAAGTAAGTAGCTTGTCTACTGGATTCAGCCATTTATAAAATGAGGTGATTGGCATGGAGCTTGATTTTTTAAAATGCTAGCTGCTCTTCTGAATGGGCAGAAGGGGCAATATCTTAGAACAAATGTTGCATATTATATGAGGAATCACTGATGCGTCTCTGTAAGTAACTATAAAGCCAACAGGGACCGATTGGCTTAGAGCAATTTTCAACAGAACCTTTTGGGCTTCATCAAACACCCAGATGCAGGATTGGGGGGTGGATGGGGATTGCAGACATAAATAACCTGTGCTCTTTCCTGAAGGCCCTCAGTGTGGTGGAGGCTGGGTGTTCAATGCACTGAAAGTTGACCAAGGAACAGAGCTATGAGTTGTCTGAAGTCCATTGGAGCTGCCTCCCAGGAAAGAGCTCAGGGACGCTGAGGTGAGAAGAGCCTTGAAGGGTGGTTCAGTGTGCCAGTGGGGTCCAGCCAGCCAGCAGGTCAATCTTCTCAGGTCACACAGATTGTAGGTGAGAAAGCTTTTAGTAGATTCAGGTCCTCGGTGCTGGGCAGTTGGTTGAGGCAGGCACATTAGCTATGTAACAAGTTACTCCAAGTCATGACTTCAGCAGTAAGTGTGTATTAGCTCATGGTTTCTACAGATTAGGGATATGGGGACAGAGTGGCTGAATGGCATGTGAGCTGAGGCTCCAGGCAAATACCTGGGACATGTCATCTCGGCAGTGGTAGCTGTGGGCTCCCTGCCAAAGCTCTGACATGCTCCATACCAGAAGTCCTAGCGTCTCATCCCCTCACCATGTGGACCATCCACAGGGCTTCTTTTATTTTTCCTCTCAAAACCAAATATTTATTGAATATCAACTGTGAGCAAGACATTGATAACATCACCAAAGATACTACTGAGGCAAAGATGTCACATTTAAACATAGTAGCTTTATCTTTATTTTTTTTATTTTAAATTTTATTTTATTGGTACATTTTAGGGGTACAATATAATGACATTCATCATTGGAAATCTGCACCTTGACATAATCCATCTTGGTTCTTATTTTTCCCCCTTCCCCTGCCCTCCCTTCAACCCCTCCATCCCTCCCTATTTACAGAGACTTTGTTTCCATGTTTTCATTTTCTCATATTAATTCCATTCCCTTCTTTCCTTTCCCCTACCCCCCCACCTCCCCTTCCCCTTTGCCCCTTTTCTTCCTATTTCACATTATCTATTATACCTTTTAGTCCTTATTTACACTTTTTACACAGGGCTTCTTGAGTTTCTTCAGGGCATGGTAGCGGGCTTCCTCCAGAGCTAGGTGAGAAATAGCTAGGAAGAAACTACTTTTGCAGTCATTTACAGCCTTTGCTTGGAAGTTGACCCCCATTATTTCCCACTTTCACTATTAGCAATGAGTCTCACTTGAGGGAGGGGAACTAATCTCCGACCTGCACTGAGAGGAGGAGTAAAGAAGTTGTTGGCATAGCTGAACACCAACCACTAACAGTGGATGCTAAAATACAAAATGGCACGCTATGGCAATAGTAGACTCTGATGACTCCTTAGAAATTATGTTGGAGAGGGAGCAAGGCTCATCAATGAGGAACTCAATTATGTGGTTCCATAGTTATGGATTTGCAGAGAGCGCCTCACTGAGGCAGGAGATTTGGGCGTGGTCAGCTGGCTGGGCCAGTGGATCTGACCTGTCAATCACAGAGATCCAGGACACACGTCTCTCCACCTGGGACCAATCAGAAAGCACCATCTGCAGTTCTGGTGCAAAATCAAGCAGGTTTTTGATAGGACAGCCTAAATCTGACTTCAGCCTCAAGAAATAGGAGCTACAAGACACATCCACCATTAACCTTTCTCTCCCTTTCTTTCTTTCTCTCTCTCTCTCTCCTTTTCACTCTGCAGAACATATTTTTCCTACCTTTAATAAATGTAAAATTTCACCACCTTTTGTGTGTTTTGTCCAATTCTTTGTTCAGGTCCTGGAAAGAAATGGGAAGAGTCTCTAGAAAAAAATGTATAGAACCCCAGAATCCGGAAACATCACATCTAGGGTGGAGGGAGGTGGGTGAGACTCTCCCCCACCTCTCTCTACCTGGTAACACATGTCAAATACTCACTATTGTGCTCAAAATAGCACCACTCCCCATTTCTGTTGGCTTGAGGTCTCAGGGTCCTTGGGCCTCTGTCTCAAGAACAGGCGGTTTTCTATGTGATCAGCATAGGCAAGATCTTTCTCCAGCATTCATTTAGAAGTTTCTCAACTTGTGGAGGGAGCTGGTGCTCCTGGATCAGAAAGGAAAGCACAGAGTGGTGCCTCCCCCACCTCCCTGCAGCCCTGGGACTTCCAGTCCAATGGCTTCATCCTGGGGAGCCTGGGGAGGGCTGGCAAACACTCCAAACAGATAAAAGATAATTGAACAAGGAGTGAGTAGTATATGGTGACAAAGTGCTATTTCCATAATAAGCTTATCTGGGTAAACTTTCTCAGAGCCCTGAGTTCCTGAGCAGGGTGCGGATTTGGCCATAGTAAAGAAACAGGCTAGGCCAGGAATGTCTGGGAGCTAATGAATGCTGGTGAAGTGCCTGACGTTCCTATCTCTGCTTTGGATCCCTGCCACCTTGACCCGAATGTCAGACGGTGTTTAATTGGCAAACAGGGCTTCAAAGGGTTGCTAGGCCCTACTCCCAGAGCCCCAGGGCCTGCTAATGTTTAATTGTTGTGTGCAAGGGCCTACTAGTCCTTGGTACACTTAGGCGTTTTATTGCACCTTGAAAAAGCAATATTATGAGCCTTCTTCATACTCCATGTGCATTTTACAGACACGCCTTGGAGTTCTTTGTTGCCTAAGCTAAACTGTGAGTGGCAGAGCCACAGAGTTATTCAGCTGTGGGAGAGGGTAAAATCAAGAGGTATCCAGGGAACATCTGGAACAGCAGCAGAGGAAGAAATCGAGCTAGGGTAGATGGGAGAAGTGAAATTGTTTAATAGCAATGGGCTGTTTCTCTGCTGAGTGGTAACAATGAAGCTGGCTATTACTCAAGACCCCACTGGAAATGCAAAGGATTTTTCTTAATTCTTCACCTGAAAAAAGGATTATTTCTGCTTTATATTGTTCACGTAATTTAAAAAGTCGGGAGACAGTCTTGACAAGACTTGATGCCTTCGTTTAATTACACAGGGAAGGAGAAGCAATAACAGAAGACAAATACTTTGGTTTTTTCCCTAAAAGTACATGGAAATTGTGAATCAAAGAGCAACTTCCTACTTCCTGACATTTCAAAAGCACTGCTATGAATTGACTACGAATTGACTATGAATTGCTATGAATTGACGACGAATGATTTCTTTGAATTTTCAAATCAATTGAATTTGATTGAAGGCATCTTCATTGAGTGCATAGTAAGGGTTCATATCAAATAACTTCTTTGGTTTTGAATTAGTGGCTTTATAAAAATCATTTCTTTTATTGAATCCTAAAAATGTATCACTCTGTTGTTTTAATCATTCTTTTGCTGATTGCAAATCTCTCTCTAAGGAAGGGATGTAAAGAAATACCTAATTACACCACTTATATCACAGTGGTAAAGAGTATATTTATCTTGTTTGTTAATTTTATATGTCACAGCTAAAGACCATACACTGGCTAATGTTGCCATTTGCCAGAGGGGCTGGTAAACATCGAAAGCTAGGTGCATAACAAATAAAAAACAGTACAACAAATGGAAAGCACAGACAGTTTTTATACTGTGTTCAATCAAAATTTCATTGTTCTCCTTTTTCTGAGTTGCAAAGATAGTCATATCTCCACACCACAGACCTCTGTATTCTTTTTTTTTGGCACTGGAGATTGAACTCGGGACCTTACACTTGCAAGGCAGGCAGCAGAATCACTGAGGTAAAACCCCAGCCCCATCCTCTGTATTCGTTATAGCAGATCAGTCTCTATTGGCAGGTTTCATAGTCCCATAGCATGTGGTCAAGGTTTGAAGCCAATGTGGCAGACAAGTGGAAGATTTAATCTCTTTTCTGTAGCTTTCTTGTTGGCCTCTATTCTAGTCCTTCCATGTCTGTTGCTGACTTAGCAATTCCTCTTTGCCAAGGGATGAGGAGAAAACCAACCCCTTCCAATAGACCCAGCACCCTGGGGTCCAAACCCACCCAGTGATCCCAGCCTCAGAGCCTTAGCTGCCTGGGAATGCAGACTCAGGAATAACCTATTACGCATGGCACCTGGCCTCCAACCCATGTGCACAGTTAATTAGTTTAGAGCCCTAAAATGTTCTTGGCTCTTTTCTTAATAGAAATAGAAAGAAGTGGTAAAAACAAGAGACCTTTATTCACATTTCATCAGCTATTTTAAATGGAGGGATACATCATCCTCTGGATAGATTTACAGGAGTGCACACTACACACCTAACTCTGTTATCATTAAGGGTACCACCATGTCTGTGGGCACAAATACAATGCTCTGCCTTTGCACGAGGGGCCCTCTTCCTTCCACCCCTAACGATTTCTGCTTCACCTTTCTTTGATATCTGCAAAACGAAACAAAACACTGTTCACAGCTTAAAGACTATCTGCATATATGTTTTTCAGAGGAAATGGGATTGATACATTACCAAGGTTTGCAAATTTATTTTCTGATGGCAAATGATTGCATCTGCTGCCTGCATCACAGGGCCAGCCTTCCCGAGTGAGGAATTCGTCTTTAGCCTGCAACTGTTTGCTTTTCGGTGTTTGCAAAACCAACCGCAATGTATGGAAGGGACAGAAAAGTGTGAGAAGCGACTGCTAAACACAGCCTCTGGCTATGGGGAGGGGCCTGTTACACCCACCCACACGTCTTGCATTTATTTCTCTGTTCATTCATTCCTTTGCTCAGTGGATGTGTACTATAATGCCTACTATGTGCCAGGCAGTGTGCTAGACTATGAAGTAGATAGGTTAGGACCCTGCCCCAGGAAACTCACAATTGGGTGGAAAGATGGAAATGAAACAACTAATTGTGTAGTTAGCTTTGTTAACCTTGCCATACAGGGCAAGTGTAGGGAGCCCTGAAGAACCCAGCTGGCGGAGGGCAGGAGGGGCACCTGTAGAGAGGAAGGTGTCGCCATGGTGACGGCACCAATGGAGGAAGGGCTTGGCAGTGATGCGGTCAAAGGTCCTGAGGCAGGGGGGGTTCAAGTCCAACAAATGATTTATAGAAAATACATACACTTTTATAGGAAACCTACTATATGGGAAATACTGTCTTATTTAACAGTAAATGGAAAATCACTATTTTTCCTGTAACTAAAAACAACAGTGAAGGTTCATGTACTTTCTACCTCTTGTTGAAAGAGGCATGTAAAAAAGAGCACCATTCATCAGTATGCCTGAAAACTGCAGCCAGAGCACGTGAGCTCTCAGGGTTCGGACTGTGAACCCTGCAGACCCTCTGCCCGCTAACTTCCTCTGCTCAATGTCTGCTCCTCACCCCAAGGACAAACAGTGCTCACCTGTGGAAGGACCAGCCACGGAGGGCCCTTCTACCTGCATTCGTCAAAATATGTGGGAAGGACCCGATTTCAAAACATTCTGTTATGAACAGATACTTCTATAAGATACAATAAAAATAAATGGCTAGAGAAGTGATTTTGTGTACTTTGATTTCATGACCATATCAATTGCTACAAAAATCTTCTAACATGCTTACTTTCAGTTTCTGGAGTGGTCTGCAGAGATAACAAGCAGCTTGCAGACATGACTCTGAGGAGATCAGGGTTATCCTTATTTCAAGCACTGCTGTGCTGACCTCCTCCAAACCTGTCATCCAGGAATATACCCACGACTCTGGCAAACATTTACATTTCCTGTCCAGGCCAACTCTTGAGCAGAAACATTCCTGTATGACTTCCCCACTGAAAAAAATGGTCTTTGTTTTTTAATGAACTCATCTTTCTAAAACTCTAAGAGGTACCTACTTCAAATCCTGGGATTTCCAGAGCTGGAATGTAATCCCAGAAATTCTTTCTTTTCTTTTTCCAAATTTTCCAACAGGAACATAGCTGCTGGGAATTTGGGGCCCTGAGGGGGTCGCAGGTGCCCAGGAACTCTGAGGGGGAGAAGCAAACTCAGCTACCAGGCTCTCCTTGCTTGATCTTCCTCTACAGAGCTTTCTGGGCTTGGCGGAAAGCAATGTTTAATTTCCATCTTGTTTATCTTTCTACTTTATACTGTTGCTAGATTATTTTGCTTACCGATGTGGTTTCAATTATTTCAGCAAAACACACAACTCCCAAACTCTCCCTCTAACACACGTTCGCGTCTGAGTTCCGGACTATAGTAAACTGGCCTCCAGCCCCTCACAGTAGCTAAATAACACTTCCCCCAAAGACGTCTATGTCCTAATCTCCAAACCTTTGTGGATGTTATTGTTACTTGGCGGAGGATCTGGAGATGTGATCAGGCTAAGTCTCTTCTGGTGGCGAGGTGATCCTGGCTTATTCACGTGGGTACAATGTCATCCCAAGGAACCACAGAAGAGAGGCAGAGGTTCAGGTCCAGAGAAGACGTGGTGCAGAGAAACAGAAGTCAAGGTGACCCGGGGCCGCGAGCTCAGGAGTGCAGACAGCTCTGGATATGGGAAAAGGAAACGACAGACGCAAGATCTTTCTTTCAAACTCGTCTCACACGTCCTATCCCTGTAACTACAGATGGTCCCGAATTTATACTGTTTAGACTCAGGAGTTTTCAACTTTCCAGTGGTGTGAAATCAATAGGTATTCAGTAGAAACCATTCTTCAAATTTTGAAATTTTCCAAAAAAAAATAAAAAAATTTTGAAATTTGATCCTTTCCAAGCTAGCAAGTGTGGTAAAATCCTCTCTCCAGCTGTTCCAGGTGCTGAGCAATGGCAGGGACCCCTACCTCAAGGTCAGCCATGGGATGATGAGGAGAAGCAGTGGGTTTTCTACAGAGTGTGGCTGCTAAATGATGCTGTCAGGCTGATTAGGTGTTTCAAATGCACTTTTGACTTAGTGATGAATTACTGAGATGCAGCCCCATTGTGAGTAATTAAGTCACTTTGGGTAATTTGCCACAACATCATAAGAAACCAGGACGCCCTGGGCACCACTGCCATCCCCCAGATGGAGTGCTTCTCCTGAGCTCTTCATTTCAGGGATGCTCCCACAGCCACGGTTCCCACACTGGGAAATGGAGCCCAGCCTGGACATGTCCATGCACTCACCCACCAGGTCCAAAGCTTCCCTTTGCTTTTAGACCAAGTTCACATTCTGCCAAGCATCACACAGGAACTGAGAAAGTGTCTCGGAGTCTCCCTGTCTCTGGTGACACCCCAGGCATGGACACTCACTCTTGAGCCAATCTGGAGGGTACCCCTGCACTCCCTGCCCACACCTTTGGTTGCATCTTGAGTTCTCAGCTCCTCTTCTCTGAGGAGCCTTCTCTACACCCCCTGCTTATGTTAGGAGCCCACTCTTGCCTGTTTCCCTGAATTCCTGGGCCTGGAGACAGGCACCACAGCTAAAATGTCCAATTTCTGTCTTTCTAATTACTCTTCATCTCATGGATGCCGGGGCCTTCTCTGTCTGCCCCTGTACCTGGCACAAAAAACAGGCACTTGATGTCAAACCAAGCACAAAACAAAAAGAACCGCAACTTGAAGTTCAGGGCTGGGGACCTGGGATGTCGCCAGCTGGGAGACTCAGTGAGACCTGGGCTCTGCTCCCCTGGGAAAATGAGGCCAGCTCAGAGCCCCGAATTATTTTCACTGGCTTGGGACATCAGGGGCTGCCTTTTCTCTCCTGCCTGGGTCACCGCTTGGTTCCCCAGTGGAGAGAGATGCATGCAAGCTATGTAGCAATGCAGACAGAGGACTCAGTGAGTCCTGACCATAAGCAAGGCAACGTTATGGCTTCTGTCTAGATGTCCCCCAAAGCTTCATGTGGTCATAGGTGGGACTTTCTCAGAGGTGGCTGGATCTAGAGTGTGTGATGCTGGAATTGATTCATGGTGCAATGCTAGGATCAAGGGCACTAGGATTAAGGCTCGAGTCCTGCCCGCCTGAAGTAGCCTGGTTAAGACATAAGCGGTAAAAAGAGCTATGGTCGGCCCTTGTTGCTTTGCTACCTTCTGCCCACCATGAACTGTTTCTCCTCTGTGATGCCTTTCTGCCGCGCCACCCTGCCTTGGAGCCAGCCGATGATGGACTGAAATCTCTATGAACTGTGAGCTAAAATAAACTTTTCCTTTGTTAACTTGTGGATGCTGGGCATTTTGTCTCAGCAATAAGAAAAGTGCTAAGAGAGGGGACATCCTGGCCACAGGTCAGGCCAGGTTATTGGTGTGTGCTTGTGGTACATAACAAATGGATTCATTGTGGGGAATTTATATATAATCTTAATCCTTTTTACTTCCCATTCCCCTGCCTAGCTTCCCTCATCTCCCTTCATTTCCTAGGTCCCCTTCCTATCCATAAAAGGTCTACTTCCCTGTTTCCTATTATCTATCTTTTATTTTGCACTTTAAATTCTTTATACTTTGGGTTTCTCATATAAGAGAACCCACAAAATATTTAAGCTTCTAGGTCTGATTTATTTCACTTAGTATTACAGCTTCAAGATGCACCCATTTTCCTACAAGTGACTCAAATTTATCCTTCTTTCTGACTATGTAGTACTCCACCATGTGTAAATACCACATTTTCCTTCTCCATTCCTCTATTGATAGACACATAGGCTACTCCCAAGATTTAGCTATTATGAGTTGTGTTGTTATAAACACAGGTGTGCATAGATCACTGTAATATGATGATATGGAATATGATGTCTTTAGCTCTTCCAGGAAGACACTTAGAAGAGGTATAGCTGGGTCAAATGAAATTTTTTGTTTTAATTTTTTGAGGAAAGTATATTTTCATAGTGGTTGTACTATTTTACACTCTCACCAACGATGTAGAAGGGTTTCTGTTCTCTTATAACCTGGCTGTTTTCTGAGTTTTTCATAATAGCCATTATTTCTGAAGAAAGACGGGATCTCAGTATTGTTTTGACTTGCATTTTTCTAATGGCCAAAGGTACTGAATATTTTTTTCTCATACCTGTCAGTTATCATTTTCACATCTTTCTTTGCAAAGCATCCACTCCTTTCAGTTGTTTAACTGTCAGCCCAGCTTGTAGCTCTAGTACTTGGGGGACTTTCTCCCCAAAGCTGTGCTGGCACCAGAAAGGAAGATCATTCTGCCATTTTCTGTGACTGAAGAGTGGGAGCAGACACTCTCTGGAATTCCCTTGCCCTCAACGACTTCCACATGCAAGAGGAAGGGGAGTGACACAGTGGAAGGAGGGAGGGGACCTGGGTCCAACATGGGTTCTACCATCAGTGACCTACCTTAGGACACTGAAGAATCCATTTTCCTTCTTAGAATTCACTTTCCTTTCCTACAAGATGGAGGTTCAAATGAGACAGGGTACAGGAAGATTGTTATAAGCAACAGCATTTGAAAAGCAGACTCAGACAGACAAAGCAACACAGCTACTGGATGACAACCTAATTACTGAAAAGACTCAGTTCTTGGGGTGTAGACTTTCCTCTCATTCCTTCAACAGCAGTAATGGAAGCCTAACAGTGTGCAGATTCTTGCTTATTCCACGAATCACTGTTACTTGCCCACTTTCAGAAAATCTGTGTGGATTTTCTTATGTGGCAGGTTGCCAACCACTTGTCTGTCCTTTCAGAACACATGGATCTGCCACTGCTGTGCTCTGTCACTTCCTTCCTTGGCCTTATCCAACTTGAAAGATTTCTGAATTCTCTACCCAATATTGTTTCCCTGGGTCCCCTTCACTAGCAGAAGCAGCCGTGGAGTCTGCTTTACAAGGAGCTCAGCTGGTCTTCAGAGAACAGAGACGCTTCCCTGGCTTCTCTGCTGGAAGAGGTCGCGCATTTGTGTGTTTGTCCATGCAGGTAAGACATTTTCACTGTCCTAGAGGCCTTTCACAGCCAGCCAGGTACAGGTAAAGACTGAAGGGCTGTTTCCAGGTGGAACAGTGAGAAAGGAGAGACTTTGAACACTTCAATCATCATCATCTGAAAAAGGGCTTCACGTCCCACCAGGAGACCTGCACAGATTCTTGCAGTCTCAGCTATGTCACTCAAAATACAGGGATCACACTAATACTGCCTTTCTTCTAAGGCTGTTATAAGGAACAGATTGAAACCATGTACAGAAATCCTCTTTGGTGTGATAAACTCCAGAGTATTGTTGGACTGTGTCTTAGTCACTTTCTTGTTGCTGGGACACAACCTACAACTGAAAGGTGGGAAGCTTATTCTGGGTCACGGCTTTTAGTGGGTTCAGTCCATAGTCAGCTGACTCCCAGGATGGCAGAGGGGCATGGTAGAAGGGCCTGGGTAGAGGAGAGCTGCTTACATCATGACAGCCAGGAAGCAGAGAGCAAAGTGGGGAGCCACATGGAGCTTCACCCTTCCAGGGCACATTCCAAGAGAACCACTTCTTCCCAAGAGGCTCCCACCTCTTGACATCACATTCAGCTATGGATTTATCAAGAGATGAACCATGCCCTGTGATCCAATCACCTTCCAAAAGCCCCAGCTCTCAACACATGAGCCTTTTGAAAGACACTCTGGATCCGGATTATAGCCAGCTATACCACACTACAACTCAGATTGGCTCACACCAAGGAAGTTTGTTTTTTCACAGTGCTGGAGGCTGGCAGCCCAAGATCAAGGTGCGGCAGGGCTGGCTGGTTTCTGGTGAGGCCTTACTCCTGGTCTTGTACAGATAGTCACCCTCACACTGGTCTTCAGGTGACCTTACCTCTGTGTTTTTACACCAGGTCTATCTTCTGATAAGGACTGCCATCCCATGGGCCTACGGCATCCACCATTGCCATCTCATTTAAACTCAGTGACCCTGTAAAGGCCTTATCGCTAAGTTTCATTGGGTGTTAGGTCTTCACCATATGAATTTGGGGGAGGACATGTAACACCCAGTATTGACATAAGTAATGTCATTACAATGTCCGGTGCTTAGCTTGGAAACACACACGAGTCAGCCACGAAGGTCTCCTAAAGCGAAATCTTTAGAAAATGAAACAAGAACAAGAAGGAACATTTCCAAAGTAAAGTTAAAATGTGTCCTTTTCCTTTGTTTGCCTACACACAGTCCTCTCCTCAGCAGCCGTGACCAGAAGGCTTTGTCCATGCAAACTACCCCCGCTCCAAGGTCTGCTGACCTCACTGGATGCTGAATTTCTCCTCCAGGGTGGGTGCACATCCTGCTCTCAGCCCTAGGATAGAAGCAGCCGACCAGGACAGATCTTCAGGGTCGAGAACAAATTTCCTCAAGTCACTCACCTAACTCAGCCTGGAAGTGGACAGCAAACGAGTCAGAGGCTCCCATGAAGCAAACAGCAGTAGGAATGGAACCAAGTGCCTGCCTTTAAGGGCAGTTTCTGATTGAACCAAGCTTTTTATTCTCTCTCTCAAAGCTTCTTCTGGTCCTAAACTATTTTGGGTAAAAAAATGAAGTTTATAGGCCAGGAAAGGAGCAACTGACATCTTTTCTCATATTTCCTCAGGGCTATCTAGTCTATGTCACAAAGCAAGACTAACTTGGGGTCTGAGGAAGAGTATTCGAGTGTTCCCACGTGGAACTGAGCCTGGTGGGAATAATCCGGAAGTAGCTGAGTGGAGAACCAAGCTCCTGCCGTATCCTTAGCTTGGAGTTGACTCCTCCTTGCTCTTTTGAGTTATTACCATCTTCCTTTTCCTTTCCGTAGAATCATTCATTTACTTCAAATCAACCACAGGGCAGCCAGTGCCTGGTCCTGGAACCCACAGATCAGTGGAGACTCCAAGGAGTGCTAAATCTGGAGGGATGCAAAACAGCTGAGTGGGTGTCATTGGCTTATTTAGCAGCTAAACTAAGCACTGAGCACCCACCACTCTGCCCTGCCAGTCACCCTCTCTTCCAGCATCCAGCCCTTCTTACACTAAGCTGGTTGCCAGCCAGAGATAGGGCTACTCACTCCTTTGTCCAGCTCTCTCCTCCAACCATGAGACTTTCTCTAGGGAGCCACTTAGAGGCACAACCCTGTCCTGAGAGCTGTTGTCAGAGCCACATCATCTGGGGAGAGGTTTGAGAACAGGCTCTGGACCAATCTCCAGGATGAGTCGGAGGTGCCAGGTTGATTAAGACCAACTGGAATTCTCAGGTGAATTCCACAGAACCACATCATGGGTCCTCTGTGGAAAGATGGACTAGCACTCTGGAGGCAGAAGGCACACACCAGGCCAAAACAAATTCTTCCTGTCCTTTTAATGCATTTTACTTTAAATTGGCGTGCCTAATCACAAATTAAATGGTGTTAACATTTTCCACAGCAAGATGAATAGTGACCTCTTGTTTTCCCAATCCTTGGTTTCAAGTCTCAGAAGCAATCTTCCCAACCTTTGAGTTATTTCTCTTTGGATTTAGTTCCTTGTGTCTCAACCATGAGTTCATATTGGTTTTTCCTGGTGAACACATAATAAGTTTCTCCACTGGCAATTGAGGACTTAGCATCTTATGCTCACCCCCAGCTTCCACTGCTGCACAGCTTTTGTTTCCTCGACTCCAAATCTGCCCTTTACTATTCCTGGGCCAAATTCACTCACCAGCCTGTTTCTGTGGTCCCTAAGATGAGCAAAAACATTTTATGGAGAGGGAATGTGGCCCACATTCCCAAGTATTTACTCAGAATATTTACTGTCTTGTCCTTTAAGGGAACATTTTGCCAAACGCTGGGATTGCAAGATGGGAACTCAGTCTCAGGAAAGATTTGCCATCTTTGCCAGCTTCTATCCCTCTGTAAAGAGTATCTGATTATCACTTTTGAAATATTAAGAATATTGTGTGAAACATCTACTCCTCTCCACCCCTCTCAGACCTTTCCAGGGCGCCCCTGGCTGTTCAGCATGGACTCCCCAGGCATAGCGGTCACCCAGCATGCATCTCTCTTGGATCACAATTTGGGGGCCTACGTTTTTTTTGTTTGTTTGTTTGTTCATTTTTAAACCAAGAGAAAATCCTATAGTAATATCCTAAGAAAATAAATAGCTTTTGTCAGCCCTTGATATCTGAAGATGTTTTTATTTCCTCCTCCCACACACTTGACGTTTGGCTAGATAAAGCATTCTACTGTGAATTGTGATTTTTTATCTGAGAAGGCTGAAGGCTAGACTCCAGGGTCTTCTACAACCTTGCCATCTTAGGCTCATGGAGGAGCAGGCCCCTGGAAAGCCCTGGGCACAGGTGACCTTGCTTCCAGACCAGGTGTCCGCATGGCACGGTGGTGGCCTTCTTGTTGGGCGGCTCCAGGTGTGCACATCTGGAGACCTTGCTCTGAGCTGTCCACCCATGAGCAGCGCTCCTTCACTTTCCGTGCTGAGGAGCTCTCACCTGGCTGGCCAGGGCCCTGGGAGGAAGTCGGGGTCCTCTCAGTCGACACCCCATCCTCTGACTCTCTGCAGTCAGCACTGCACTTCATTCCTCCTTCTCCTGGCATCTCTAAGCTCACCATTTTGGTTTTCTAAAATAATAACTGGTGGCCTCCTCTCTGGCTATTTAGGATATCTGGAGTTTCAAGTCTTTCCCATTTTGAGTTTTTTCTTCCTTCTTTCCTCTCTCCCTCCCTTCTTTCCTTCCATTCTTTTTCTATCTTTTTTTCCGCTCTTTTTTATTGGTCCCATAGATCAATGGGCTTCAGTTTGGCAAATTCGTGCATGCATACTTTGATCACTTTCTCCCCCCAGCTTCACATCTCTGGGGCCCTGAGTACGTATAATATATTCACTCCTATCCACACCCTCTATTACACCAATCACATCAGCTCCCTCCTTCCTGGCCCTGGCACCCCGCCTGCCATCTGGTGGTCTTGGGACTCTGTTTTGCTTCACAAGCCCTTCAGATAATACTTTCTCTTTTGCAACTTTTTTCTTTCCACTTTTGTCTTCAAAATTTTTACTGAAATCTGTTATCTGTTAACATTTCCTCACTTGTTCTCTTTGCCATTGTGTTTGCATTGTTTTGTTGCTTTTTTTTTTTTTTTTGGTACTGGGGATCAAACTCAGGACCTTGTGCTTGTGAGGCAGGTGGTGGAACCACTGAGCTAAATCCCCAGCCCTGCACTGTTGATTCCTTAGCTACAATTTAATCTGTGGAGAGTAAATCACAACATGAGATCAACTAGAGGTCCAAGTCCCTCTAACATGACCAGAAAGTGAAGAAGGAGCAAAGAGTGAGGAGGAAAAGGGAAAGGGATACTCACAAAACCATAGGGAAAGAGATAATCAAGCCAGACCTGAAGGCTTCATAGTAATTGGACAAGTGGCTGTGGGGTAAGGAAAAGCAGCTCAGGAGTGGAAAGGACAGGAGTAAAGACCCCAGGAGAAGGAGGGAAGGCACTGGAGACTCAGAGCCTAGCTCACCATGGTTGGGAGCCTTTGCCACACATTCCTGAAAAGACCAGGGCAGAACTCAAAGGTGAGACTTCAAAAACACCTATTCAGTGGAGGGATTAAAAGAGGCAGCTCATTTCTCAAGGAAGCCTGGCCTAAAGGTCGAAGGAGTGAGTTATTAAGGAATGGTTTAGAGTCGAGACCTTCAGGAATAATGGTGTCTGAACAGTCATTTAGGAAATGAACCGCTACATTCCAGGCTCCAGGCTCCAGGCTGGGGATGAAAACCCACGAGACTTGGTCCTTGTGCACAAGGAGCTTGGGGCCGGGAAGAGAGAGCCGGCAGGGAGTCAAACCAACACGACTGTGGCAATCAGAGAAAATTCCCAAAGGGGAGAAGCTCAGAGGCTGAGAATCCCCGAGGACAGGAATTTGGCTCAGCAGGTGAATGGGTGGGAATGTGGACTCCGCTCGTGAGTCAGTTGGATGAAATAGACATCTTTGGGTTTCCTGGAGTCCCACAGAGGCTGGACAAGCCCATTTCCCTTCATCATGGGAACTGGCTGGGGGTGTCCTCCCAGCTTGGCTGCGGTCCTGTGGATGCTGTTCAGCATCTCAGGACCCCAGGCAATTCACAAGGATGATGGGACTCCCTCTGCCCAAGGTGAACTGTGTGCATAGCCCAGGCTGCTCCTCATGTGTTCCGGACAACCTGGGAAGCAGCTGGATCTCAATACCATGCCCCTTATTTAGTGAAAAGACCGAGGCTCACAGAGATGAAACATTCTGCCAAAATACCTGCCCGGAGTGGTGGGGCCAGAAATGAATCCTGGGCAATTTGCTTCATAATCTCTAACCACTGGGATACATTCTGCCCCATCTTTTAGGGTGTGTTTTGCTCTCTGCAGACAGAAAATGGAGTCTCCCGAAGGGATGCACACTGGGAGTAGTGGCTGCTTGATGCCAGGAGTGCATGAGGGGACTCGGAGCTGAAACCAGACCAGGCTGTGCTCGGGGTCACCTGTGGAAACCGAGAAGCGTCTGGCTTAATGCAGGGTAAATTCCAGTCCCCAGATCTCAGGCAAAACCACACAAATGAACAAGAACTTTACAATAATCCCTTTCCCAGAGCACAGAGCAAGGAGAGGCCAAGAGGAATAAAGTTCTCCTCCCTCCTTCCCAGAGCTCTGAGTTAGTTAATGAAATCGACTGGTTAGGAGCTTCTGGCCCCTGAGTCTAGCCTTTGAGTCATCAAAACTGTGGGTGTCTTAGCAGGTAGCAAGGCCGCGGGCGGCTGATCCGCTGCTTCTGGGTGCCCCCAGGGCCAGAGAGCACCTGCAGCCCTGAAGAATTATGAGCCCTGGACCCTGCAGTGACAGGAACAGGCATCTTCCCTCAGTCATCTGCCCTTGGCGAGCCCAAAGCATGATTCATGACTCAGGAGGATGCCTACTTTCTGCAGAGGGATTCTGGCTTTGCTCTGGGCCCAGGGATAAATGGCCACAATCAACCCTCCTAACGAAGTGGTTTCCCACCACATACCTCTTCCCTCACAGGACAATGGCTTTGCCTAGTGTGGTTAGGGGAAGTTTAACCAAAGGAAAACGGAGCCCGCGTTGATAAAGCCGAGTGTTATCAGGGATCCCCCAGGCATGAGAGCTGAGGCGCGCTCGCTGTGCCCGGTCTTCAGGGACACCCGCTGGGTGGTTTCTCAGCTGCCCCTCCACACACATGTGTCCCCAAACAGTAGCAGCCAGCCAGAGTTCGAGTAGCGGGCCCTTTTAGCGTGTGCTTCCTCTCCAGGCTCTCCATCTCCTGCCTGATTCTTTCCTTTCGAAGCTCTCCAGTGTGCATTTCTGAAAGACAGGACACTCACTTCTCTGTGGCCTGCCTGGGTGGCATCATGGAAACCGCATGTGGGCTGGAGTAGGCACTGGGGCTGGCTGCTGAGCACCCGTGGGGCGTCAGGAACTGCAGTCGAGTCACACGTCTGGGCTTGCTGGGCCCCTACCAAACTCTACCAGCACAGTAGTATTTGTGTATTGTTGGAAACATGTTTAAGGAGTGAAGTACATGTTCTCGTTCTAGAGCAAGGGTCAAATCAGGACTGTTAACACAAAAGAGAGTACATAGGCTGCCTTCCAAATGTCTCCCCTTATAGGAACATGTGAACCAGTCTGAGAAAACAGAAAACTGACCCAGGTATAGTTTTTTGTTTATTTGTTTTTATTAGCGCGTGTTTCCAGTACATAATGTTTACATTCCTTGTGTGAAGTTGGCACATGTACAAACACGTGTTAATTCCTTCTTCTGTCCTCTTTCCCTCCTCTCCCTTCCCCAATCTCTTGCTCCTCTTCCCATTTGAGAAAGGTCTAACTCCCTACTTCCTACTATTTATCTTCTATTTCATAATTTATTTATATATTGAATTTTTCATTTCAGAGAAACCATATGATGTTTAAGCTTGTGTGTCTGATTTATTTCACTTAACATTATGATCTCAAGGTGCATCCATTTTCTTGCAAATGACTCAAGTTTATCCTTCTTTATGGCAGAGTAGTACTTCGTTGTGTGAACGGTACGCATAAAGCATAAACCTGAGTGTGCATGGATCTCTGTAATATGATGTCTTTAACTCCTTCAGGAAGACACTAAAAGGGGAGCAGCTGGATCAAATGGAACTTAGGTATATTTTTGTATGGAATTCAGACCAATGTGAGTTTCCTCTAAATCCCAAAGTACACTGATTTCCTGATGAAGAGCCACAGGTGTCATATTTGGCCTTCAAGTGGGGCATTGGCCACTCCAGCTGACTGCTGCATGCTCAAGAGGCCCTTGCAGTGAGAAGACGGGATGTGAGCGCCAGGGTATCTGTCTCTGCAGCCCCTCTCCCTGCCCAACCACGAAACCTGGGCACCAGGGAGGCCTCCTCACACCCGATGCCTTGTCCCCTCCTTGATTAACGTTCCCTTCCTCTCCATGAAAACAGTCACTGGTGCTGAGACCGCCCTGCTCACTTCCCAGTCCTGCTCAGTGTACCCCACCCTCACCGCATACAGTAGGAAGAATGCTGACCCGGTCTACGCACAATCTGCCATACAGGTTAATGAAACAAGTGCATTATTTCTGGACTGACACACTAGGGTTTGTTTTAGGTTTTGTTATATAACTACAAATCTTGTTCATATTGTTAGAGGTGGCAAATTAATAGTTACCACAGTTTGTCATTTTCTAGGTGGTGCTTGATACTACTGTTATTACCAATTGTATTACTTTAGCCAAGGTTACATAGTTGTCCTAATCCATTGTTCTTCCTTGTGTGCCAAGACTGAGATTGCCTTAGGGTCATAAATAATACTATAGCCCAGTACCAAAGAACCAGGAGTTAGCTTGAAAAGGCAGCAACCTCTCATCCCCAATAAATTGAAGAGGTAAGATCTTGAAACAGACTCAAAAGCCAAATGCCAGCTACACCTAGAAGACTTTTCTGAAAAGTAGTCACTTCCTAAGGCATTCTCAATACTAGTAATAAAGCTACCTACCATAAGCAATTTACAAGCATCTATGCAGAGTCTAAACTAAAAAAACAGAAAAGAAAGCAAAATGCAACCCCAGACTTTCAGCTCACCCAAGGCAAACCTAGGGGGCAGTGAGGTGGAACAATTTAAAAGCCATCCACCTGAAATCTCTAAAACAGTAACAGCAGAAGTAACAAAGCAGATGAACAAGGCTCTAGAAAAAGTCAAATTAGAAATAATTTCTCAGATAACTAAAGAGATAATTACCATAATAAAGGACATGACTAGTGAATCTTGAGTAGATACAGATGAAAAAGCAGAGGGGCTTAAGAAAATGATGAAAACGATGAATGCCTAACACAGGAAAGAACTGGAATCCATGAAACAGATTTTTAATCCAGGAGATTAAAAATTCTATTGAAAGGATATGCAGAAGAATGAACCAATGTGAGGACAAAATATCAGATCTAGAAGAGAGGTTTGCAGTTAGTGACCATGAAAAGAAAGATTTCTTAAAAATAGCATGAGACCATGAAAAATCAATCCAATAGTTGCTAGATGATGCAAAGAAGAATAACGTAAGGTTGTTCAGTCAATGAAAAAGCAGGAGATAGCACAAATGACATTAAAAAAATCTCTTCATAGAAGTAATGGCACAAAACTTCCCATGTGTTGAAAAAGAATTTGATATACAGATAAGTGAGGCATATAGAACTACAATTAGCCATGATAAAAAAATCTACATATAGAATAGTCAGAATTTCAGAAATTCCACACAAGAATAGAATATTAAAAGCTGTTAGAGAAAAGAAACAAATCATCTCTAAAGGAAAGCCCATAGGAATAACAGCAAACTTCTCAGCACAAACTCTTAAGTCAAGGAGAGCTTGGAGTGAAGTATTTCAAGCCCCTAAAGAAAGCAACCTCCAACACAGATTGATATATTCTGCAAAACTATCTTTCAAAATTGATGGAGAAATAAGATACTTCCATGACAAAGAACACCTGAAGAAACTCGTGACCACCAAACCAGCACTCCAAAATGTTCTGAAGGACATTCTAGAAAGAGATGACAAAGACTACAACTCTATGAATCCCAATAGAATGAATTTACCAGGCAAGGCAATTAAATAGAGGGGGAAAAAAGGGGAACCAACAACAGGAAAATAACATGATAAGGATAAGTCAATACATTTCAGTTATAACCATCAACGTAAATGGTCTCAAGTCACCAATCAAAAGAGACAGACTGGTAGAACAGGTCAAGAAGCAAGGTCCAACAATATGCTGCATACAAGAAACATATTTAACTCAAAAATAACTGAAAGTCTAAGGATGGAATACAATACCATGTTACAGGAATGTGGAAAAAAGCAGAGTTAGCTATTTTATTTGCAGACAAAGTGGATTTCAAGCCAAAACTGATCAAAAGAGACAAAGAAGGTCACTACATACTTGTTAAGGGAACAATGCAAGAGGAAGAGATAACAATCATAAATATATATGCACCAAGTAACAGTGCACCCAATTATACAAAACAAATATTAATGACTATGAAAAATCAAATAAGCATTAATATGATTGTCATGAGGGACCTCAATATCCCACTGTCACTAACAGACAGGCCAACTAGACAAAAAATCAACAAAGAAATATCTGAATTGAACCAAAGCTTTGAACAAATGGACTTAAAGATGTCTACAGGGTGTTTCACCCCGCGAAATCAGAATACACATTCTTCTCAGCTGCATAAGGGGCGTTCTCCAAAATAGATCGAATACTGAAGTAAATGAAAAGAAGCTGAAATTCTCCCATGCATATTATCAGACCATAGTACAATTAAACGGGAAATCAATGGCAAAAGAAACCACAAATACTTCATAAACTCTTGGAAATTACACCAGAGCAATTCTGGTCTCTTCCTCCATGACTCAACTGGACAGATTTGCTTTCTGACTGGAAACTCTGGGACTTTCTCTTCTGAATGAAAATTAGGGTCATTGCTGCCAAGATTTTTCCTGATTTACAATGTTCCCGGTATTGTGTATTCCTGTGTGTGTGTGTGTGTGTGTGTGTGTCTACTCCTAAAGAGTATAAAACATATTATTTTTGAGTTAAACGAGTGATTTATTAAAGAGAATAACTTCAATTCTATATTGGAATTATAGCAGAGTACTTGGGGGATTCAGAAGTTACACTGATGAAACCCTAAACAGGTATTTTATGCATTGGCTCAGGATGCTATAGTAAAATATTAGACTGGGTGGCTTAAAATGCAGAGATTTTTCTCTTACAGTTCCAGCAGCTTGGAAACCCACAATCCACATGCCAGCCAATTGGCTACCTGGTGAGGGTTCTTTTTGTGGCATGTAGACGCTGCCTTCTCACTGTGTGGTCACACAGCAGGGAACAAGCTGGGTGTCTCATCACTTTTTATAAGGTCACCATCTGTGATAGTTAACTGTTGTGTCAACTTGAGTAAGAAATGCCTGACTGATTTCATTAGATTGTTCGGGATGTGGCTGAATGGACTTACTGAGGAGGGAAGACCATGATGGATGTGGGTGGTACCACCTAATGGGCTTGTTGCCTGGGTGGAATTAAAAGAGAATGAAGAAGGAACACTTGCTGCTGCTTCTTTGAAGGAACTCCAGTCTTTGCCTTCACCTTGGATGTTGTCTCCAGGCTTCCAGTGCAGACTCTTCAGCCTGCACAGACTTAAATTGGTCTCAATAGTAAGCTCCAGGCCTTTGACCTTCAACTGGATCCTTCAGATCTCCAGTGGGCAGACTTTGACACTCTTCCACACCTGACTCTATGGGTAGCCATTGTGAGTCTACCTTGAAAATCCTTATGTATTTGTATATCTTACACTAAATCTGCTTCTCTAGTGTACACTGGCTGATACAATATCCCTTCCAGGTTAAGGCATCTAATGACTCTAGCTTCTTCTGTTCTCATTTAGCCTTTAACACTTCATCATAGACCTATCTCCAAATAAAGCCTCATTGTTGGTAGGGCTTTACATGAGTGTGGGCAGACACACTCAACCCAGAAGAGATACCAATATTATTCATTGCCCTGTAAAACCTAAGCATAATGCACCTAAAATGGTCCTCTGTAATCTCCACCTCCTCATTCCTTGTCTTTGCATAATCTCTGACCCTGAAGAAGGCTGAGCTCTGTAACTGATGAATGGTGTATTGTGAGGATCACAGTGAGTGACTTTGGGGTGTCAGGCACAGTCATTGTCAACACCAGGACATACACATTGCTCATATCCACTCTGCTCTTTGACACCCCTTGCTTCCAGGAAAGATAGTTGCTCTTGGCAAGAGAGGTCCACATAGCAAGGAATTGATTTCCAGGAGACCTGCAAGGCTGCCAGGCACAGATAGAGAGAGGATGATGTAAATATAAAGTGGTGTTTGTTCATGAACTTCTAAAGGCAGGAAGCAGAAAATCACTTAACTGCAAAATGTGCTGCATTTTATGGGAAAGGAAGAGAGTAGAACCAGGAGCTTATGGGGGAGTAGGACTGAGTCCTGCTTAGTGAATCTTCAACAGGACCTCGGCTCCCTTTCTGAACTGCTCTGACCAGCAATTCTCATTTTCCCCTTTACTAGGCTCAGGCATCTGTTGTGGGTGTCCTGTGCTGGCTGCAGAACTATGTTCTGGGTGTATGCAAGAGGATGACCACTGTCTACAATTCTTCCAACAGAAGGTACGGCAATGGAGAAGTTGTGTTTAAGGCACAGACTATACAGACTTATCTGCACATGGACCTGATTTAGGTGATGAGTTCTTGGATGTAGAGCTGAAGATACAACAGGGTGTAGTGTTGGAGGCCTGGGAGAGACTAAACATGCTTTGTACATCAGTGGGACATGGGGAGCCAAGGTGGTCTAGGGAACCATGGAAGGCAGCCTCCCATTAGACCTGCACAATCAGGACAACTCACTGACAGAAATGATGGGAAGTGACATCATTGAGTCTCAGTCATATAACACATTGGAACTTCCTTCCATTGCTCCCTTGGAAGCCAAAGCTGCCATGCTATGAAGACGTGTGACCCACAAAGAGACCACTCACCACAGCCACTACCAAGTGGCAGCAAGTGGGGGCTCTGCTGTGAGTGGGTCCCCACTGCTGTAGCAGTGCTGCCACAGCACCCATCAGAGACCTCTCACTGTAGTCCTGGGGTTAAGCTGCTCCCAAGCTTGGGGCCCACAGATATTGGAAGAAATAATAAGTCCAAGGGGTGATGGAAAACATGATGAGTATTTAATTTTAGTAAAAGTTTATTACAGCCAGACACATCACCCCGAACCCCTCAAAATCTTCCCCTGGCTTTGAACACACTCATCGCATCATCCTTGCCGCTTTCTGCAGCAGCTCTGGAGTCCTCTTTCCTGAGGGTCTTTAGCTGCACTGTCCTGATGGCCATGCCAGATATGATGAGGAAGGTGGATTGAGGACACAGTGTTGTATTTTCATGAGGTGTCTTTCTGTGGGATGGCTCTCAGCAGCAGCAGTCACTGTGGTTTTTTTTTTTTTTTTTTTTTTTTAATCTAATCTCATACAGACACTCAGGAAAAAGGACTCCAGAGCTGCTGCAGAAAGTAGCAAGAAAGTGTGATAAATGTGTTCTAAGCAAGGAGGAAAATTTTGAAGGGAATGCTTGCCAATGTGTTTTTTTACTGAGGTACATTTTTTTTAAAGTTTAGATATTTGCCATATATTTTGATCCCACTTGGTGTGTATTAACATTATAGGCTGCTAAGCATTAGAATGATTTTATACAATAGTGGAAAATGAATGCACATATTATAATGATATTAATCATTATCAAAAAATTAATAAGCTAAGAAGCAATAAGCACATAGAGCACAAATCAGTCATTTCCTAGGGAGTAGAAGCCTCTGGTCAGGTGACCCCACTGCTGCGCACTGGGATCCTGGAGCACAGAGATCATTTCCACTTTCAATTTATGTCCTCTCACCATGGAACATTGTAGGCTTGGAAGTGGTGTTTATATTGAAATAAAGGAAAACAAGAAAGAAAGTAAGTGAAGAAGAAAGGAAAGGAGGAAAGAGAAGGAGATCGCGTGGGAAGGAAAGGGAGGAAAGAAAAAAGAGGGGAAGTATAGGAAGAAAGTAAAGTGCAATTGATTATTATTTTTAGGCTCTATTCTGGTGTTTCTCTTGCAGCTGATCATCAGAGGTATTGTTATCTCCATCTTGCAGAGAAGGAAACTGAGGCTTAGATCTGACCAAAGATTATATAGCTGGCAAATGATAGGTTGATAGAAAATGCTACTGTAGTTACAAAAAGGAAGGACAATGTTGGGATAGAGGGTGATGACAGGAAGGGTTGGCCAGAGATTTAGGTTCTTCCTGGATAATGGTGAGAACTAATGTTATTGGTGTCTATAATAAAATCCATACAAACAGGGTGATCCAAAGACAGCTATTATTGCATTGGGATTTTTTTTTTGCATTGGGATTTATTATGGTTTCAATCTAAAATGTTCCCCAAAAGTCTCATGTGTTTTTGAAGGTGATGGATCACAGGTCACCATGCTCATCAGTGGATTCATCCATGGATGAATTCCTGGCTGAATGTGCTGTAGGAGGTGGGACTTGGTTTGAGGTCATCACTGGGATGTGACCTGCAAGAGCGCATTCTTGTTCCTGGCTCCTCCCTTCTTTCTGCTTCTCAGCTGCCATGGATCGAGCGGTTTTTCTCTGCCACTTACTCTGCCATTTCTGCCTTGGAGAAGCTCACTATGGACTGAAATCATGAGATAAAATAAATCACTCCTTCAAGTTGTAGGTTTTGGATATTTTGTCTCAGCAATGGGAAAATAACTAAGACAGATTTTGGTACCAGAGAAGCGAGGTGGTTGCTGTGACTACCCAACCATACGATTCAGAAGCCTTTGGAACTTGTTTGTGGGAGGACTTTAGAAAGATTTGGAGATTCCAGCTAGAGAAGGCCTAGAATTCTGTAAGCTGAGCTTAATGAGAGATCCTGGTCAGAGTTCCAAAGACCAGAGGGCTGATAGGAATGCAGACACTAAAAGCCAGCCTCAGAAAATTTCAGTTGGTGACAAGAAATCCATTGGCAGCTGGACCAGAGGCCATGTGTGTATACTCTGGTAGAAAATTTATCTACATTTTGCTCATATCCTAAGACTTTATGAGAGACTGAGATTAGGGGCAGTGGAAAAGTTAATCTGATAGAGGAAACTTCAAAGCAGCCCAACATTCAGGCTGTGGCATGGGTATTTCTGCTTTTAATTAGAGCTACAATTATAATTAGGGACAAAAAGCAGATGTGAAAAATTTGCACTTTCATCAGAAAGGAAACATCAGTGAAGTCTGAGCAAAGGAGACCATGGTTGCTGAAAAGGTTAGGATTAGAAAGAAGCCAAGTACTCTGCATCAGGACAATAGGAGAGGCAGCTTGAAGGCATCTCAGGAAACAGCAAGACCCTGCCCTTTGCAGTCTCAAGCATGTAGAAATGTAAGCATTTTCTTTTTGGAGAAGAGAATCCCTGGGATGTCTGCTCATTCAGGGCTGACTCTGGGATTTATTTCATTATGCTCAGCCATCCTCTCAGGGGCCTCTGAAGCCATGACCCAAGGGGGTGGGCTACTGGTCAAGTCGATGGAAGACCTTGGTGTCATCCCTGTGGTATGGTTTTACAAGCATACAGAATGCAAGAATTATGTGGTCATAGAGCTTCCATTCACATTTCAGAGGAAGGTCTTGGAGGCCAGGCAGTGTGCTCCAGAAAAAGCAGTTGTGAATGAAGCCAAAAGTACAGTGGGGACCTCAAGAAGCTGTAGATACCAGAATAGTGGGACAGCTGCTAAGGAAGCCACGGGCAGTGATCACAGCCACTCCAATTCAGGGCCCATTGGGGCTGCAACAGACAATGCCACAGGGACAGGACTGCCCAAGCCCTTTGGAGTTCATGTCTCACCACAACCTGTCCTGAGTACTGGACATGGAGCTACAGGATTTAACGTTTCCCCTGTAGGGTTTTGGTCTTGCTTTGATCCAATTCTCTTTTATCCCTCCATTTACCCCTTTGGAATAGGAAGGTGCACCCTGTGCCATTGTATGTTGGAAGTATTTAATTCTCTTTTTAATTTTTATAGGGGCTCACATCTAAGCATTTTGGACTTGAGCTTTGCAGCAATGATGAAACTGTTAAGCCTTTGACAACTATTTGTGATGGCTTAAATCCCTTCTGTACAATGAAGTGGACATAAGCCTTTTGAGGGCCAGGGGCGGAATGTTATGGTTTGATCTAAAATGTTCCCCAAGACCTCATGTGCGTGCAAGACAACTGCATGATGGGGTGCTGTAGTCATCGGCGGATCCATCCAGGGATGAGTTCATAGCGGAATGCACTCTTAGGAGGCAGGGGCTCGTTGGAGGTGGTCGCAGGGGTGAGATGTGGAAGGGTGTGTTCTTGTCCCTGACTTCTCCCTTCTCTCTCTCTTTCCTGGCGGCCATGCTGTGAGCAGCTGCCCTCTGCCAGGCCCTTCCGCCATGATGTTCCTCCCTTGGAGCAGCTGACCATGGACTGAAAATCTGAGCCAAAATAAACCTGTCCTCCTTTGAGCTGTAGTAGTCAGTATCGTATCTATTCTGTCTCAGGGACAAGAAAGTGACTAAGTCACTGTATTTGTACTTTGGTCCTCAAGCACACATCATCAGTACAAAATTGAAATTTTGTTCTCTGCCCATCTGTGGACAACTGGCTCTAAACTTGCAGGTGGACTAATGAAAAGAGTCATGATTGATACCTTAAAATCCCAATGTTCCCTACCATGGGGACGGGGGGGAATGAGTCCTGAGGTGAACATAAACTGAACTAAGAGAGTAATGATATCATTTAAAGTCACTTTATACTAAGTAACAGAGCTGAGATCTTAGATGACATATTGCCAAAGCCCCAACCAATGATTCTTTTTTTTCAGTACAGGATTTTTTGAGGGGGTGGATTTCAGTTGGAACAATTCATTGGAGCATTTCATGTAAGGCTGTTGTTGAGGGCTTTGAAATTATTGGGGCTGAAAGACAGGTTTAAGCATCAGTGGTCATCATCATTACCGCCTACCACTTGGCTTTGGATAATAACAGCTGCTGCCTGCAACCACCAACCCCAGCTCTGCAGCCTCCAGCACACTGTGTTAAATCAGCCTCAGAGGCAACCCTAAAACCAACACCAGCCAAACCTTCTTCCACCGATACTTACAATTTAGTTCTAATACTTAAAATAGAAACGGCAAAGAATGTGTTGTCTTGGGGAAGCTGCCTTTCTGTATGATAAACCAAAGATTTCAAGAGTGTACTTTTAAAAGATTCAGAACGAATCCCTTTTGTACTTCAAAGGCTATTAGGTCCTGGTCCCAACAGGCACAGTGGTTATTAGGTCCCATGTGGGAAAAGGCGGGCGAGGCTGGAATGTGCCGGTAAACATGAACCCTCATCCACACAGCCCGCTCGCTCCCGCAGCTCTGGGGAGGCTAATTGGAGGAGAGCAAACTTTCTGAGAAAGGAAAGAAATTTCTGGATTTGAAGCAGATGTCTGAACCTTGCAGAATCGACAGCACAGGCTTTTAAAGCAAATATTGCAATAATTAGGAGTCCGGTTTGAACTCAATGTGTTGCTGTAAAAATTAAGGATGTTTACAACTGTGGGAAGGTTTTCTTTAAAAACCCAATTCTGATTCCAATTTGCTTGCAAATTGTATCCTGGCCCCATGGAAGGAGCAATCAGGGGACCTGTTTAATAGATTTGGATACTCCGTGTCCTTCGAAGAGGGGGACACTTTGCATTTAGGAAACCTAAAAATGAATTCTCACCTATGATCCAGGTTTATTTGCAGAGTTTTGTGACCTAAAAACACTACTTGAGATTTAGAACAAACGAAAATGTTTTCTCAGTTGAACACACACACACACACACACACACACACACACACACGTCCATGCTCAGAAAGCTTGGCTTCCCTTGTGTGGTCCCTGGAATGGGAAATCTAGTATTTACTAGAACAGCCAGTTTCTCAAATATTGCTTAGTCATGAAACACTGTATTATATTCAATTTCAAGTTATTCAAGGACAAGAAATTAGACAAAGTATGGATTGAGTTTCCTTATGGTTTTGGATTACTAGTAAGTATCAGGAAAAATATTTTATTTGCATGTACCAAAGGGGAAGGATGACACCTAGGTTTATTCTAGGTCAGTCTAGAATACAGAGATATAATAGGAATCACTGTATAAAGGGGAATCCAAGTCAGATCTAACTGAGTATAAATCCAGTCTCTCTTACTTAGCAGTTTTGCAACCATTGAGTATTGGGGATAACAATGCCTACCTTTCATTGTAGTTTTGAGAACTGATTGTAGTAGTGTGTGTAACACTTACCATGGCCTGAGTATACCCTAGGGCAGTGGTGGCGAACCTATGGAATGGCAGCAGGCACGACACACAGAGCCCTCTCTGTTGGTATGACAGCAAAGTTGCCCCAGCCAAGCTTTGACAAATTATCAGTGTGCACACAACAGCAAAGGTCACATTAGTGGTGCAAAAGCACACCAAATGCAAACTTTCACCTTTCAATCAAAAGCTGCTTGCATCATTGAAAGCTCGGTTACTGTGTTTTTCTTCAAAGACAAAAGATATTAATGTATGATTTGTTTTTTCTAAACTAAAGCTTCAGTATTCAGGTTTAATTGCAGTGTTTGCACTTTGCAATAAATAAGTGGGTTTGGGGGTTGCAGTTCGGGCACTCATCCCTATAAGATTGGCCATCACTGCCCTGGGTACATAAAAGAATGTCCCACCCATTCTCCCACAAACACTCTGATTTATTTTCTAGGACCTACATTCACATATCAGTAGGTTAGTGTCACTGGCAGGACAAGACATGTTACAGTGTTCAGAGGGCAGGAGAAGGAAGCTTAAGGTCAACTGAATGTTTCCCAGTGGCTCTTTTTTGTAATAGTAGAGTCCCCAGATTCTAGTTGACTATTGGCCTGGGCGCTTTGCTTCTGATACTCTTGCAGAAAGAGGTGTGGGCAGAGGTGACATGTGTGATGTCTACCTGTTGCCACAGGCCCTTCATCTCTTCCTGTTCTCCCATGGGCAGAAGATGTACACAGGGGTAGTGAGTCAGTTTCATCCAGCAGATGAACCCAGTACCCCATTAAGTAGAAGAGCAACAACCTAGAAGGAACCTGGGTCCCTGGATGACTGTGAAGCAGAGTTACCCATGCCTCTAGGACCATCTGCCCCTTTAGACTTCCTCATGAGATTAAAAAGTAATAACACGTATGGTGGCACACACCTGTAAATCCAGGCAGGAAGACTGACAGTTCAAGCCCAGCCTGAGAAACTTAGGGTCTTAGAAAGACTTTGGTCAAAATAAAGAGTAAAAAGGGGCTGGGGATACAGTTCAATGTGAAGACTCTCTGTTCAGTCCCTGGCACTGCAGAACATACATACCTACACACATACATACTTTTATTCATTTTAATTTTGCCTTTGTTGAAGTACCTAAACCTGTAACCTAATTCTCACAGATACTTATCCGTATTGTGTTCTAAAACACAGATTAGGTTGTGTCAATCTTCTGATTGAGAACAATCCTCTGATTGAGAACTCACTGGCTCTCACTGAGCTGCCTGTGGGGATCCAGGCAGGACTTGTGACAGGACTCAGAATGCCACCTCTGAGGCAGAGACCAGCCTGGCTGGAACTTGAGCTGAGATCTCTATGATCAGCTTTCCTTGTATTATGACATGTTTAAGTTATTAGGCCTGAGAAATAATGCTTGAGATTCTCCTCTAGCTTGGTTGAAGACTGAAAGATTTGGGGTGACTTATCTGTTGTTAAATAAATTCATTTTAGAAGGTCCTTTTAAATAGCAAACAAACACTGAACTGGCACTGAATACATTCTTCAAGGGTCACCTCAAATGCTACCTAACTCTTACAGATAAATGACTGAGTTATCTCCAGCAGGTTGAACTGCAAGGCCCCTGTATGCTCCAGAGTATTTAATGACACACTTTCTTGTTCAGGGTTCATGAATTTAACACTCTTACTGAGCATTTGCTCTGTGCCTGGTTTGTCCTAGGCACTGACAACACAGTTAAGCCTGCAAAGTGACCCTCACTGTCACAGAGTTTACTGTCTAGAATCCACTGGTACACACAGTCAGTGACCAGACTTCCCCTTCCCAGGGCTCTTCTGATGCTGTTGTTAATAGAGAGTCTTTTTCCCCAGGAAACCCATGATCCACAATTATTGTTAAACACAGTCTGTGCTAGTAATTATACATAGCTGTATTCTATGCCCAGCCCTATCCTGTTAGTTCCTTCGAGTGAAAACTGTGTTGTGTTCATCTCTAGTCCTCTCCCTCTCCACAGTATTTCTTTCCTAGACTCTGGTAAATATTCTGCAAATGTTTACTGACAATAAATTCGAGCCACACAGTAAAAGACAAAGTAGACATCTCCATTCTGCAGAATCAAAAGGACATGTGGAGTCATTTTAATTTTTCAATCATTGTTATCATCAAACTATTACCAAGGGAATAATTTTAAACACAAAACAGTTGTGGCTGCTTTAACTCCTTTCTGCACTTCCCCTTTGTTGGTGGTAAGGGCAGGTAGTAATTCATTTCTTCTCAATACTTTCCAGAAACTCTAGTAACTGGTAAAATTCAAGCAGCTTTTATATTTCATTTATGAGGCAGTAACTGAGTAAGTAGTTTGTACACTTTATTTATAAGGGAGCCACAGATGTACATGTGTGAAAGTTATCTTAAATTAATTTTTCAACACAACCTCAATTTAAGTACCCAAAACTGCATTTGGATTAAAAATAATACCTTCATGTCTCAAGATACTTCTTCAATCATAATTTATTTTGTATAAGAGTGCAAATTAGTTTAGAAAATACGTCCTTAAGATGCAATCCCATTTTCTAATTAAATCACCAACAATGTTAATTTTTCAATACCATAATCAAGCTTGATGTATCATGATACATACAGAAACACAACACTACCTTTAAGATGTATCCATATGTTCAGAATGCTCAACCAATAATAAAAAAATCGAAGGTATGGAAAATCCTCAAAATATCTTTTAAAGGCCCAAGTCCTGAAGTCCTGAAGAAGAGGACACATAGACTCTCTGGCTTAATACCAGCTTTAGTTAATCACAATAATGTTGGCAATTACCCAAATACAGAATCCAGTGACCTAGCATAGTCTTTTATTGGCGATTTAAAAAGAAAATGCAGTGTCTATTTCAGCTTCAAGGAGGAAAAATAAAAAAACCTGTCTCATTAGAGAAATACTCAGGGCCTTAGGCTGTTTGCTTAGATGATTAAAGGAACTCTTCATAACTGGTCTCCCTGCCTCCACTACTAACTATCCTGAATATTGAGGCCAGAATGAGCTGTCACAATTGCAAATTTCACAATGTAACTCCTGAACTTAAAATCTTTTCAAACTCTTATCAACTTCAGGGTTAATAGAATTGTGTACTGCAGGGTTTCCACACAGGCCCAGGGACCAGAACTGGTCCAGCAAGGTTTTCTTCTTGTTCAGGGCTAAATGATGCAAAATAAAGTCAATGCACCAAGTTCCTCATAAAGCTAAGGTAAACTTATTCAACTTACTAAAAGAACAACTATTTATTCTGAAGTAGTATTAGTCTGACTTTTAAAAACTCCCTATTTTATGAAGTAATAGTTCATAGTAGGTTTGTGGTTCTGCTTTTTAGTGCTTTTATTTGGCAAATTTAAAGTTGGTTTGCCAAGGGCTCTCTGACCCTCCTTGCTGACTATCTTTAGCCACTTTCTCATTGATGGGTCAGAGTACTTAAAACCCACAATTTAAAGGAGAAGAGGTTTATTTTGGCTTACAGTTTCGGGGGTCCAGTCCATGGCTGGCTACTCCATGGCAGAAACATCACGGTGGAAGAGCAGTAGAGGAAAGCTGCTCATATTATGGCATCCAGGAAGCAGAGAGAGAGGAGGAGCTGTAGATAAGGACGCACCCTTCCAGGCCACACCCCAATGAGCTCCAACCAGGCCCCACCTCCTACAGCACATTCAGCCATGAGCTCCTCCGTGATGGATCCACTGTTAAGCATAATGTCTCATGATCCAATCACCTTCCATATGAAGGCTTTGGGAGACATTTTAGATCTGAACCCTAACACTGACTGAGCCTCCCACCTTCTCACTGACCACAGCGACCTGTCTGAGTCTCCATCATGTCCCTGTATGACTCATAGTTTGGGATGTCCACCATTAACCTCTGTCCCCAAGCCACTTCCTTTTTCCACTCAACTGTGTGTCTGTCTTTGGATTTGAGCTGGGACTACTCTGTCTTCTTAGTGGCAAAGCTGAGCAAGGAAGGAGCCCCCCACCTGTGACCTCACTTATGGGTCACAATAATCTCTTTATAGGTATCTACAATTTTTTTTTTTTTTTTGGTACCGGGGATTGAACTCGGGACCTTGCACTTGTGAGGCAGGTGCTGGAACCATTGAGCCAAATCCCCAGCTCTGGCAGCTACAATTATTGTATCATTTTTACACAAAGAAGTATTTTTAAAAAGAACACTCACTCCTCACAGCACCCTAGCTAGGAAGTGAAAGAGATGAGATTTGAATTTCAGTAATTAAATTCATATTTCTACATCTATGCCCACTGTCTAGCAGAGTTCCTGGCACTTTAAGGACATTTAAAAAATTATTTGAGTAAATAAATAAATGATTTATTTTTTACTTCTATATCTTCTTCAAAAGTTAAAAAGTTTTGAGGCTGGGGTTTTAGCTCAGTGGTTCTGCTGCCTGCCCTGCAAGTGCAAGGACCCGAGTTCTATCCCTGGTACCAAAAAAAAAAAGTTAATAAGTTAATATTTTTTCTAGTAATAAATATATTGGTATGTTGTATGAAATTCACATGTGTTAAAATGTAAATAAAGAAAAAGTCACTGAAATCCTTCCACTAAGAAGTAAACTCTTGGGCCAGGGATTTAGCTCAGTGGCACCATGCCTGCCTCCCAAGCACAAGGTCCTGAGTTTGATCCCCAGTACCAAAAAAAGAGAAGTAAAGTCTTGTTAAATTTTTAAGACCATTTTACACATTCATGGTAAATATGTATTCTTATATAAAACATCACCTGACTGAGATATTATTCTTGTTTTTCATAACCTACATTTCACTCAATTTATCATGAACAGTTTTTCCAATCAAAAATATATCTATATATTGCAATATTTTTAAAATTCAGAGTATTGTTAATGTCTGCTTGGATGTACTGCAGTATGACCACTTCCCTTTTTTCATGAAAATACAAGTTCTTAAAAGTTTGGTTATTACAAACTGATGCTATACTGAATATTCCTACATCAACATTTAATGTACTTCTTTGATTATATCCTTAAAATTAATTCATAGAATTCTTTACATCAAAATATACATACATCTCTAATTAGAATGCATACTACTAAACTGCTAGAAAAGATCACTATTTACTTTCCTACCAGTAACACATGAGATTTCCCTAGAGCTCATTTCTCTAGAGCAGATATTGATAACCTCAATTTTTCATTAGAATAACAGGAATGTGCCCTACCACAAAATAAAAACCAAAACTGCCAGAGACTCCTGCAGTGAGTCTCTAGTCCCCACCTGCCCAGTGTGCAAGTCAAGTTTGAAGAAAAACTTAAGACAGAGTTAAAGAGAAAGCGTGAATGGGGATGGCCAATGCTCCTTTGGCAAAAGGCACTGGCCCGTCTCTTCCACCGACTTTTATTCTTCATCAATCAGGCTAAAGGTGCATGTATAGATGTGCAGTACGTGAAATTACCATGGAAACCAATGCAGGCAAGGCTTTAAAGAGAAGTCAAAGCATTTTCAAATTAGAAGCAAGATAGACAAAATATATGGTTGTAATTAGAGCATTGTCCTTCAAGCTATGAAGGCACTAACTGTGGGAACGGAATTTGGGTGCGATCACTCGGACCTCAGCTGTGGAGGTTACCTCGTGTCAGCCCCACAGCTTCCTAGCCATTATTCTGGCCTTGGCTGTGGCCGTCAGCAGGGAGGTCATGTTAACCTGCGCGCTACCACACTGCTTATGAGATACTTCTGTGAGTCACTCAGCTTCAGTCAGACTCACTTCTTAAAGTAAGCCAATTGAGGGCTTTAACTCTTTGTAGCCTGCACTGCTTACAGAATGTTTTGGGCATAATCGATATTGCAGGCTCTGGAACAAAACAAAGGAAAATGAAGCTTCGGTCCCATTCTCAAATTGATTATATTTGAATATTTAGAGTGGGGTCCTGGCATCAACATTTTTAGTTAGCTTATTGATATGGTTTATATACAAGAAAATAAACCAGTTTTAAGGTTACATGCAACATAACCACCATCATGTTTAAAATGCAGAACATTTTCATCACCCATGAAATGTTTCTTTATTTGTGCCCAATCCTCTTATCCAATCACTGAGAGCCACTGGTCTTTCTATCACCTGATTTTGAATTTTTTAGAATTTTATGTAAACAGAATCATACAGAGTACAATTTTGCATGTCTGACACTTCTGAATTCATCTCTGTTATTGCACACATCAGTAGTTCAACTAACTACAATGTTCCATTGTACGAGTGTACCACAATTTTCTTATTCATTCTCCACTTGATGGACATCTGGAATATTTCCAGTTTCAAGTTGTTATGAATAAAGCTAGTGCGTGCAGATACAAATGTTCTATGCACATATATTTTAATTTCTCTCAAGTAACAACCAAAGAATGGAGGATGGAAGAGGAGAGTGGCAGAGGAGAGTGTTCAACCCGTAGCACCCCTTCAGCTAAGTGGGAAGGGAGGAGCTGGGGACAAGAATGCGCCTTCCAGTCACACCTCAGTCACACCCCAGTGACCTCCTCCAACCAGGGCCACCCCCTACAGCACGTTCAGCCAGGAACTCATCCATAATGGATCCAGTGATGAGCACAGCACCCCACGAACCCTCACCTTCCACACACGGGAGACGTTTGGGGGCGGTTTTAGACCTAAACCAATAACACTGGTTTTTAGAAATTCCACCAGATGTGCTTTGGCGTGATTGTCTTTGTTATCTTCTGCATAGATTCACTGAGCTTTTTGGATGTGTGTATTTATAATTTTCACCAAGTTTGGGGACACAATTAGCCTTGTTTTCTCAGGCATCTTCCTTCCCACATCTTTCCCTGTGAGTTCGTGGACATGTGTGCTAGCTGGCTGGCCAGTGTTCCACAGGCCAGTGGTGCTGTGTTAATTCATTCATTTTCATCTTTCTGTGTGTATATGCTGCATTTTGAAGAGTTTCCATGCCATGTGTCCATATTCACTCATAACGTGTTCTGCCTTTTAATCTTCCGGTGTGTTTTCTTTGTCAGATACTATATTTTTCAACTCTTGAAGTTCCATTTCTATCTTAGTATATCTTCCAATTATCTTCTCTTTATGTTCATGTTTTCCTTTACATTCTTAGAGTTATTAGAATATATTTATAACAGATGGTTTGTAAATTAAAATTATTTTAACATACATAAAAATAAAAACTATACATATTAATACGGTAGTATGTGATACTTTGATACTTGTACACATTGATGTCTCAGTTACTTTTCCATTGCTGACACACATATCTGACACCCACAACTCTAAGCAGGAGAGGTTTATTTAGCTCACAGTTTATAGAGGTTTCAATCCATAGTCAACCAACTCCAAGGCAGAGCAGCATGGCAGAGGAGACACAGCTCATGGCAGGGAAGGCAGGAAGCAGGGAGATAAAGGGAAGAGGAAGGACAGAGACCCTTCCAGGCCATGCCCCATCTCCCATTGTGGAGAACTGGTGCATATATTCACATCTTGACCTTTTTACTTCTCCTTTCCCTCCTCTCCCTCTTATCTCTCCCCATCCCTGAGTCCCTTTCCCATTTCCACAAAGTCTGTCTCCCAGTTTGTTATCATCTCTCTTTTAAATTACTTGTACTTTGGGTTTCTCATGTAAGAGACAAAATACCCAACATCTACAAGTTAAAGGAAGAGAAGTTTATTTTGGCTCATAGTTGTAGAGGGTTCAGTCCATGGTTGGCTGGCTCAAAGTCAGGGTGGCATGACCTAGGATCCTGGTGGAGTAGAGATGCTCATGCAATGTTGGACAGAAAGCAGAGAGAAATCAAGGGAGGAGGAGGGAGATTGCCTCTTCCGGGCCACACCCCTAGTGACCTCCTCCTCCAACGTGGCTTCAACTCTCCACATCACATTCAGCTATGAACTCATCAGTTTCTAATCCACTGATGAGTATCAAGGCTTTGGGGGGACATCTAGATATAAACCATATGATATTTAACCTTCTGTGATTTATTTCACTTAGCTTTATGGTCTCAAACCGCATCTATCTTCCTACAAGTGACTCAGATTTATCCTTCTTTATGCTTAAGTGTATGTACAGCACCACATTTTCTTTGTTCATTCATCAGTTGATTTTTTTCAGTTTATTATGTATATTTCAACCTGTTTGTGGTAGTTTTAATATGGAGGGTAGTGAGAGGTAAATCATAATTTGTGCCAGGAAGACTGTTCTGATTTTATATGTAGCCAGATACACCACTTGTTTCTGTTATGGTTTCTGGTAGCATCCTATCTCATGGGAAGTGTTGCTCTGTGACATAATAGATGAATTTATTTTATTTTCAACAGATTTGTTTAAGGACACTCCTCTCAGGGTACAGAGTAAAAGAAAGTCTTCTGTTTGGTGGTATTGTTTCTTTTTTTAGTTAACATACCCTTAGGGGTCATATAGGACATAATCAATGAATACTATGACCTCAGGAAACTGTACATGAGGAGATACGCTGAAGTTTGCATATGTCTGGATCTTAGACTCCTGGGTGGGGATCATAATGTATCAGTCAGGTTTCTATAGAGAAACAGAACTAATAGGAGATGGATGGATGGATGAAAGTAGATGGATACTAGAGAAATAGGTAGACGGATAGATAGATAGATAAATAGACAGATAGATAGATTGATTTGTTATGAAGGTTCATGCCACTATAGAGACTAAGAAATTATATAATCTGCTCTCTGCAACCTGAAGACTTGAGAAAACTAATGACATAATTCCAGGTTAAGGTGAAGAGGAGACTTACGTAACAGCTTAAGTGGGAAGGCAGGAAGCAAAGAGAGATGAATTCCTCTTCCTCTTTCTTTTTTGCTCTACTGAGGCCTGTCTTAGTCCATTTTGTATGAATAAAGTGATACTGCAGATGGGATGACTCATAATAACAGAAATGCACTTGGCTTATGGCTCTGGAGGTCAGGAAGTCCAAGGCCGAAGAGCTGCATATAGTGAGGGCCTTCTTGCTGCATTATCAGATGGTAGAAGGCATTCCATGGTGAGAAACCATGGGCAAAAGAGGCAAACTTGCTTTTATAACAAAGCAACCCTGGTGACAAGTAGCATTAATCAATATCCAACCATAGTAAGGCCTTCAGTGAACTGCACAAGGTCCACCCATGTCAGAGAGAGCAATCTGTTCTCTCTAGTCCACCAACTGGAATGTTAATCTTACCCAGAAACCCTCACAGACACACTCTGAAATAATATTTCATCTCCACCCACGACATAGTCAAGGTGGCACATAGATTAACCATCACAACTACCACAGAGCAACTGTGAGAGAAGTCCTGGTGTGGACCTGCCTGCAGTCACCTGGGCGGAGGGACATCTGGGGGAGGGGCTTTGACCTGGGGCCTCTCCTTAGAGGTCCTCCCTGCCTTGAGACATTGCTTACTCACCCTCAGAAATGCTCTACAGAAAGGGAGAAGTCAGCTCAGGTTGGGTCCTGCAGAAGAACTTGGCTGTGTACCGCACCTTCCCCTGAAACCCCTCCAGGCCTTCTGGAACTGACAGGAGATTCCCAGCTGACTTCCTTCTCTTAGCTCATTTCTTAGGTGACACAGGAATCTAGAGGGGTTGGAGTGGGAGAAGTGCTCTTACCCTAGATGGGGCTGGGTGGGCCCTGGTCAAACCATTTCTCTGGAGCATACGTCTTTGCTGTAGGGAACGATTTGGGCTATTTCAACATGGCCACTTCCTCCCCTTTCCTCCAGAGCCAGGTGAGATCATTCCGGTCCTCACTTTGAGAGTATGGTGGAGGAAAACTCAGGTATCCCACCATGTAGCTCTTCTGGAACAGCCAACCGAAACCTTCTTGCCTAAGACCCCGAATTCATGGCTCCACAGCCTTGACAGAGATCAGTTTTCTCTAGCGTCTAAAGAAGACAGTAAAGAGAAGAGGTCTGACCAGCAGATGCATCTGGGGCATGAGAAGGAGTTTGGACTCCATGCCTATTCATGGCAGAGAGGAAGCTCTTACAAAAGTGGGTAGCTCATGCCTGTAATCCCAGCACTCTAGGAGGCTGAGGCAGGAGGATCATAAATTCCAGCACAGCCCTGGCAACTTAGTGTGACCCTGTCTTTAAATAAAAAATAAAAAAGGGCTGAGGATGTAGCTCAGGGTAAGGACCCTGAATTCAATCCCTAGTACTGCAAATAAAATACACACACACACACACACACACACACACACACACACACACACCCCTAAACTTTAAGTGAAATTTTCAGATTTGCACTTCCAAAGCTCACTCCAGGAGCTCCAAAGGTGAGTTTGAGGTGAATGGTCAGGACTCTATTCCTGACCTCTGGGCCAGAAACAGAGAGGAAGGGGATGAACGAAATAGCCCCAGGGCTGAGGAGAAGGCAGCAGTGCATCTCTGGTGATGGACGGTGGTTGATGTTAGAAGGCATGGAGTCTGGCCAGGCCCTGTATACCACGGTATTAGAGCACAGCCCTCCTTCCAAAGTGCTCAGGGACACAGCCGGGCCCCTCTTACTTCGAGGAGGTAAATGGAGGAGGACATGGCAATGCTTCTGAACTTCCTTTATCCACCATCAGCACAAGAGTGGACGTGTTCACAGGTAATTGCTGAGCAGTCTGGTTAGATTCTAATCATACCAAGAAACATTTATTTGAAATTCTTAACATGAGAACAGCCCTGTTCTACTGCAAAAGATTGGCAAAATATAAAAAGAATCTTATTTACTTTACTAAGCTAAATGTGCCAATTAGGCTAACTAGCAGTGGCTGATGCCACTGTTTTGCATTTGGGAAGGCTCCTCACCGAAATGGACTCTGTTGAGTCAAAACATTTCTTCCTTACTGACTGAGATAACCCCAGACAACCTGGGTACCCAAGGCCCTGTCTGCATGTCAGTGTTCAGAACATCAAGAGCCCAAGAACCACTGCCTACACCAACTCCCTGCTTTCAGGAAGGGGCTGTTTGCATCTCCCATCTCAATGAGGTCACTGAGTTACTAAGACACTCAAGAAACCCAAGCCCTTAGAACCAAATATAGGTTAGGGCATGGACCCCAAGAAACTTTCGTTATTTTTATTTTTATTAGTACATGCTTTCAGCACATGGTGACTACCTGCATCGTGGAGAGTTGGTGCATGTACACAACACATCTTAATTCTTTTTATCTCCTTCCCCTTCCCATCTATTACCTCCTTGCATCTCTTGGTCTCCTTCCCTTTTGCAAAAGATCTAAGTGCCTGTTTCCTGTCTCTTTCAGTTTGCTCTTTAAATTTATTTATACTTTGGTTTTTAGAAGCTTGTGTGTCTGATTTATTTCACTCAACACCTTCTTCATTGTTGGTGGGAGTGCAGACTGGTGCAACCACTGTGGAAATCAATGTGGATATACCTCAAACAACTAGGATTGGATGGCCCATTTTACCCAGCTATTCCTCTGCTGAGTATCTTCCCAAAATAATTAAAAGAATCATATCACGGCTATATATGCTCACCCATGTTTACAAGGGCACAGCTTGTAATAGCTAAAACTTGGAAACAGCCCAGTTGCCCTTCAACTGGAGACTGGATAAAGAAGATGTCTCAGCCATAAAGAATGAGAAACTAGAGATGTTTATAGCTAGGTGGATGCACATTGAGGACATACGCTTAAGTGAAATAAATAGGACACACATGTGTAAATACTGAATAGTTTCTCTGGTGTGGAAAACTAAAAGTGTAAAGAAGGATCAAAATGTATGATGGATATTGTGAAATAGGAAGAAAAGGTCTAAAGGAATAGGGGAAATGGGAGGGGTAGAGGAAAAGAAAGAAGGGAAAAGAAAAAATATGAGAAAAGGAAAAAATGGAAACAAAGTCTTTGTAAATAGGGAAGGGTGGAGGGGGTGAAGGGAGGGCATGGGAATGAGGAAAAACTAAGAACCAAGATGCAACATGTAAAGGTGCAAGATCCTAATGATGAATGTAACTGTATTGTATACCTAAAATGTACCAGTAAATAAACAATAAAAAAAAAACAGTATGGTCTCAGCTGCCCAGGCTGGGAGGGGAAAAAGGAATCCTTCCATATTGCTGGTGGAGTTGTAAACTAGTACAACTACTATGGAGATCAGTATGGAGATTTCTCAGAAAATTAAAACTAGTAATTCCATTTGACCCAGCTATTCCTTTTCCAAGTATCTTCCCAAAAGAGTTAAAAGACCTCATACTACAGTGATCCATGCACACCCAGGTTTATAGCAGCACAATGCACAACAGCCACATCTTGGAAGCAACCTCTGTGTCCATCAACAAATGAATGGATAAAGAAGTGTTCTATTTAAAGACAAAATATCTTTTATAGTTTGGAACTTAAATGTTCCCAAGGGCCCGTGTTTTAAAGCTTAGTTCCTGAAGTGGTGGCAATGAGAGATGCCCAGGAGGGTGGTCCTGGGGGGTTGCTAAGACCTGTAGAGTTGCAGTGTTGGGGGAGCCTTTAGATCATTGGACACTTGGCCTTGAAGATGCTGGTGAGACCCTGGAGGAGGGGGGATGAGGGAGAGGAAGGAAGAAAGGAAGGAAATCCATGCATAGCTTCAGCCAGAGGAACATTGGCTCATTCAAGTGCTCCTGATGACATTCTTGGAATCTCTGGGAATCTAGGATTTCCATGAAACACAGGGCTGGGGGGTAATTCTCATCCTGGGTTATATGGGCCTCTCACCCACCAGGCCTTTCCATGGTGTACAGGACATGGCTCATTGTGGACCCCACTTCAGTGCCCTCCAACAACAGGCCATGTGGCTCTGCCACCCCCTGAATGTGGACACTCAGAGGGTCCCTTCTCTTCTGGGATCCTATTTTCCTTCAGTGTAGATTGCCAGCAAGGGTCATTGTGACGATCAAATGAAGGAAAAAAGAACAAGCCTGAAATTCTTTCACCAACCTTAAAGTCCTATATAAATGTAAAAGATGTCTTTATTTCTATGTGACGTAGCAATTTCTATCTGATGCCAGTCTGTCTCCAATACTAGGAGACTTTAGGCCCATGAATATCACACCAATGAGGGGACTACAAGTAATAAATGAGTGCACTCTGGGACCCTGAGAGTATTTGTCCATTCCACATCAGAGATAGGAGAAACAGAAGGACAACCTGAAGGTGGGCAACATGGTTCCAGATCCAGAATTTGCCCTCAGCCACATGCCAAACCCTTCTTGTTTTTAATTTGGAGAAGGATTTCACTATGTGCCCCAGGCAGGATTTAATATTCTCCAACCTATACTGAGAGAGTTCTGGTATCTCCTGGTGAAGGAGAGCATGCTAGAACCTAGGCCTTCTGGTTTCCATCTAAGTTCCCATTTTTACCCAATTCTCTGGCTGTCCCAGGCCACCCTTTACAACCTGTGACAGGAAGAAATAAAAGATAGTGCCACTTCTGAAGGTAATGAATGAATTCTCTACCATTAGTGATCTTCAACAACCACTGACAAGAGGCACAGTTAAGTAACCTCAGTTTTACACTTGAGAGTCGGAGGAGGTTGGTGGTGAAATCAATAACTTTTAAGGATCTTTTGGCAGGGGCTCTGTGACCTCCTGGTCAATTCTGAGACTCTAGCTCCAGTTCTCAGCTCCCAATGCCAAGAGTGAAAGAGGGTGGGTGGAGGAGCTAGGGTGTACAAACCATCCCTAAGGTGGGCTCAGGTGATTGCCTGCCCACAGCATCCAGGCAATCCATTTTAGAAAGCTCCATCTTCCACAGCTGTGCAGTTGGAATTCAAATCAACATGCAGGTACCCAGGCACTCTTGTGAGCTGTCATAACAAATGCATGTGGGTCTTTTCCAAGTGAACTCCAGAGAAGGGACAGCCAAGCCAAAATCCTGAGCAGTTTTTCCCTAGCAGCATCTTCTAGCTTTGCAGAAATGGATGGCTCCTACTTCCATCTGGGGCCCAATTTAACTGCTGATATTAAAAATACCAATTCAGGGGCCAGGGATTTAGCTCAGTGATTCTGCCACCTGCCTCACAAGCACAAGATCCCAAGTTCAGTCCCTGATACCAAAAAAACCCACAAAAAACAAAAAAACACCAACTCACTTCTGTTGCCAGCACCTTCCAAACAAACGCTAAAAGAGATTTGAACAATTTTGCCACAAAGCACAATTTTGGCAACTGTAAAAGGAATCCAGAAGCCCAACTCCTCCCATGAGTTGAAGGCCACGTTTTTGAGCCACTTTGCATAACTCCATGTCTCACTGTTTTATCTAGTCCACAGGTTTTGTCCAAGGAGAAATGGCAACTGTGAATTTTCTTGCCTCCATCTCCTTTTCCTGTTTTCCCTCCAGTCACTGAAGACTTCCTCCGTCCCAGGCACGGAGCTGACTGTTGAAGTGCATAAGAAGATGTGATGTCTGCCTCTATTAATTTTCTTGAGCTGCCATAACAAAATGTTACAATCCAGAACAATTAAACCAGAGAAATTTATTTTCTGATGGATCTGGAGGCTAGAAGACTTTCAAGATCAAGGTGCCAGAAGGCTGGTATCTTTCCCTGAGTTGCAGCTGGCTGACTTCTTTCTATGCCCACAGAGCCATTTCTTGAGCAAGCATATGGGGGCAGGGTGGGAGGGACAGCACATGGCACCACAGACTCTTCTCTAGGGACAACAGGAGTGTTGGATTAAGACTTACCTTGTGACTCATTAACCTGGATTTCCTCCTTCTAGGTTCTGTCTTCAAATGCAGTCATGTAAAGCAGGGGCTCCCAGGAACTCCCCTTAGCATGTCAGAGGGTTATATTACCACATTATATTTCAGCATTAATAGATAGTAAATGTGACAGTTCCAAGCAAAAGGCAACACTGTGGTCAATATAGAAAATAGGGACATAAAATTCATTTTAGGAAATTTCGAATCAAATTAGTTAACATGTTTTAAATTATAGGTTTAGTGGCATAAATATCACTTACCCAGAAACCTCTATAAAGTGGAAACACTTGGGTCCTGATCCTACCAGAAACAAGGTTTGGTGTTATGAGTACAAAGCTCTGAAGACTTGTGTTAGCCAGGCTTATGTCCCTATGGAAACATATCCCAGAAAGTCAACATAAAGGAGGAAAGACTTATTTTGGCTCATGATTTCAGATGGTGCAGTCTATGGTCAGCTGGCTCCAAAGCAGAAACATAGTGGTAGAAGGACCTGGTGGAGGAAAGCTGTTCAACAGCACAGTAGCCAGGAAGCAAGGTAAGAGGAAGAGTCAGATATAGTCCCCAGGGCGATGTCCCCATGATCAACTTCCTCCAGCTAGGCCCAACTTCCTGTTTCCATACTTCTCAATAAAGATATCAAGTTATATCTCAGTGGATTAATCCACTAGATGAAGTCAGAGCCCCTATGATCCAATCACCCCCCAAAACCCCTTTACCTGCCAACCAAGCCTTTAGCACGTGAGTTTTGAGGGAAATTTCAACTGCGAACCATAACAGGGCTATAGTCTTGCTATGAGACTGCAGCCATGCAAGGTGCTGTGACCCTGTCCTTCTCTCAGCACTCGCAATGACTCTAGCGTCAAATGGGACAGACCAGAAGGGCTCTGTGCCTCCTGATTGTTACCCTTGGACTTTTGAACCCCAAAATAATCCTCTGACATGCTAGGGGGAGTTCCACAGAGTCCATTCTATCTAGAAGGCACACCTCACCTGGAATGAAGCCCAAGCTGAAGACAGTCACATGCTCTGAGAAGCAGCTGAAGGATCCTAGGGTTGATCGATATAAAGAAAAGGTGTTTCAGGGTGGGCACTGTCTATAAACCTCCACAGAAGGAGGAAGTCCATTCTCTGTGCTTCTGAAAGACAGAGCTGGAATGAGATGGAACTTATATCCATGCAAGTTTTCATCTAATTTATAGAAGAAATTCCTTATCGCAAAACCACGCAGAGGCACAATGGGCTGTCTTAAGATAAAGAGTGTGCCCAGCTACTGCATGCAAGGAAAGAAAGCTCTCTAGTTTTTCATTCATTCATTTGTTCATTCATTCATTCATTCATTCAAGGAAGAACTAATTAGCCAGGTGTGGTGGTGCTCAGCTGTGATGCCAGCCCTCTGGGAGGCTGAGACAGGAAGGCCCCAAGTCTGAGCCTAGCCTGGGCAATCTAGTGACTTAGTGAGATCTTGTCTCAGAAAGAAAAGAATTTAAAAGGCCTGGGGATGTAGCTCAGGGTCAAGACCCTCGATTCAATCCCCTATACCGCAAAGAAAAAAAGAAAAAAGACATAATGTATAATTAAGTAGTGCTTACCAAGAGTTTACTAAGGAGCATTTGGGCTCGTGCTGTCTTTGGCAAGGGGAACACAAAGATAAATGCCTTTCCTGCCTTATAGGAAAGTAGGGCCCAGCAAAGCTGCGGTGACATGTCAGGGCTATTGTACAGGCACTAGTAGTGGTTGGGGAAGACAATTTGTCTTTAGTGGCCATTACAGGTGTTTCCTAAATTTAAAATTACACATGATTCTCTGATTCTAGTCTGTTCTTTAAAATTCAAAGCCCATTTCGTCTGCACCTCCTTCAAGCCTTCCAAAGACCAAAGCGAGATGGGCAAGGAGTGCAGGGCCCTTGGGCAGAGGGAGCCGCATGCCCTTCATCTTCTTGCTTCCTATTACAGCTCCTGTCAGTAACAGCTGAGTGCAAGGCGAGGTTTGCGTCATATTCCTAGACTGCAGAGGGCGTTTCTGGTGCACACTTGTGTGACAAAGGCCTCGACTCAGGTGCACAGAGAGGTCCGTGGAGAAGGGTGGAGGGCAGTCTTGTGTACTGGGGATTGCGATTCTGCCACCCAAGTCCCCAGATGGGCTGAAGTTTGGGAAGACAACACACTTCCTTTAGCCACAGTGGGTGCTTTCATCTTCTAAGAGAGTTTATTTGTAGGCACAACTCAAAGTGTTATTGTGAGAATAATTAATATACTATAGATCACAATAGTTACGCAGTAGACTAGACAACAACTCCAAGTGAAACCAATGTGTAAAACTGTGTAGTCACCCAGCAGTGGTGAGCAGTGTGGTTTGGGGACACCATTAACAACAGTGCATGGGGAATTCCTCACCAAAGAGAACACAGAAGTTTGCAGTTTGCCTAGTGAGTCAGTCTGTGGTCACGTCCTGGACGGGCTCTGGAGCAATCTCATTTCCCCACTCGTAACCCAGGTGTGGGCAAGGCTTTCTTGGTACAATGCCAGTTAAGAGGAAACTGCCGGTGGTGACACTGCCGAGAACAAAGCAAATGACCTCATTGGTTCCTTTGGCCTGATCTGGCCTCAGATAAATGTGAGCTGAGTGTCACCTGTCACCTGTGTGGACACATAGCTGCCATAGTCCTTGCAGGTCACAATTTTATTCTTCAGAACATCAAAAGCGATATCGCACAGAGATACCTTGGGTGGTAAACAAAGTTTACAGAGCGGGAGCCAGAGACCACAGCTCAGACCACACACCATACGATAAGCCAGGCAGGCAGGGGGAGCAAGTGGGGAGAGTCATTCGGAGTCAAGCGCTCTCTAAAAGGTGGACTAAGTAGTTCTCTCTGCAGCGAGGGGAAGCTTCAGAACACATTGATTTATGCAGAAGATCTGTTGCTGAATGCATGTCTCAGCTGCACTTCTGAAAGTTGAAGGATATTTTCAGCATATTAAGAAACCTGCAACCCAGGGAGCTTTACATTTTTTCTGGTTTAAACAAAGGTAAATTGTTTGCTTTACTTCCAAATTTCTCAAAGCCTTTACTATTGCGATGCACATTGAGAATCTAGGAGATATCAGTAGATATCAAACTTACTTCATGGAATCTTTTTTGTGTTGTTTTTTTCTTTAGTATGACATCCAGACTTGGGGTGCACTTTATTAATTAAGTTTATTGGTACATTTTAGGTATACATTATGATGACATTCATCATTATGAATTTGTACCTGTACATGATATATCTTGGTTCTTACTTTCTCCCTAGTCTCTTGCCCTTCCTTCGACCCCTCCTCTGCTTTACATTTTAAAATGCAGATGCTTGTCGCTAACAATGTGGCTTGGGTGCATCTGTGGATACAAAGTGTAGGATTTGGAGAGCACTTTTAAAACACAGTGTTCATTCTGTGTGCAAAAGGTGGTACGAGCAGACACATTTACCTATAATACATGTGCCCTAGGTGCGTTTCCCAATCTATATCCCACTGATTTGTGAACAAAATATTAAACCAGTCCCAGTGATCTGTATTCTCCTCTACAAAATCTTTTTAGCTCTCATCATACACATTTGATTTTTTTTTTTTACAGTTCTTGGCCTGCATTGAGTTACATTTCCAGACCTCCCCCCCAGTATGTGTGTGTATGTGTTTGAGACAGGGTCTCCCTAAGTCCCTGACTTGAACTTGAAATCCTTCTGCCTCAGCCTCCCAGAGTGCTGGGATTCCAGGTATGCACCACCACGCCCAGCTCATGCATGATTGTTACAACAGTTCTGGGAGACATCAGGCCAAAGGCAACAAGCCCATTGTACAGACGAGCAGGTTGAGCTCAGCAGACTCAGCTGATAGGGGAATGTCCTCAAGCTAGAGTCAGAACTCAGCAGCCCTCTGCTCTTCAGCGCTGTCCCTTTCCTTTGAAATCTGCATTGTACTGGACTGGAAATGCATTGGCCCAGGGAACAGGAAGATTTAACTACCCTGGCTGCTCTGTCACAAATTCACAGTGATCCCAGAGCTGCCCTTTCTCCTTTGAGGACTCTACCCTCACTGGGGGCTGCCTCCCAGTGGGTCATGATGTGGATTCCTCACCAGTGTCTCTACTTCTGGGTTGCCTGCAGGGCCACTGTGAGTGTGCAGATGCCATACTGACCTTTCCATTACACCTGCTCACCTAGGACACCTCAGTGGCTTCCCACCCCAGAGGTCCAGGTCACTCAATGGGCCAGGTGGAGATGTTCCCTTCCAAGCTTTTCTGTCTCTTCAGGCTCAGTTCTTGTTTGTGCTTATCCCATGCACTAGGTGAAAGACTTAGTCACTTTCCCATGGCTGGGACAAAACTCCTGACATCCACAACTTGAAGGAGGAGAGGCTCATTATGTCTTTCGGTTTTGAGGATTCAGTTCCTAGTCCTCTGGCTCCAAGGCAGGAAGGGCCTGGTGGAGAAAAGCTGCTCATATCATGGTGGCCAGGAAACAGAGAGAAGGGAGGAGCTAAACCCTTCCAGTCACAACCCCAATGACCTGCTTATTCCACCTGGGCCAGCCTCCTAACAGCACACGCAGCCACAAACTCCTGAGGCTAGCACCTCCATGATCCAAGCACCTTCCGAGAACACGAGACTTTTGGGGGACGTTTCAGACTCAAACCGTAACACCTGATACCCAGACCATGCCCAGATGGCTCTCTTCTCTGCTCACTCACCTTTCTTTTGCCCATTCAATTTCTTCTCTAAGATCCACATCATGAATCTTTCTGTTAGAAACCATGTGGCCTGTTGTTCCTAAACAAGTAGCCTTAGACATTTCTCCAGGTTCTGAGATAGATCGAAATTCTTTCTCTGTATGTCATCATGCATTCTGATTTATCCAGAAGTAAACTGTTTAGCTAGGTGTGGTGCTGCACACCTATAATCCCAGGACTCTGGGAGGCTAGGGCAGGAAGACAGAGAGTTTGAGCTCAACATTGTAAAATACAAGCCCAGTTTGAGTTCAAGCTTAGGAAGATCCTGTCTCAAAATAAAAAATAAAGAGTTAGGGAGGTAGCTCAGTGTGACAGGCTTAGGTTCAACCCCCAGTATTGAAAAAAATAAAGAAAGAAATGGAGGTGGGGTTAGGGTTGTTCCTCAATCAACTATGCGGTTCTGCTTTGGTTTTTGTGTTTTGTTTTTAAGATTGTGTCCGAATCATCCTCCAGTCCCTAACTTCTGATGTTGTCCAGCACAGAGTAGATGTTAGACAAACATTTACCGAATGCCTAAGTGAATGAGGATTATAGGGCTCCTCGTCAAGGTGTTTCCAAACTCTGACCCATGCACAAGCCAAGGGCATCTTTGCAGAGCAAATTTTCTCTTCCCTGTGGAGATTTCCCTGCCGCTCACAGCAAGCTCCATTCTAACAAGCAGCAGCAGAAATGCAAGATGAATGTCTTGCCCTGGAGCCCCGGAGTCCAGGAAGAAGGAGCTGGACAAGGGCGGCTGTGGCGGCCTCGCTAGTCCTGGAGGACAGCTCTGCCTGCAGCGGTGCGGAGGCCACCCAGGCAGCCAGCAGCATGGCCAGGGCAGCGCGGCTGGGCGGTCAGCCTCTGAAGCTAGCTGAGGCGTGGGTGCTCTGGATCTGCTCGGTGCCCACACAGCCCAGGATGCCAGTCCTGCTTGGCCAAGGAGGCCTAGCCAGCCCGCTGTGGGACAGGGAGCAGCTCGGGGCGTCCCAGCTCCTCAGCCTTTCAGAGTGGACTGAAGTGGAACTGAGGAGCTTGGTCTCCTGCACAGAGGAGAGCACAGGTGCCCCTTTCCCCACATCGCTTCCCAGGGGGGAGGCTGCTCTCAGGAGGGGCTTCCGTAGTGGCCTTTGGAAGGCAGAGGAGGACCTGCTCCTATGTGTGTGCAGGGACCAGGGTCCTCCAGTTTCTGATCCTGGAGACTTCATGCTGCCACACGGTCCCAGCCTAGGGCCCTCGCCCCTCCACATGCTGCTTGCAAGCTGCCTCCCCTACTGAGTCCTCAAGGGCTAGACACCTGGCCTTGCTTATATGAGGACAGCTTGAGACAGATTGGGGGTCAAACTCAGATGAGGACGACAGCTCCGCCCTCCCGTGGACCTGTGCAGAGGCCTAGCTGTGTGCCTTGACCTCCAAAGCTCTTACGTTGGCCACCAGTAACACTCATGTCCTGGGGTTGCTTTGCTAGCTCTGGAGACCTCTAGTTCAAAAAGTGCCAAGTACCAGGGCTTTCACACACATGAGCAGCTCATGTCAAACGGTGTCCTGCAGAGAATGCAGGAAGACACCACCGAGACTGTGAGAAGCGCAAGGCCAATTCCATCCCAGCCCGGCTGTCTTCAACTCCACCTGGTGCCCTGGGTGGCATCGAGTCTGTTTTCCCGATTAATGTCTGCTGCCTGGGAGCAATGCTCAGTAGTAGGCCTTTTTATTGCCAAAGAGTGTTGGTGTAGACAGGAAGTTCTGTGATCGTCCTATTGCTCCACCTCTGCCTTGACTGTCCTCGTATGAAAGATGTATTGGAACATCTTTTACAGGAGGTTACAGCTGGCCTGGCAAGCTTTCTGCTCTAGTGCATGGACTGGACATCTTGACTTACGAAGCTGCATCTGACAGAATTTGGAGCCAGCCAAGAAGATAACACATTTTTCTTTATTTTTGTAAATTTTACCAAAAAGGGGGTCTGTGTTGTAGTAGATCTCTTGGATCTACCCTTAGTCTTGAATGTTCTCCTGCATCATTTCATAGATCAACATCATTAGACAAGGAGGATGATAAGTTCTCTACAGAAAACTTCTCTATGGATCTTTGGTTGTTTTTATTTTTGGGTTCAGAGTTTCGTTTCCTTAATAACACTTGTTCTTCTTTATAGAAATTATTGATGTTATTCATTTCACTTAAGAGTATTGCCTCAATGTGCATCCATTTAGTTATAAATGTCTCTAATTTTTCATTTTTTATGGCCGAGTAGTACTCCATTTTATTTTTTAAAACCACATTTTCTTTTTTTTTATTACTAAATTTTTTTATTGGTACATTGTAGGTATACAACACAATTACATTTCTCATTGGGAATTGTACCTTTACATAATGCATCTTGGTTCTTATTTTTTCCCCATTCCTAGCCCTCCCTTCATGCCCTCCACCCTTCCCTATTTACAAAGACTTTATTTCCATTTTTGCCATTTCTCAGCATTTTTCCTTTCCTTTCTTTCCTTTCCCCCACCCCTCTCACTACCCCTACCCCTTTGGACCTTTTCTTCCTATTTTGCATTATCGATTATTCATTGTAATCATTGGTACATTTTAGGTATACAGTAAAATGACATTCATCATTGGAAATTTGCACCTTTACATAGTCTCTCTTGGTTCTTATTTTTCACCCTTGCCCAGCCCTCCCTTCAACCCCTCCATTCCTACCTATTTACAAAGATTTTGTTTTTATTTTTCCATTTTCTCATATTAATCCCATTCCCTTCTATCCTTTCCCCTAGCCCTCCCACTTCCTTCCCCTTTGCCCCTTTTCTTCCTATTTCACATGACCTATTATACATTTAGTCCTTATTTACACTTTCAGTTTCTCACACCAGGGAAACTATTCGGTATTTATTCATGTGTGTCCTATTTATTTCACTTAAAGAGTATCGCCTCAATGTGCATCCATTTAGCTATAAATGTCTCTAATGTCTCATTTTTTATGGCTGAGTAGTACTCCATTTTATACAAAAACCACATTTTCTTTATCCAGTCTCCAGTTGATGGGCATTTGGGCTGCTTCCAAGCTTTAGCTATTACAAACTGTGCTGCTATGAACATGGGTGCACATATATCACTGTGGTATGATTCTTTTAATTCTTTGGGGAAGATCCCCAGAAGTGGAATAGCTGGGTCAAATGGGACTTCCAGTCCCAGTTCTTTGAGGTATCGCCATACTGATTTCCACAGTGGTTGCACCAGTCTGCACTCCCACCAGCAGTGGAGCAGGTTTCCTCTTTCCCCACAGCCCCACCAGCATTTGTTATTGGTTGATTTCATGATAGCAGCCATTCTTTTTTTTTTGGTACCGGGGATTGAACTCCACTCCTTGCACTTGCGCAGCAGGTGGTGAAACCACTGAGCTAAATCTCGGCCCTAGCAGCCATTCTTTATGGGGTGAGGTGGAATTTCAGTGTTGTTTTCATCTGCATCTCTCAAATGATCAGTGATGTTGAACATTTTTTCATATGTTTATTTGCTATACCAAATAGTTTCTCTAGTGTGAGAAACTGAAAGTGTAAATAAGGACTAAAAAGTATAATAGATGATGTGAAATAGGACGAAAAGGGGCAAAGGGGAAGGGGAAGTGGGGCGGTAGGGGAAAGAAAGAAATGAATGGAATTAATATGAGAAAATGAAAAACTGGAAACAAAGTCCTTGTAAATAGGGAGGGATGGAGGGGTTGAAGGGAGGGCAGGGGAAGGGGGAAAAATAAGAACCAAGAGAGATTATGTAAAGGTGCAGATTTCCAATGGCGAATGTCATTATATTGTACACCTAAAATGCACCAATAAAATTAATTTTTAAAAAAGAAAATATTGATGCTAAAAGAGATACAAACAAGAATGAAGTCATTACAACACAAATCATAAGGCAAACAAATTCAAGAAAGCAACAACAAATAAGAATAAAAAAAGTGCGCTGCATTTTGCAATCGGTGGCGGAAACCAACTCTTGAAAGGAAAAAGTTGCCCACTCAGAAAAGGCTCAAGGGAAGAAACTGGAATCACTCGAATAGTCATGATCTTGATGCCTTCAATTTGCACTTCTTGGAATCTATAGGAAAATGAAGTCCTATTCTTAAGCTTTACCCCCCACCCCCCACACACAGCAGATTCCTAATGACCTCCAGCTTTGGATCTACTGGGGCACTGGACAAAGCATTCTCTGTCTTCCTGCCTTAGTGTTTCAGAGAGGTGATCCCAAGGCTTTCTTGTCTGAAATGACTCTCATTCACTTGATGCCTACTACCTTTCATTTGGCCAAATTGCCATTCCGTGCACTTGTAATGGGAAATCTGCCCACATGACCAGGAGACTGACTAGCTCATTCTCCCTACCATAGTCAAGGTTGGAGTGTCAGATCCACTTATTCACGTCTGTATTTCATACTCTTACAATTTGAGTTCTGTGGAAGATTGTGTTACTTTTACCACTGTTTCTTCAATGCTTGGCACAGGAACGTATTCAATAATTCTTTGTTGGACAATTGAGTGGATGAATAAAACTTGAGTACAGCATAGAAATATAAAATCTTCCTCTAAATGGTAGCATCTCTTACTGGAGCTTGAGAAACAACAGTCATTGTGAAAAGAGAGATAATAGGAAACAGGCAGGTAGACTGTGGAGATACACAGAGGGCCCAGGGAAGGCGGGGGAGGTGAAGATGGGAAAAAGGGAGATACACATGGCCAGGATGTGGGTATCTATGCACCTGTTTCCCAAGATGAATGTAATTATTATGCATCACAAACATGCTAACAGAAAAATTTAAAGAAACAATAGCCACAATCTCAAATAACTTTGCAGAATTAGGAGGGAAAAAATAAAGGCTGGAAAATATTAGCATGTTGTACTAATTAATTTTGAAGCTTTAACTGTTATCTACTGGAGAAAAAAATTTGACTTGCTCAGGCTATATGTACTCTACGGCTCAGGTAGGAAAGCACTCAGTTGTCTCCTTTGCCCCAAACCATGCTCAGTAAAAATGTGAGGTTGTTGCTAAGAAGAAAATACACACAATAATCCCTCACCAACTATGGGCACTGCCATCGGGAAAAGCGCCATGGCTTAAATACTTAACTAGCAAGAACAATAAAGGTCTTACTGAAAATAAGGTGTTAGGGGAAAATAACTAAAATTGCTCTGAAGATAGATGTCACAATATAGTAAATATAACTTCTAGGAAAAAATCTCCACTGTCAAACAGACCAGATTTATTCAAGTTAAAAGTCAAATCTGGAAGGTAGTCTTCTTCCTGCTGCTCTTGAAGAGATGCCACAGCCTCTGATGTGCTTTCAGTTGTCTCATGGCTTGTACCTGAGATGGCCCAGAATGCCCCTGTGTTTGTTAAAGCCTTGGTCCCAAACCTGTGGTGCCACTAGGAGGTCGTGGGACCTTTAAGAGGTGGAGCCTAGTGGGAGAAAGTGAGGTTACTGGGGGCGTGGTGGCAAAGGGGATGTCGGGACTCTGGGGCCTTCTCTCTCCTTTGCTTCCTGGTCACCAAGAGGTCACAGTGGGTATCTCCTCCAGCAGGCACTCCCATGCCATGTGCTGAGCCACCACAAGCCCTAAGTCAGGAGGCCAGGTGATCATGGACTGAATCTTCTGAGACCTTGAGCAGTTAATCAGCAGTCACTGTAGAAGTCATACACCTGTTCTGTGGTGATTACTGAGTCATCTGTCCTTTAATTGAGATACTCCCTCTGCAATACTTCAAAGGTCAGACCACAGAATCTGAATGGAGAGAGTGGAAAGAACTAATTTTTACTGTGTGATTCTCACTCAGAAGACAAAAGCTTAAAGATTTTTTAAAATGCCGTCAAATGCTGGTGAAGATGGGGAGCAATGGAAACTCTTGCCTGGTGTGGTGGTGCATACCTGTAATCTCAGTACTCTGGAGGCTGAGGCAGGAGGATCACAGTGAGTTCAAGACCAGCCTGAGCTACAGAGTAAGTTCAACAGCAGCCTGAACTACATAGCAAGACTCTGTCTCAAAACAAATGAAAAGAAACTCATTTACTGCTGGTGGGAATAGAGCAAACTCCTGGCTTGGCCAGCTGTGCCCCAAGTCTAGGCAAGGAGGCGGACAATGGTGAAGGCACGAAGGAGCGTCCATCAGCGTGACCACACTGCACAACAGACCAAGAGCTCAAGATCTGTCTTCGAGCAGCTGATGGAAGCTTTGGGTTATAGAGAAAGTGGGAGCGAAGACAAGGGCTAGGAGGTCTGCATGGCTGGAAAGCTGCAGAGCTGGGTCATCCTGGGCCAGTTGTGGTCTGGTTCGTCAACATCTTGGGACCAGTTCTTCGCGGTCCTGAGGGGACAATTCGGGTCCCCTCGTGAGATGTTGGCTCCAGCCCAGGTTTCAGTCACAGGCAATTGCTCCTTGGTCAGGGTGACCTCCCCCTGGGGCGTCTGGGAGGCTCTGTTTTTCCTGGATGTCTGCAGATTTAGGACAAGGACTGGAGACTTAGGCATCACTTGGGGTCTGGAACTGGACACTGCAAAAGCTGGTGGGCAGATGCCCCTGTGACTCCAGAAAAGTACTTCAGTGGTTCTTGTCCTGCTGCCCTGAGTTTTGAAGGGAAATGAGACAGGCTGTGTCAACTTTAGGTTGGCTTAAGGCTAGTGAAACCTTGTACTGTGGCCACTCCTCAGGGACTTACCATGCCCGTGTGCAGAGTGGAGTGGGGCCTGATGCAGAGTGTTAAGGTAAGGAAAGAGACCCAAAAGTGAAGGCAGAAAGCCAAGCTTCATCCTGATCTGTGTCACCCACTGGCCATCTGCAGCTCTGCCTTTCAATCTCTGCTACACAGTCATTTTGGAAGCCAGTTTGATGGGTGCCAATGAACTCAACATTCCTTTACTGTGCTATCCAGCAACTGCACTCTTCTGTACGAGTATTTACCCAAAGAGTAAAAATCTTATATTTACACAAAAACCCACACGTGGTGTTTATAGCAGCTTTATGTACAACAGCTCGAATTTGGAAGCAACCAAGAAAGCTTCAGTAGGCGACTGTGTGAATAAAATGGGTGCATTCAGACAGTGGAATATTATTGAGCACTGAAACAGAAATACACTATCAAGCCATAAAAAGACACAGAGGAAATTCACATGGGTATTGGTCAATGAAAGAAATCAAGCAAAAAGGTGACAACTGTAGGATTCCAATTATCTGATGTTCCGGAAAAGCGGAACTATGGAGATGTTAAACAGATCAGTAGTTGCCAAGAGTTGGCGGTGGAGAGTTGCAGAGTTGAATTTTTAAGGGTCATGGAAATACTCTGTGTATGGTACTGGTGGATTCATGTCATTTTGTTTGTCCAGACCTATGGAATGTACAAAACAGAGTGAATTCTCTCCTGAACTCTGGACTTGGTGACTGCTGTCAGTGTAGGTTCCACGCTGGGCCCATGTGCTGCCCCGGGTACACGGGGAATGTCTGCTCCTCGTTAATTTTACTGTGGTCCTAAAACTGCTCTAAAAATGAAGGCTCCAATCATTTTCAAGTCATGAGCCTGAACATTTTAACATTGTAAGTCGACCTCAGTACTAACCCATCCATCGGGAGCAGAGTGTTAGAAGTCTCAAGTACAGGCAGCCTTCACCGAGTAGACACTCGCTCTCCCGGCCCTTTCTGTCCCCTGCACTGGCGACTGGGTCCCCAACACTTCCTGGGGGCTCAGCGGACCCCCCAGTCCTAGGGGGTTGAGACGGTGGTGGGCTCCTCTCTTTCCCAGTTGAAGGCGGAGGGTGTTCAGGGCTGTGCAGGTTGAGATCCGTGGATAATTAAGCTGGAGAAAGGGTCCAAACGGGTTGTCAAAACGAGGACGGCCCGCGGCTAGTGTGGGGAGTCAGCTAACAGCGCGTGGGCGAGGGAGCGGCACTGAGACAAAGAAGCAGCAGGAAGAAGGGTGTGTGGGAGGCTCCCGGATGGGTGCGAGAGGCAGAGAGGCAGAGAGGCTGCAGCTGCCCGGCCGGGGGCCGGGGATGAAGCCGCTCCCGCTCCCCTCAGCGTCTTCCCCTCGCTCGCTGCCCGTGGCCCTTGCTCTGGCTCCCTCGCATCTCCCGGGCTCCCTTCGCACCGCATACCGCTTACCGTATCCTCTCCCCTTTAGGACTTTTGATCTAACTCAGACGTTGGGGCCTGAGATGGCCCGGTTTTCCCGTGTGGGGTCCCAGGGCCTGGTGGGAAAGGTGCAGAACAGGTGTGGGTGGGAGACAGGCGCGGCCACCTCGGCCGAGCCTCTTCGGAGCAGTGCTTCTCCCGGACCGGGACCCCCAGCGCTGCATTTAACTGCCCACCTCCCCGGCTCCCAGCTCAGGTCTTCTGGTGTCGAGGGAAAGCCCGTGACACCCTGGAGGGCTCCTTGCGGACAAGACAGGCCCCAGGCACCCCAGGAGAGAAGGGGAAGAGAGGGCCTCTCCTCGGAGACGCAGAGGGCACGGACGCCACGCACTGGGAAAGCGGCACAGGAGGAGGGGAATCCGCAGTGGCCTAGGTGTGGCTGGCCTGGAGGTGCTGGGGTCCTGAGGACGAGGACGGTGCAGGAGGAAGCGGAGGAGCACATCTCCGAACAGGCCACAGGTCCCGGGAGAAGGTTCCACGTGCAAATGATGGTGGGGACAATAGAGTGAGACTCGCCAGGCATGCTCAAAAATATGCTGACTGTTTAATTTTCTAAAAATTTATAACAGTAAAACACCCATTGCCGTGAATCACCTTCAGAATGCTCTCCTCCAAAATCCTCCCCTCCCTCCGAACACACTCACCCCATCACCCTTCCCCCTTCCTGCAGCAGCTCCGGAGTCCTCTGTCCTGAGGGTCTCTAGCTGTGCTGTCCCGGCTGCCTCATTGTCCTGAATGGATTCAAAACGACTCCCTTTCGTGGGTCACTGTAACTCTGGGGAAGAGCTGGAAGTCGCACGGTGCCAGATCCAGTGACCAAGGTGGACAAAGACACAGCGTCATGGTCATGTGTTTACGAGCTGCCTTTCTATTGGATGGTGCTTAGCAGCAGCAGTCACTGTATTTTTTATCTCACCTGGTAAAGACCCTCAGGCAAGAGGACTCCAGAGCTGCTACAGAAAGTGGCAAGGACGATGGGATGAGTGTGTGTGAAGTGAGGGGAAGATTTTTGAGGGGGACTCATGGCACTGTGAGTGTTTTAAATTTAAACATTCACTGTGTATTTTGATCACACCTCGTATAATGAGGGTAGCATAACTACCACTGGATGCCTATCGTGTGTCATGATATTATCTTAGATGCTTTATTTTGGATTACTTTCTCCGTGCAGTCACAAAATCCCACCAGGGAGCAGTTGTCAGCTAGATTTTTATGGAGAAGGACACTGGAGCTCAGTGTGAGTCTGATCAGTGTCACACTGCTGGTGACGGAAGACGGACATGTCCCAAATCTGCCTGTCACCACTACCGCCCCCAGTTCTCTTCCTCTATGTTCAGATGAGCAGTGAAACCAACCGCAGTTTGTGTGGCCAGGTTAGGGATGACTGGGGAGTTGGTAGAACATCATTTCTGGGCATCCGTGACAGTGCCTGCTTGGAAGAGATTTTAGCACTAAAATCAGGAGACAGGAAAGAAATGACTCTCCGCAGTGTGGGTGGGCATCGTCAAGCCCATTGAGGGGCCGATGAGATGGAGCCACAAGGCAGAAGGGCACGTTCGCTTGTGCTTGCACGGCCACGCACTGCTCCTTGTGTCCTCAGACACCAGCGCTCTGGGCTCCTGGTCGTGAATGCCCAGCCTGGAGCTCACACCGGCATCCTTCACTCTGCAGCCTTCAGACTCACATGGGATCACACCGACCACTTGTCTGGTTCTCTGGCATGCACATAGCAGACTGTGGTTCTTCTCAGCCTCCTTCACCACATGAACCCATGTTTATAGTGAGTCTCCTTGTACATGCACATTTCTTTCCTGCGGGTTCTGTCTCTCTGGAGCACCCTGCCAACACAGGTTTTTTGTCCAAACTCATGGAACAAAGAAAAAGAAACCAAGGCCAGCCTTCAACACGGTTCATATTATAAATATCAAGTTATTCAAGCATTGCTTCTTCAGTTCATTTACAAAAAGACACAACCACAGAGCATCCCACAAATAAGACTTCCAGCCAGAAAAGAAACGGGAGGCAAAAGACCCTGGAATTCCTTTGGGTGTCTTATTTCTAATTCCTTTACTAGGCTCAAAATAAACTCTTAATCCATGCAGTCAAAATAAATGGTCAGAAATAGTTATTTTTTCAGTTTCCCTTTGGAATCTTTCATCATGCTTACTGAATTCTTTAAGAATCCAAGTTCAATTACTAAGTGGCATATTTATTAATTTCATTTTTTGCAAAAGAAAGCATTTCTTCAACTGGAACCTAAACCTTCCGTGTTGAAATTTGGCTACCTTCATTTCCATTTGTAAGAGGCCTGGTGCAGAGAGAATACCTTCTGCTGCCAGCAGAGACACCACTGCCCTGAGCCAGCCTCAGGGCTTCACTTAGGTGGCTATGACTAGGGAAGTCTGAGTGTTGCGAAGACACCGTCGTCCAAACAGAAAAGCCCTGGGAATCCGGGAGCACTCCCAAGGAGGATGGAGGTGTGGGAGTGTGAGAAAGAGGGCAGGCAGAAGAAGGGGGCCCACCACCAGTTCTCAGCTAGACTTTGATCCAGGGGCCTTACGTGAGGCACACACCATCCTCATAGTGTTGGAAAGTGTATTAGCAGCATAGGCATAGGAGGAGAAAGGAGAAAAACGGAAGGAGAAGTAAAGTTGAGATTCACCCAAGACCATCTAAACATTCAGTGGATTCCCAAGGTCGGGCTCATTCTTCAACAACCTGCTCAGATGCTTAGCGAGCCTTACCCTGCGGAGTTAGGTGAGCGTGCAGAAAGTCTGGGAGGTGAGAGAAAAGAGAGTGTGAACTTAAACAGAGGTACAGGCATTTGCACTGCATACCTCTCATTCACCTGCTAAGAGCTGAAGCCAAAGGATCAGCTGGAGTTGATTCTGTTAAAAAATATGTCCTTCCTACTCTCCAAAGACTCAAAGTGTGTGTTAAAAAATGTGAGATGCTGACTTCAAGAAATTTTATTCAGCATGTAATTCTAAGAAATTCAACCATTTCGAGGTCACAGCTCACAGCAGCATCGAATAAGGCAGGGGGAAATACCACCATTCCTAGAATAGATGGCTGCCTTTGAAAACAAAAAGAGCCTTAGAGTAAGTCTAGATTTAAGCACACATTACGTATAAACTATATTCAAATGGTAAACTGATTTACCAAGAAAAGGTCAGTTTTAAGTAACATCTCTTCAAAAAAAGAAATTATTACGTGGTAAAAGTATTTCCAAACAAAATACAAGTATATCCACATAAACAGTTATAGATGTGATAGAACATACCAGAAGTTCTGAGTCTCAGGTGAGTGACAGCAGATTGCAGAGCCAAAGTCATGCCCTTGAACTCAGAAGAAACCGTTGTTTCCAGGCCTCTGCACTTGCTGGCCGTGAGTTCTTGGGCTCTATCTATACGTGTTGTGATTCCTCCCTCTATAAATGGGAAACACATGGTCCAAACCTGTATCTCTCTGAGGATGGCTTACACTGAAGCTCAAATGAGAAGCTGACAAACAACGAGCTTTATGAATTCTAAGAATTGCGATTATCAGGAAAACCTCCAAATTCCTGGCCATGCAGTAGGCATGAGGTTGATCTATGCCTGGAACAGCTATATAACAGGGCTGGTAATCTCACTGGGGATTTCTTCCAAATTCCTCTTCACCTTGAGTAACGCAGACTTGGTCTGTTGGTTTTTTATAAGCAAGGCAGCTATTTTGTACACATGTTCTGGTACCTGTGTGGTTGTGTTTCTTTAATGCGTGTACTAATGATTACATTGCACATGGATTTGTACATCTCTAGGCCTGACCAAGTGCAAGAGTATCCGGACTCCGAGGGATAATGACCATAGTCTAATGAATGGACTGTCTGTTATGGCCAACTGTAAATCCACTTCCCGTACGTTTTCCCCAGAGGAGTTAAATATTCCCTAGAAGGAGAGTTCTGGGACCTGGCAGGTGGGCCTTAGACAAAAGAGCAACACCTTATTCTTCCTAATCCTCCTCTTAGATCTGAGGGAACTTGCACCTGGACAATTGGAAACACAATGTTCTGATTGGGAGTGGGAAAATCCTGACCAGGGTCTTTGTGACTCACTTCGGATCAGAGCTGCCTGTTCCCCAGGAGCATGGCTGTCTCTCTCCCCTGCTGGACAGAAGATGTTCCGGGAAGCCCCTCCTTCTTCTTGGGCAGGGCACTCATTCACACTTTAGTTTGAGATAGCATTTGGTTCTTCCAATTGCTCATCCCCTCTTACCAGACTTAAGATCTACAACGGAAAGAGGCCTCTATAGTGAGGTTAAATTTCCTTCCCATTCTGCCTGTGGACAAATCAACTGAAGACTTCTGTCTTTCTTGGAAGCTCTAACAGAAGGCTGTAAGACACTTTCTTTCTCTTTCCTACCACCTCCTCTAAAGCAACAGCTTCGAGGGTACCCAATTGTCTTTCCAAAGCAGATATGAGGTTAATTTCACTAAAGATTTTCAAGTGCAAAACCAGAACTCTAACTTTCCAGCCTAACCTAGGGGAATATTATGGTTATTTTTTAACGTGGGCTAAAATTGAGCCAAGTCCGCATTTGAGGGTTTATATTTTTAAAATTCTCACTTTTTTGATGCCAATTTCTATATCAGAATGATCCTCCCTCCTTGTTTCCCTGAGCAAACAGCACACCTCATTTTCACGTTAGTTTGCAGTACCTCCTTGACTATGTGTGACTGAGCTCATAGATAATTTAGCTTACCCTTCCTGTAATTAAGGAAATATTTCATACTATCAGTGACTCCGTGGAAAATAAAAGTAGAGTGATTTATAACAGACAGATAGGTACACAGTAACATGTACATGCACCAGAACACAGGAGAAGTCCTCAATGTGTGGGCTTGAGGTAAAATCACCACGTGACACCTATAAAGATAGACTAATAAAAATGTATTTTGTTGGCAACCCATGGCCTGTAAGTGATATTATCGATGGTGGCATGGTTATCTGAAAAGGTGAACATACCTTGGAAGAGTGTCAAACAGAAGCACAGTCTGCCTGTGCTTGAAGGATGGAAAATTCAGTGTGTGTTAAACCAATAAACAAAGTAAAAATACTTCGTGTGTAGGTGGAATTGGGCTCTAGGCTCTGATGCTAAACATGTCTGTCCCTTACCTGAATGTCTGGCGGGTCATTAAAAATCTGTGCAAAATGAAGAAAGATCCTCTGTCATGACTGTTATCCCTCCAATTTCATGTAGCTCCTTTGATCTCCCTAAATTGTCAGCAGCACCCTCCCTCTCCCATTATTTTGACAACAAAAGTACCCCTTCATCTTTCCAAAATGGCACACGTTGGAACCCAGCTTTAGGTCAACTCACAATGACTCAAATTACCAAGGAGATTTTTATACTTTTCTCTCAGTTCTTCTCTGTACAAGTTTCGACCTCAACCAATCAGCACGACGGCTCAGGAAATTCTGGGACTCTCATCTGTACAAAATCTCACCCACAGAAAGAGGCTTGAGGTCTCTGCGAGGCCTTCCTAGAGAAGAAACTTCTTCTGCAAAAGCATTGAGAAAATATTCTTTAGGTTTCAGTCAAGTTGCAGCCTCCCAGTTCTTGAGCAGTGCTCAAGAGGGCTCCTCTGAACAATCAGACCTGCTCCTAGGATGGAGCACGGGGCCAGCTTCCTTTGAAGCAAAAGGTGGACGAGGAACTAGCAGGTGCTGGGATAAAAGTCAGAGACGTGGACTCTGGGTCACCAGCCAAGAACATATGCCTGTTTGAGCATTGAGTTTGCTCAGGGAGCTTTCAGTTTGTTTGTAGCTCACAGGACTGCCTGGGCCAGAGGTTACACACACGTGGTGTGTGCAGGGTTTGCAAGGCGTAGTTGGAGTAGCCGGGAATGGGAGGCGGGAGCCTGGGGAAGGAGGAGGTGGTGTCACAGGTCCGAACAAGCTGCCCTCGTAAAAGGATCAAAGCTCCGTGAGATCCCTGTGCCAAAGCTCTTGCAGCATGTGATGGGAACCCAGGTGAAAGACGGGTGGGAGTGAAATTGAAGGAGCCCCCTTGATGATTTCCTAAGGAAAATCACCTGTTTGGCAATGGCTTGGCCCTGCAAGTTTTCTTCCTGCATCCACACGTCCTCATCAGCTCCAGACTCAGAGGAAAGTGCGAGGCTTGTGAAATTACAAAGCAGCTCTTGGCAGATGCAACGCTGCAGATTCACTGAGGTCGTGCGGTTCTGTTCTTGGCACCCTAGCTCCATCCTGAGTCCCCCCATCGCTGCTCTCTGTCCATATCGTCTGCACAGTGCCTCAGAGCCCATTTAATGGCCTGCCTCCAACATGTGCTTTTGGTCTTCTCCTCCAGTCCCCACCCTCTGTTCTGGCTGGCTTCACCCTTTACTCCTTCTGCTGAACACTTCCAGTGATCATCCCTCACCTCAGCATTAACACCAAAGCTCATTTGTATGACCACAGTTCAGCCAAACCCCAGTGAGCTCGAAGCACTGCTCAGCAGTTTCTTGTCCTTCTGCTCCATATCAGGTACTGGGCAAGAGGTGAGAACTGCTGAGCATGAATTCCACTCTCCTTCCCACAATCTGGATCTGAGACTCAGTCTCACCTACCCATCAAGTCCCAGGAATGCAGCCTGTTCCTGGAGGAGCTGCATGTCCCCCTGGACACTGGCATTGTGCTCATTTATGTTCTTGACTATTGCCCCAGTCCCTTGGGGTCAGAGTTCGTGGTAGCCCATTTCCCTCATCTCTCTGCTGATCTGGCTCCAGTTGTGACATAGGTGGACCTTCTGAGCATGTCCTGCAGCTCAGCATGATGGCAAAGTGCCGGGCCCTGATCTCGCTCTGCTGAAAACAGGAGAAACGCTTCATCCTGAAAGCGAACACATTCTATCTCCAACAAACCACTGTTCAAACTTGGTGCTGGGTTTCCCAGTCTTTAACATTTTTTGAAGAAAGAAAAGCTCTTATCCTCTCATAATCTTTTAAAAAAATTCATTAAGTGTATTGGTACATTTTAGGTATAAAATATGATGACATTCATCATTGGGAATTTGTACCTGTATATGATGTATCTTGGTTCTTATTTTTTCCCCCTTCCCCTGCTCTCCCTTCACCCCTCCACCCTTCCCTATTTGCAGACTTTGTTTCCATTTTTTTCTTTTCTCATATTTATTCCATTCCCTTCTTTCCTTTCCCCGACCCCTCCCACTTCCTTCCCCTTTTCCCCTTTTCTTCCTATTTCACATTATCTGTTATACATTTTGATCCTCATTTACGCTTTCAGTTTCTCACACCAGAGAAACTATTTGTTATTTACACGTGTGTCCTATTTATTTCACTTAAGAGGATGGCCTCAATGTGCATCCATTTAGATATAAATGTCTCTAGCTTCTCATTCTTTATGGCTGAGTAGTACTCTATCATAATCTTTTGTTTGAAATTTGCCCTCATTATAGTTTGGAAATCATAATGCTACCAACTTCAGATAAAAACTTTAAATATTTGAGAATGTGCTCTCTAAGCCTTTGCTCTGAAAATTACTTTTAGTTCAGAAGTTGTGTGAGGAATAACCTTTATGGGGGGCCATGCTAGAGAATGAACCCGGGGCCTCTCTCATGCCTAGCAAGAGCTCCACCACTGAGCTACCTGTCTTACTTTCTTAACTTTACAACATACTAGAATTTTCCTGCCCACAACATTTTCCAGGAATATTCTCTATATTTTGCCCTTTTTGGTCCCAGAAGCAGCAATGTGATACAATGTGTACACCTTTGTGTACAAAACCTTTCTTACATTTGCAATTATTTTCTGAGGATATAATTCCAAAATTGGAATTGCTGGGGGAAAAGGGTATAAGCCTTCTTTTCCTGAGCATTGGAGATTGAACCCAGGGTCTTTACAATAAGCTACAGCCCCAGCTCTTTTTCACCTGTTATTTTGAGACAGGCTCTTGTTAAGTTACTGAAGCTGGGCCTGAACTTGCAACCCTCCTGCCTCAGCCTCCCAGAGTGCTGAGATTACAGCCTTGTACTACCACATCTGGCTGGTAGAAGCATTTCAAGACTCTAAATTTATAGCTTGGCCTTGCTCTTGAGGATATGTTTAAGGGGCATCGTGAGTAAAGATGACTCCTTAACAAAGAACTGAACGTAGTCTTCAAATTCCAGCATTTCAACCCAGTTTATTTCACGATTTAATATTAGTTTACCCTTTCCTTTGTCTCAAGTTCAAGCCAACTATGAAATGCTGAAAGCACATTCAGAGCTGGCCTCGCCCCCTTGCCTAGAAAGTGTGCTTTCTGGATGTGAGACAGTGAGAACTTTACATCTCTCTCTGGCAAAACATGCACTGAAAGTGGAGACAGTGGGACCGCAGACCCAGAGCCGCTTTGAATGCATGTGTTTGTCCAGCGCTCTGGGAGGGAGGAGGGAAAGCCTCCAACCAAACAAGACCGAGACCAACTCCACAGAGCTCGCATTCTTCACCGAAGAGCTTGAGTTCTCCTAAAGGGGGCTGATACACTCAGATGCACAGCACAGGCAGCTCTGGTTTGGAACCCTGAGCAGCGGTGGATTTTGAAGGTCATTTTGCTCAGACAAAGAAAGCCTGGCACACCAAGGGCGGGAGCGGAGCCTGGCGCACCTCTGCCAAGGGTGCCGAATGGTGGCCTGAGAGCTCCCTCCCGGCCCCAGGAGAGGTCATGGCGCTGGTGGCTGAGGAAGTAACTGGGAGGAAGAGAGCAGTTGGAACAGAATGAAAGCAAGAATGTGGCCTCTGATCCCTCTGCATTCCCAGATTAGAGCCCTCCTGGACAGTGTAAAGCTCACAGAAAAGCAGTGCCCCCCGAGGCCGCGTGCGCACTGACTCTACTGTCCTCCTGACCAGGTTCCTCTCTCCCTGGCTGGACGGTAAGGGAGTCACTGGCTGCCTCCAGGCTGGTGCGCGGGCAGGTGCGGTCTCCAGGCCCAGGTGTCTTCAGTCTTACCAGCCAGGCCGAGTCAGAGGGGCACTAGTCCCCTCGGCCTCTGAACATCTCCGGGGGGTGTCTGTTCTGTGGGAAGGGAGGGCCCGGCGTCCAGGTGGTGCTTCCGTCATGCGCGGAGCCCTCTCAGGGGGTCTCGGGTTGGACTTCTGAGCCTCCTCCCGTCACAGGTCTCCTGGGGCTGGGATGGCCCCACAGACACCTTGCTCCCACGCACCCTGAGCAGAACGTCCCTCCCAGCCTGGTTTCCCTGAAGTCTCTGTCTCAGTCAGTGGCTCCAGGAGGCAAGCCCCTCTCCACCCACCCTGAAGCCGTGGGGCTGCCCCTGCCGTCATGCCACGCCGCTGTGCGCTCTGTGCCCACCTTCCTGTCTTCTCTCCTTCCCCACCTGGCTCAGGTCTGCTGTAAGTGTGGTTTACGATTTTGCAAACAGGCGTCCCTCCTGCTGGCCCACTTCCCTTGAGCCCTGCCCACACCAGGGCCTGAGTGACCTTCCTGCAATGACCTTTTCAGATGCTGCTGGGATTAAAATACTTCCGGGGCTTCCTTGTGTTCCTAGGGGGAAAGCCAAGCCTGTGGCAAGCAAGCAAAGCCCCCTGTCAGCTTCTTAAGTCTTCTACATTTCACGCCCAGTTCTACACTCTGCACATGAGACAATCGTCCACTGTGCCAGGTCCTTTCACACTTCCATCGTGTGAAAAGGAGCTGCTTCTACCTGCACAGCCTTCTTCACCCCTTTTCACATAACTAAGTCCGCTGCCAGCCCCATCCAAAATGTCCGTGCAGTGCAGCTCCTGCAGCAGCCAACACTGCTCCTAGGGTAGAGGAATGCACAGCCTCGGTGCGGACTGGTCCCTTGGCCTGTCCCTGCTCCCTGCAGCATGGGCTCCACGGGGATAGGAGTCCTCTCTCCCACCTAAAAGGCTCTGGGCTTACAGCACCTACTTAAAAAATTGAGGGAAAGACTGAGTAAAATAAACATTGGGAAAGAAATCCTGGGCTCTCTGGTTGAACTCTTTTCATGTGAGTCCCAAGTTCTCTCTACTGGAAGACTGTATCTTGTTAGTTTTATGGCGATTGAAAAGATGGGAATAGTGTGTGTGTGTGTGTGTGTGTGTGCGCGTGTGTGCGTGCATGGACATGCATATGAGTGTGCGCATGTGCATGTGTAACTGTACCTATATGTCCTAGGTTGGGTTCATTATGCACATTGTCTGTTGGAGTGATATTCTTGTGTTCAGGTATTTAGAAAACAGACATGTATGTTTCATGACAAATACATGTTTTATGAACATGTAACACTTCCCATGGAATAACAGCAAATTCAAATACAGTAGCTTCAGCATGAAGAATTTGGATTTGTAACCTGAGCCCATTAATGAGTGAGATTCTGATGTGCAGAATGGCATCAATCTGCAGCTACTTTAGAAGAGGTTTTGTGGCCAGGCATGGTGGTGCACACTTGTAATTCCAGCAATTGGGAGGCTGATGCAGGAGGATCTCAGAGAGTGCAAGTCCAGCCTGAATTACAGAGTGAAACACTGTCTCACAAAAAAAGGTCTTGCCTGTACCAGGAATTAGCATTTAGGTTCCCAGGGTGACTTCTCCAATACTGTATGATTAACAACTTAATTAGTCGTTCCCAAGTGAAGCATTCTAATTGATTATTTTTCATCCTCTGTTGGTGATAAAGATAATGGATGTTTTTATGGAGTAAATTGGCTTCTTTGCTTAATATCTTCACTTGATGTCACTGCCCAGCAAATAAGTACTGAAGTGCACTGCTATAAATAGCACTGTGTTTGGCAGAGGGAAAAAAAATAGTTTTGTTTCCTGACAGTGCAAATTTCACGCTGTTTTAATTACCACAAACGTTCACTCCTATCTCTGAGAGCCGGGCAGGAAACTGGGAATAACTGAAACCGTGCACACGGCTGTGACAGGATCAGGATGTAGCTTCCCCAAGTGTAGCCGTCAGTCTGCATCATCTTCCAGACGCTTCGAGTCCAGGAGACAAACGTGGGCCCTCTGAGAATAACCCGGCGAAACTCGGAAGTTTTTCTTGCTCTTTGTGCTGTCACGGTCATGTACAAGCACAGACACCTGTCTCCCCCAAACAAGAAGTTCTAATTTGAAAAAATAAATACATAAAAGCAGAGTGTTGGAATCTTGCTCTTTAAGCAGACACCTACGTGCATTTGCAGTTCACGATCTAGGCAGTGTTAGAAAACTCACAGGGGTGAGTTTACTTTAAGATATTTTCTCAATGCTAGGCTTTCTGTCTCCCTCCATGAAGTATTATGGCTTTTTCTCTCCAGTGCCCAACGTCTTCTCCCTTTCTTCAGTGACCCCTTGTCCTCCCTCTCAGCTTCCCCCTCTCTGCACCACTACCTGGAACCAACTGCCTTTTCCCTAAACTCTGGGCCATTCTGGCTCCCCCGAAAGCTACTCCAACATGAAGAGTATGTGAACAGGTATTTGCTCCAGCACCAAGGAGCCTGTTCTTGGGCCTCTGGAAGATTTTGAATTTGGGGTGAGAATTCTCTAGCTCAAGTCCAGAAATCTCAATAATAGTTTGTAGTAATGAAAAAATCGTGTACTGTAATTTACTCTAACCTCTTGTATGCTTTTTTTCCCATTGTGAATACACCCCATTTGAGGATAAATCTCACTGGATTAGACCCAATCAAATTGAAAACGACAGTATCTTATCGTTACTCAGAGGCCTTTCAAAGCAAAAGTAGGTGGTGGAGAAGAGAAAACTTCCCTTCCCTTAGTAACAAAGATGTCATTCTTACAGAGGGTAAGAAGTGAGGCTCCAAAGCTTAGAATAGGCCCAGGAGGGCCTGGTAAGGACCAAGAACCCAGCCAGGCAGCACTGCAGGCTGAGAGGGAACAGCTGTTCTCATCCAGCGCAGACTAGGTGGTCCATGAACACCAGCTGTTGGAACAAATGAATGTCCAGACTAAAGAAAGGCCACCAGACCGTGCAGCAGAGACTCAAAGCCACGTTACTCAGTGTTTTAATGGAAAGTAAGCTTAATCAAACTGGCCCATCGGAGATGTCAGCCAAAGTCCCCTATCATGATATAAGGGGCGATCAAAGAATACAGTGAATGTTAAAATTTTTAAAAATACAGACATTACAGTAAAAGACATTATCAAGAGTAAGTGTACTTGAAGCAAGCAGGAATATTTTGAGTTATAGTTGTTCTGGTTTAGATGTAAAATGACTCCAAAGCCTTCTGTGTGTGGAAGGTGAGGGATCACGGGGTGCTGTGCTCATCCGTGGATCCATCATGGATGAGGATGAGCTCCTGGCTGAACGTGCTGTAGGAGGTGGCCCTGGATGGTGGAGGTCACTGGGGTGAGACCTGGAAGGGTGCATTCCTGTCCCCAGCTACTCCCTCTCTGCTTTCCTCCACCATGCTGGACACCGTGGAGCCAGCCAACTTGTGCTGAACCCACCAGACATCCTAAGCCAAGTGAATCTCTCCTTTATGTTGTGGGTGTTAGGTATTTTGTCTCAGTGACTTGAAAGCTGACTAATATAGGGATTAATGGCAATGTGTTTTTTGCTCTAATAAATTTTAAAAATTTGAATACTCACCCTATTTTTTTCTTTGTACCAGGGATCTAACTTGGGACCTTGCCTTTTTGAGGCAGGCGGTGGAACCACTGAGCTAAATCCCTGGCCCTCGTCACCCTATTTTTTGACCACATAGCATATGCTTCAATAACAGAGGAATTTTTCCATGCTAAGGAAAGTCCTCTGTTTTCCTTCTCAGCTCTGTTCTCATAAATAAGCTTAAGTATCCTGGTTAACATGTTGGAGAAGACATGTCCTAAGAGGTCCAGGAGGTCAACCGGAAGATCACTTTGGTGGATTGCAGAGTCAAACAAACATCAGCTTAATAAAGAGAATTGCATAAATTCCAACCTCTGCTATGGTCACTCATTCCTTGCATTAGATTTTCCTTTTCAAATTGCTGCTTGACTTTGTTCTACTGATTGGACACTGACCCATAAAGCTCAGTCAGTGCACTGGGTTATCCTGAAGAATAGATGGAATTTAGATAAACACAGATGAAGACGAGATATTGAAGGGAGAATGGCAGCGTTGAAATCCTTGTGTTTATCTGGGTGTGATGGCACACACCTGTAATCCCAGAACTCCAGGAGGCTGACACAGAAGGATCACAAATTCAAGCCCAGGCAGGGAAAGTAAGTGACTTAGCAAGGTTCTGCCTCAAAATTTAAAAAATGTGGAAAGGGCTGGGGATGTAGCTCAGGACAAAGGCCCTGGGTTCTATCCTCAGCATCACACAAAATAAAAATGCATATTTTCTATGTATAATTACTTCTCAAGGATGAAGGACCAGCAATAAATATACTTAATCTGATTATAAATTCCCTGAAGCAAAAACTGGATGTGATTCCTCCACAAAGCTTGTAATATAATAATGTTGGATCAGAGAAGAAAATCTTCCTGCCATTGGCTGGTCCATCTCACCAGGACTGAGACCTGAAGAGAAAGCCCGGTCATCATGTAGCACCTTGGGAATATAATTAAATTAATAATCAAATATTGGTAATAATGTTGGGAAAAATATTGAGTAAATGCTATGTACCACGCTTTTACAGGAATGAGCTCATAAGTAAGGACCTTCACACCCTCCCTGAGGTCAAAGTCATCAGTATACTTGAAGCACGGAAAGATCATGCAACTTCTCTAAATTCATTCGACTGGCAAGTGGCCAAGCCCAGTTTTAAACCAGAACACTCTGGCCCTAGATCCACCATGCTTGGAGACTACCCAATACAACTTCTGACCATGCTTAAAGGTCTGATTGTACTCTGAACAATAAAGATCTTTCCCTTCAGCAGTCTAGGAAAACAGGAGAGCTGATCTTTGCTTATTAAAACAGGAATTTTTTTTTCCACTGAGAGTAAAGAAAAAGGGCTTCAGAACTCTCCTGTTTCCATGACTGGGTATTGAAATGGTCTGTATATGAACCAACACATCTTCTGTACATCCTGGGCCCCTACCTGCCAAAAGTATTTACCTCTTTTTCTCATCCTTAAGTGGTTGTGGCTGTGGATGTTTGGATACCATTAAATGAATTCACAAAACAGTAGCCAGTATTCTCTGGACCAAAGGTTGCCCTGGGTTGTCCCAAATGACCTCTACTCATTATATCCAAGATCTATCTATATTCTTCTCATGGGATCTCTGAAAACTCAGTGTGGCCCACATCCGAGTTTTCCATCCCCACAGGACATGCTTTAATTCCGGAGAACGAGAGCCAGGACTCATCTTAATGCCCGCAGGACCCCACTTGGGCTTCTAAGAGTTTTTTGAAGTTCGTATCTATGAAGTTCTGCAGTGTGTTCATAGGATTTTTATTGTAGGGACAAAATACCCAACATACACAACTTAAAAGGAGGAAAGGCTTATTGTAGTTCACAGTCCTCCATCGCCTGCCTTCCAGACAGTAACATCGTGGTGGAGGGCCCGGTGGAGGAGAGCTGCTTCTGTCATAGCAAAAGAGATGGACCTTGCACAGGCACAGCCCCGTGGACCTACTTCCTTCAATTAAGTCACACCTTCTGACAAGCCCTTTCAGCTATGAACTCGACAGTTGATTCATCCACTTGGTGAGGTCAGAGCCCACATGATCCAGGCGCTGATGCAGGCCCCACCTCTCAATATTGTTGTGCTGGAGACCAAACCCTTTGTACATGGGTCTTTGGGGCCACTTCCTGTTTAAGCCATGCCATGCATTATTGTTTTTTCCTCCTGAAATTGTTCATTTCTCCCCTTCTTCTCATTCTCTAAGACTGTACTCAAATAGAATGTGCTCTGTGAGGGCATTCTCCACCTCTCAGAAGAATTGTTCTGTGCTTTTCCCCATCTGGCCACCGTCTCTCTGTTGGACTTTGGCCTGTCGCCCTGGGACTGACAGACACATCTCTGCCTCCCTCCAGGCTGGAAGCTCTTAGAAGGCAGAGATCTGTCTCACATTCATGTTTGCTTTGCCACAGCCTGATGTCATGCCTAGAACTGAGCGAGTGCTCAATGAATATTTACTACCCAGATAAATCAATGAACAAGTGAACACCTGGGACCCTTTCCCCATCAGTACAGGATCCACAGACTTGGGCAAAGATGCCACCTCCTTTAACCTTAGCTTACTTGCCTTTGGAATAAGTTGGTGTGATTAGATGATGGTAAAATCCCCTCAAATTTGGGGACTTTTTAGATAGTTGAGGCAGTAAACATTATTATATATTGTCCCTGAGTTTTTCTTAAAAGAATTTGTACCTCCAAAGCCTTTCTTATTATTCCAAACATTATCTACACTCTTAACTCAAAAGACCTCAGAGGAGATTTGTTCTTCTCCACTTCAAAAGCCTCATGGGCTCAAATGCTAGTTCCACTGTGGGCGAAGGGTTCACAGTATAAGAAAAGATGTATTAATTATTTAAGAACATCCTGTGCGCTGGACCTTGTTAATCACATCTCAGGAAGGTTTGAGACCAACCTGTAAACCCGAGCTCACAGCGAGACTGGCTCATCTGTTCCTCTCGCGCACACCTGCAGCTTGTCTTCACCATTTTCTTTCAGAAGTTTGGTGAGGGACCAGCTACCATCTCGCCTTTCTTTAGGGCTTGCTATAGGAAGCATTAACCTATAAGATCCAATGAAAGCACACTCTTTTTTGTTAGATTTTGAGCCTAAGAGGGCAGAGAAGAAAAGTCTTCCCTAAGAGCCGAAAGTCTGAAGTGTTAGCACACAGGGCTTAAGCTACAACTCTGTGAACAAATGCAGTTGGGAGGGAAGCGTGTTCCCAGGGTCTCCATGTCCTCAGACCTTGACAGGCAGCCCAGACCCCCTTAAGTCCTGCAGCCTGGGCACAATTAGAATTGCATCTCAGAAGACTTTCCATCTATGAGAAAAGATGGCCATTTTGGTTGCATCCTGCATTTGAGACCAGTTATTACATCATTTTTATTGTACCTTCATGGAACTGTGAAATTATTATTTCTAGGAAGCACAGTCTTTGTGCTTGACCAAGAAGATGAACCTACAGTTCGTGTTACAATCTCACTGTCTGGGAAGGGACCCTCTCCAGGCACATTAGGAGCTGGGTGGCCCTGTCCCATCCCCCTCGAGACAAGAGCATCACATGACTACAAATTATTAGGTGACGCATGGCAAGGGAAGCATCGCCCCCACCTGGCCACACAAAAGAAACAAGGAGAAAATAATAATAATAAAGGAGTTAAAATGTATTTATTGACTTCCCTTTTTAGGTGAAAAAACTGAATCAGAAAAATTAAGTAGGCAGTCCGAAGTTACAAAACTAACAACTAGTTTTCTATGCACGTACACACACACACACACACACACACACACGTGTGTGTGTGTGCGCGCGCGCGCACCTGGAGCGGGTTACATTTGAAACACAAAGGCCTAGACAACTGTCAGTTCAAGTGCATTCATTTCCCAGTGAAAGCTGATGTGGAAAAGTGCTCAGAGTGCTTCATCGGAGTTGGCCTGGAGTCCTTCAGGCTCGGCCTGCTGGGCCAGGTGTTGGGCGCCCCGAGATAGCCGGGCGGGCTGGGCAGTGGACCCCGCTTCTGCGTCTACCGACCGGGTGACCAAGTCACCCTCATGGCGCCCAGAGGAGCCAGCCCTATTCACTGCATGAGGAGAAAGCCATGCTGATTAAGGGGTGCCATATATCGAGGGCTCAAAAAATGTCATATTCGGGCTGGGGATTCAGCTCAGTGGCTCCGCCACCTGACTCGCAAGAGCAAGGACCCGAGTTCGATCCCCTGAACCAAAAAAAAACCAGTCACATCCCTCTTTCATGGAACAGGGCCATTTAACACTTCAAGGTTATTATTATAACAAAACTAAGTCATGCACGTTATAAAAATATCTTAAACATGCAGAGAGTGAAAGGAAAGACAAGGTAATTCTTTCTCCAAGGGACTCCCCGGTGGCAATCATTTTTAATCTTTTCTGATTTCTGCTACTCTGGGAGTTCAGGCCATAAGTCTAAATATTAAATTATAATTATTTTTGTCCGTTTTTATTAGTCAGTGTTTGCAGTACACAATGTTTACACTCTTCGTGTGGAGGTGGTCCATATACATAATGCTTCCTAATTCCTTTTTCCATCCTCTTTCCTGACCCTCCCTCCTTCCCCCATCCCTTGACCCCTTCCCATTTGAGAAAGATCTGTCTCCCTACTTCCTATTATCTATCTTTTATTTTGCTCTTTTTTTATAATTTGGGTTTTTCATATAAGAGAAACCAAGTGACATTTATACTAGTGTTCCTTATTTATCTCACTTAAACTTATGGTCTCAAAGTGCATCTATTTTCCAGCAAATGACTCAAATGTATCCATCTTTATGGCAGAGTAGTACTCTACTTACACATACAATTATAATTCTATTCATTTATTTATCCACTTGGTTACTTTAAACTCTATACTGCAGTTTCTATTTCTTATTCCATCAACTTGGGCAATCGATTCTCTCGTGTGATGAAAGGAGAAAACATATCACACAACATCTCCAATCCATTTAAATCACTTTCCACAGTCAAATGCTGAGGCTCCACAATTACTTTTACACTGTCAAGAGATATTATGGGTCAGAACCCTACAGGTTCAGGGCTCCACCCTTATCTGCTCACTAACCCTAACTGCCTCCTACCCTATCTGCACATCCAGTTACATCCAGAGTGGTAGCCTTTCAGCATAGAGGTTTTGAGGGCATTTAACTCAGTCCCTGGCATCTTTCCTCTGTTTAGTATGAACAAAAAGTGTTGTAAAATACAAGTTATAGATAGGCCTGTAATCCCAGCACTCTGGGAGACTGAGGCAGGAGGATTGCAAGTTTGAGGGGAGTACTTAGTGAGAAGGACCTGGTTCAATTCCCAGTACAGTTACAAAAAAGAATAATACTATTTAATCATACAGTCATAATACATGATGAGCCTGAATTGCGGTCTCAAAACATTTCTGAGTAGAAACTCCTGAGATCCACTTAAATCTGTGACTTTGGAAACTAGAAAGCGAAACCTAGAAGGCAAAAAACATGGCCCAGGTCAGCACAAGTGCAGTCGGTCTCACCCACGTGCACATGGACGCACGCAGCGCCCTGTGTGTGCACACTGTCCCCTCCTGGGGGTGGCAGCACCCTCTGAACACTCACATGAGCTTTCAAGCCCTTTCTTGGGCGGCACACATTTGTAGTCAGAGCTCACTGGGCTTTATCTTATTGGCAAAGGCACACGGCAATTACAGTGGCCTTGACAATCGCTGATCTGCCCTTGTGTGGTAGAAAATTCTGATTAGGGAAGATTATGCTAATGGAGAGGATCCTAGAGTGTGTTCATTTCCCGGCCGACACGCACTCTGCCTACAATGTCTTGCTTAGTGCTCTCTTCTTGATCACCTCAATGAGGGACCTGTAACCTCCAGAGGCCACATTTTGTCTGTAAATGGCATGGCTCCAAGGCTGTTAAATGCAGGCCTGGCCCGTTCGACACACCTCCAGTTGTGCATCCCGGCAGCAACTGCATGACACGATGTGTAGCCAGAGTTGAAGTGGAATTTGGTATTTCACATATTTAACGGGACAGGTATGAAAGAGATCTTTTCAGTGTCAGTAACAGTTGTCATTCCCCATCTCAAGATGCTTGCATTCCTTAAGCAGCTCTTTTATAAAAAGACAGACTGTTAAGTGAAAGCTTAAAAATAATTCCATTCCCCACCTTACAAAGGCAGAGTGACAGCTGATCATTAGCGGAAGAAAGCGTTCACGGATGCTGAACAACTTGCAAAAGGTACGATTGCAGCCATCATAGAAGGAGACGTACGATCCCACCCCATCCCACCAAAGAGCTGTGTGCTGCAGCCCACACCATTTCCACAGCTTCTGTTGGTAGATCAGAGTCACTGCCCTTGGCTGTTCAAGGACATCTTCAGACCCAGAGGGCTGGGCTTCTGGAAATTCCCAGGACTCTAGCCTTCTCCTGGCGGCTTCCCAAGCTCATCCTGCAGCAGGTGGTGCAGCTGCAGGGGGAAGGCTGTGTCCCCGCAGGTCCCCCTCCTTACCCTCAGGAGTGTGTGCAGTGCACACGCAAGGCCCCCAACAGTGACAGCAGAGCCAGCCGTGTTTGAAGTCTCCACCTCCAGTTTTTCCATTCCAGAGACAGGAACTAGACCCAGAATCATTGTGGAGCCAGCAGCAAAGAAAGCCCTGTGACCTGAGGCTCTGGCTGGCTCTCTGCTCCAGAGATGTTTCTTTCCCTTTCCCCTCAATCTGAAACAGGACTTTCTGTTGCCTTCTCTTACTGTGTCCTGATTTATGTCTCCTCACAGCGGGTATCAGTGCCCTGGTGTTACATACACACTAAAGGTATTCTCCCGCACCACGCAGGCATGCACATATGTGTGTCCTACAAGTGTACTTCCACGAAGTCGAAGGCATTGTGGATCTGTCCCCTGCTGTTTCCCCAGCATCTCTGGGTACAGATAAATATTTCTGAAGGCATAATTTAATAATGTTTGCTGCTGCTTCTGAAATGAAATCAGAGAAAGAAACTTGCCAGACTTGGGCTGGGGATTTAGCTCAGTGGTTTCGCCACCTACTGTGCAAGTGCAAGGACCCCAGCTCGACCCCCAGTACCAAAAAAAAAGAAAAAAAAGAAACTTGCCAGCCTCTCAGTTGGGAGCTCAGCTTACTGTCCCATCCTCCTAATTCTTGGTGGGAATGGGAACCTCACAACTGTGGAAATTCCCCCCAAACTGGAACTAGACATTGCGTTCAACCCAGCTGTTCCCCTCCTAGGTGTCTTCCCCAAAACAGCTAAAGACATTGTGTGACAGTGACCCTCGCACACCCATGTTTATAGCAGCACAGCTCATCATAGCTAACGCTTGGAAGAGGCCAAGTCTATTAACAGATGAATGGGTAAAGAAGATGTGTTTATATACAGTGGAGTTCTACTTCCATAAAGAAAGATAAACTTGAGTCATTTGTAGGAAAATGGATGTACCTTGAGAACACAATGGTATATGCACAAATCAGACACATAAGCTTAAATATCATAAACGTCTCTTATATGAGAAACCCAGTGTGTAAATAATTTTAAAAAGCAAAATAGATGATAGACAATAGGAAACAGGGAGATAGATCATTTGCAAATGGGAAAGGGATCTAGAGATGGAGGGAGTGGGGAGGGAGGGGAGAACAAGGGGAATAAAAAGAAGTAAGAAGAGAGACGCACAAGCACCTCTTCCCCAAGATGAATGTGAACAGTATGTCTGGCAGTTGTACACTAACAAAAAATAGATGAGCCTAAAAATGAACCTCATCCCAATAGTGACAACACGGGTTCCTTGATTCTGGTCTCTTTTTCTGCTTTTTAGTCAAACTCAAATATTCAACGAGCCCCCGTGGTAGTGAGCAGCTGTTGAAAGCACTGGGAAGTCGGAGCTTAAAGAGGCCCCTTTTTTGACTCCTAGCTCAAAGTCCAGTGGAAGTGAGTGCAGGAAAAGCTAATTGCAGATCACTTCGTAAATTCACAGGTGGGGAATTCAGTGTGTTGAGCGCGACCGAAGTACTGGAGGTGAGGCGCCTGGTGGAGAAGGGGAAGGTGGCCGGGAGAGACCAGGAGGAGGTTCATGGTGTCTGACAGTGCCAAAAGCGTCTGAAGAAATGACTCAGGCAGAGGAAGTCAGGAGATGACGGAGGGCCATTCGTGGGGACTCAGGTTTCCAGCAGCTGTGGCCGAGAATATTTCATCCTCTCTGTATGACTTCGGCTGGCAGACAGGATCTGCGTCATCCTGTGTTCATGGCCCCAGACATCGGGGAGTGCTAGTTCCAGTTGGTGATGAACACAATAACTTCCCAGCATATTCTCATAGTAGAATAAGCACAAAGAATGAGGAATCAGGAGACTTAGAGTATTAGGCGTGCTCTGCCACGGGCTCAGTGAGTCTAGGTGGATCCTATAATTGGTCCACATCTTCCTAGTCACTGAGTCATCAGTGAGGAAGGTGAAGCACAGCAGTCCTGGGAGACCCTCTCGCTCTGACCCCAGGAATCTCCTAAGGCGCTGTCATGACTGTGTCTCCCTTGCTGCTGGCATGTTCAGTGACTGTAGAAGAACACTGTCTTTGTGGCCTTAGGGAAGTCGCTGCCTTTCACAGCGATGGCCAAGGTCCTTCCAAACAGCCGAAACCCTCAAGCACAGTAAGACCCCATTTATTCACGGGTCTGTTTCCCAGCAATTTGACTTACTCAGCTCATCAGAAGGGTCCCCCGAGCACCCACCTTAGCTGTCAGGGTCCCAGCACTGCAGCGTCATGCATTATTCTACATGCCTTCTTCCAAAGCCAAAAGAGCCTAGATTCTTGCTTTCCATCTACCACTCAAGCCTACCATTTCCTCTGCTGGAAATCAGCTTCCTGTCTGCCCTTCCTGGTGAGATCCTGTGTGCCATTCAAGTGTACCTCCCACTTCCTGCACAGCCTGGCTCCCCAGAGCTGCCCCTCCACCCTGTATGCTGTAACCTGGAAATGCCTGATGTCATCCCGCTTCTCCACCAGGCACCAAGGCTATGCCTGGTGAGAGGTGAAGCTCTTGCAAGTCAGTGTTCCGCTTGTTTTTTTTTTGTTTTTGTTTTTTTGTTTTGTTTTGTTTTGTTTTGATGCTACTCCCCAGGCCAAGAGCATTTTCTGGAGACTTCTAGGGATCTGGATTCCTGGACCTTAGCAAAAGAAACACAGACCCTTGAAGAGACTGGCTGGCAAAGACTCTCAGTGGAGGCAGACACTTGAGTCTTAAGCCAAACCACAGGTGACTTTGCAAGATCCTGAGGGGAGACCCAGAAGTGTGACACTGCCTAGATGCTGAGGGATGCTCAGAAAGACATCGCCAGGTGGCTTGGAAATGATGCTGCTCTGTACAGCAGATGGGAACTTGGAATTTCTGGAAACGTCACGCACAGTTCAGAAAGATGCCTGTTAAAAAGAGCTTACTATACTCGTGTGGTGTTTGACAGCCCAACCTCAGCTGCCTAGGAAGGCCAAGCTGCCAGATGAATGGGCCATCACCTCAAATCCTGAACTGCTGGCATGACTCTCCTGGCACTCCCTGTGTGCTCCATGGCAGCCAACCCCGCGATACGATCAGGGAGCAAGTTGGCACCCAGATGCTTGGCAAGGACCATGGGAGTACATGCTCTCGGCAGATGAAAATGAAGTCATACAGGGCCGAAAGAAAAGGAGAATGGGGCTTCTGATGGTCACCATAGCACACTAGGGGAATCAGGACTGGTGAAAGGGAGGATAGAGTTCACTCCATAACCCTGCTCCCAGCACCTCCTGAGAAACACACACAGGGTGCACAGTAGGATGCACCTTAACCGACTCTGACCTTGCTCGCTGGGGTCTTCCTTCAAATGCATCAGCTCAGAGTCACTCAGCTCACTCCTTTCACAGACAGAGAAACTGAGGCTGAGAGCAACCACGATAGAGCTCGTTTTAGCAGCTGAGACTAGAACCTGGATCACAGTCCCTGCTCCTAGGCCAGGGTCCTTTCTGTCCCTCACATCCCTGTTACCCTTGACTTGCACAGTTGATTTCCCAGCAGGCTGTGGGCAAGTGCAGCACTGACGGCAGCCCAAGGAACGTGAGCCAGGAGGAGGACGCCCTCAAGGACTGTCAGCTGGGGAAGCGCAGGAGGAAGGAGCGGCCCCTGAACCTGACAGCCATCATGGGGGCGCTGCCATGGCCGAGGAGACACTGGCATTGTCAAACCTGCAGCCCGGGAGATGGTGGCAGAGGAGGCACAGACCCGGAGCTGATTCGCAGAGCCCTGACACCATCTCCTCGCTGCCCCACTGCCTGTTCCCAGCAACAAAGCAACCTCTTCCTTCTTCTCACCCTGCCAGTGCGCAGGTCTAGGAAAGGACACCCAGAGACAGACGGGAGGGGACAGGGGTCTGCAGGGAGCACGCGGATGTGTAGATCAAGTGGGGAGCGAGCAGGACCAGCTTCAGGGTGTGTTCTGTTCTCTCCTGTCCGGGACTCACAGGCAGGCAAAGCTTGCCGGCTTTCTGGGGTTAGGCCAAGATATGATAAAGCCAGAAAAGGCAGTGCCTTATCTCTTGCGAGGTGAATAACTGAAGCAAGAGCAGGGGAAACAAGACCACGAGGACCAAAGCCACCTAATCAAGACTCTGGGGCTTCTGACGGGGCTGGAAGATCACTGTTGTCTGCCTTCTCCCCACAGTCAGCTGGATGCCGAACCTCTAACTGGCCCTGCTTCCAAAGCCACCCGTGTGGTACTGGGTGGGCAGTGAACCCAGGCCTTCACACAGAGCGAGGTCTCCAGCCCTTTTTTGGTTTTGAGACAAGCTCTTGCTATGCTGCTAAGTTTCCCAGGCCCTGCTTGAACTTGCAGTCATCCTGCTTCAGCCCACTTTTAGCTCCCATCCCAAGGCAGACTGCCTCCCACGCCCCAGTAGGGCTGGAATCCTGGAGGGCTGCAGGGCGTGCTGTAGAGAGGAGGGAGGGGCTCTGCTAACGCACAAGAGACAGCCCCAGGGGTTCTTTTTGTTTAGACTTTGATGTTTAATATTATAACATAATTGCTTTAGATAGTTCCCTTGAACCAAGAATAGAATGCTAACTACCCAAAAATATACACATATAGAAGTAATTCTCCCTTTTCCTGGGGAAAGAGCAATCCAAGTATATCTTCTAGGATAGTCAAGTTTTTGTTTTAATTATGATTAAAGTCTTGGTCATTTATTATCTCTAACTTACATATTTAAAGAAACATTAGACAACCGTTACAATTTAGAAAGGCAAAGTGTCATTACCAAGTAAATCAATGTGTCCCTTCTCCCACCAACGAATGAAGCAGCGTCATACATCGATTTCATTAAACATGATACACTGCTGCAAACCTGAATTCTCTTCTCCACCCTCGTGTTTACCATGTGTGTATGTGTGAGTTGGTTAGAACGCACCGACCATCTAACGATCAACAGCAGGATGAGTTAGGCTTGGGCTTTCGGTGAAGATTGACGGTGTCTGTCTGAATCAAGTGATCAGACCTGTCCTTGGTAGCGAGAACTCTGTGAACTGCTTCCTCAAAGGCTGCTACAACATTGGTGGCATCTTTTGCCCTTGTCTCCAAGTGAGGATAGTCGCCGTTGTCCCTGCCCAGGGCTTCTTGATAGGTTTTGAAGCCTGGTCTGCAGAATTTTCAGTAGGTACCTCCAGCAACACTGCAAAACAGGGATGGACAAGCAAGGGGTTTGGCCGCCACCTCTTTCTGCGCAAATGAACAGTTCTTGAGAATTACCATGTTCTGCCTCCTCTGCAATGCCTCCGTGTGGGAGGGACATGTCCTTTTAGATACTCACAGCATCAGCAGCTCACAAGTTGCCAGCGCTGCGGTCACACTGAGAACCGTGTTGATCGTTGTGGAGTCAGATGTTGACTTCCTTTTTAGGGACTGAGTTCTGCCCACTCACTGCAGCTCAGCAGTACAGTGCTGGTGTTAGCCAGCCTCAGGGTCAGCGGGTCTCTCACGCTTGCGCACAGCACTGTGTTTCCATCTGCAGTGGGCTGGAAATGCATACTGAGACAGACTGAAGGTCACGCAGCGGTGTCTGCTGGGTCCACTGCTCCTTTTGGCACTTCCTGTCGGAAATACTCTAGCTGGGAATCTCACCAGAGCTCGTGCACGAGCCCACTGTCACCAAAGGCTGCCTTCCCCTAAGGAAGGACTTTGAGCTCTTTGATTTCGGCTTTGGAGTCCTCCTTCCTTTCTCCCCACCCCATCTGTGACTGTACCACATTTTGGACCAAGCATACCGTCCTCCGAACCCGAGGCAGACACCGCCTGGCTCCCTGTGCTTGCCCTGTGCTGGCTCCGCCCAAGGGCCAGGGTCCTCTCTCAACACCAGACTCGACATATCCCTCCCACATCCACACTGCCCGGTCTGGTCTGGCCCCGTCTCTGTCTACTCAGCTCCTGGCCTGGACGTTTCCCTGAACACCTCCTCTGGGCCTTGCATTTGCTTTTGCTTCTGCTCGGAATGCTTTTCTCCAAGATGCCCACTACATCTGTTTCCATCTGATTTTGTTTAAATGACAGCTTTATTAGAGAGGAGTTTCGGCCCACCTACTGTATGTCCCCCAAAATAAGACTGAGTCTGATATTATTTTTTGCTCCAAAAGACACAATAGGGCTTATTTTCAGGGGATGTTTTATATATAACAATTACATTTATTCATGTGCAGCAATCTGCATTTATTCATGTACAATGATCTACCTTTATTCAAATACATTCATGTCATCTTCTTCTGGAGCATCATCTGGCCTGAAGCTTTTGCAGTTCTATTTCCTGTGAAACCTTTGGCCCCAGTCCCTCATGTCCAGCAGTAGAGCTGTCCTGAAACGAGCACTTCTTGTCCAGTAGCCTGCTCGCAGGGCGTGGTTACAGCCCACAACGTATGGACCAGTAATCAGAAAGAAGCAGACAGAATCGGAAGAGACACTGAGTCCCACAGTGTCATCCTGGAGTGAAAGGTCCCTTCTCGGTGACTCACTTCCATCTACAAAAATGGCCACATCATAGCTATTTCAGTGCTGTTGAATCTGCAAAGACCAAAGCTGAGGCCTTTCCCGGTGCACAATGACCAAAAAACACCCATCCCTCCAGTCTCAGGGAACCCAAAGCCCAGGGAGCGATCCTCGTGGGAGTGGCAGTCGCTCTTCCCCGCTGTACTGTTCCTCCTCGAGGGCGTTGCTGCAGACAGACTGCTCCGAGGGGAACCTTCCTGCTGATCCTCACCCAGCCCTCATTCTAGTCCATGTTTTCCGATGCCCAGATAAGGCCTCAGAAAGCACTGTACCACTCTAGGAGGCTGAGGCACGAAGGTCGCAAGTTCAAGCATAGCCTGGGCAACTTAGCAAGAGTCTGTCTCAAAATAAAAAATAAAATAGGGGTGGGGATGTAGCTCAGTGCAAAGGCCCTGGGTTCAACCCCTGGTATTAAAAACAGAACTACAAAAATAAAACAACAAAAGCCATTCTACACAGTTGTGCAGGTGCAAACGACCCTGTGTTAAGAGTGTTTAGATGCCCGCAGCACGTATAGGCCTTCTCCCGCCACACCTCACAGGGCCGCTGCAGGAACTACCTCAGACAGTGCCTGCACAGGGCTTAGTAAGCACAGGAAATACAACTGTTATTGTTAATTAAACACCCTAAACTGTCACTGAGGATGCTGTTTAAATGAGAATAGAAGTGTTCAGGAGACTAGAAGACAAAGAAAAAAGAGAATAAAAATATATTGTATTTGTTCCATCAACAAAGCCATATGTACAGTGGACCCTTAACTTACGAACTCAATCCATTTCTGAGGGCGAGCTCAGGCTCTTGTACACAGCCCTCAAAGTCTCTCTCCTGTGCACAGGCAGATCTCAGTGTCCTTAGAGAGACACTGGCCCAGGGTTTCTCAACCCCACACAGGAAAGGCTGTTGTAATGATGTTCCTTCCAGAACTCTTCAAGGGTTAAATCTGTATCTGAGACCACCCGGAAGCACAAGCAGCCAGCATTCTAGTAGTAACACAAGACTTTGGTAGTAAGTTAAAATTTAAATTCTGGTTGTGATCCAACTTGTCTGTATTTCAGGCCAGTTGTAACTCAAGGATCCACTGTATTTTGCGGATTTAATGAATCCGGTTTTGCTGAACACCTTCGGAAACCGTGAAAGCAGACCTGACCTTGCCCTGCTCTTTAGGAAGAGTACCTCAGATGTGCATCTGGCGGGGCCCAGGAGAGGGCCAGGTGGAGAGAGCGATGAGGTACGCAGTTCAGGCAAGAAGTTGGATCAGGCCGGCTGGATGTGGTGATGCGCAGCGGTGACCCTAGCACTCTGGGAGGCTGGGGCAGGAGGGTCTGAAGGGCAAGCCCAGCCTGGGGAACTTAGCAGGGCAGCAAGACCCTGTCCCCAAGCCCTTGCAAAACCTCACTGGATGGGGACGCTGGGCAGACTGCACCCCAGCAGGCTGATCTGCAGTGAGAACGGCAGCCGGAGTCAGCCAGCCTTTGTCAGCCTCATTTCTTTTTCTTGCCCCATGTTCCTCCCATTGCTTCCCCAGCGATCTCTGTGTACGTGACCAAGAGCCACAAGGCCGACATCTGCGGAGCCCGAGGTGCAGGTCAGGGAATCTGGACCAGACCTTCATCTCTGGGTCCCAAGACATCATTCCCTTTTCCCTGGAGTTCCAGGAATCCGGCAGAGAAAGACAAGGGTGTGGGTGACAGAATGCCAATGCGTGTCCATCGGTGGGTGGCACTGTATCAAAACCCCTGCCTTATAAGCAACAGCAGAGCTTGATTTGTCCCAGTTGTGCAGGCTGAGGAGGCCAGGACAAGGCCTGGTGTCAGGAGAAGGTGCAGGCCCCTGAGACACCATCGCAGACACAGCTGCTGTGGACACAGCTGCTTTCCCGAGGGAACGCAAACCCGGGAACTCGGGTGCTGTGGACTAAGATCGGCAGCACCAGATGAGGCGGGAGCTGGGCAGCCTGTGGCTAGGCCCAAGCACCTGGCTTTTCCTGCGGACACCCTCGCCGCGCAGCCAGCTCCCCGCAGTGGGGATGAGAAGCTGAACACCAGCACTGCCGGAGGCTGAACTATTATGCACGTCTGGGCAAGGGCAGAATTGAGGCGCAGCGCAACCTTCTGCGGGGGCAGGATTGTCAAAGGGTCCGGTGCCCACACTGAGACTTTCTGTTGGCACAGGCGAGCTCTGCCCAGGGGAAACCGAAGCTCTCCCACAAACCCGTCCTCCTACCTGCTTTCTGCTGCTCTTTCCCTTTATACTTTGCTGACCAACATCAAGCAACAATACTTTTTTTTCCCAGCCAGTTTCCAGTAAAAGTAAATTAGACTCTTGGCAGTGGTATGTTCCAACCAGTTCATGAGCTGACTGTTCAGTTTTCAGAAATTTTGGGAGCTGGTTGTTAAAGACAGCTCTTATTAAAAATTAAACTGTGTAACTCACAATTAAATAGTAGTTAAAACAACAGTAATAAGTGCACAAAACTGTCACTTCCTGATTATTTTGCTACAGTTCCCAGCTTATATTCTATGGTCTTTAGATGCCTGTGCCACATTATGGCACACATATATCTCCCCAACTTTGTGTTTGGTGAAGTTACCCTGGTCGCTTTAGGTTGGTCATAGTTGGAAGTATTTATTCTATGCAAATATGGAATCATTACAAATGCAGGCTTGATTTACTGATTAGCTAATTGTCTAGACATAAGAGAGTGGTGAGTGAAATGTTAATGAATCCACATTAAACATCAATGCACCCCTATCTACACCAGTGACATTGAAAACAGCATGCGTATACACACACACACAAACACACACACACACATACAATTTGAGGAAATCTTATTTTAATATTCCAAAACAATGCCCTGAGTCAGCAAAGGAGTTGCTTGTGGCATTGATGAACAAAAAGAGATTCCAACATACGTCTTCACTGTGTCTCACTTGTTCATCAAAGTGAGAATATCAACTACCATTGGTGCCTAAACTGCATGCACTGCTTGTTCATATCTAGCATCAGCAGTACACACAAGGGCTTGGCAACTATCAAAGGAAACATCCTGTGTGAATCAATTGGCTCTATGGAATTTGTAATAAACTTATATTTTTATTGACTCATAACTTGTATACTACATATATTTTATATTAGTAAAATTCATGCCCAACTTATGTTTCAGTGTCTCTATATGAAATCTAATATATTTTCCTGGAGACCCGATTAGTAAATATTACCCAGCATAGCACTGCTTCTTGGAGTCGTCATTTAGCTGATGGGAAAAGGGAACTGTGCGTGTTCGATCACTGATTAAGACTTGGTCTAGACGGCATTGGGCCCAGGGTACATATTACAGTTAAGTGATTTGGAGATTGTATCTCGATTCCCTAATGTTATTAGATTCTATTGAAGTACTCTATCATTTTTATCTCCAATGGTTTTTATTGACTTTCTGACATTGTCATCCAGTCCTCATCTGCACATAAAACTCTTGGATGAAGTCTTTGACATTGCGCACTCCTGGCAAAGTTGTCGCTTGGCGTGGGGTGGAGCCTGTGAAGCAGGAGCAGGCTGGGAAATGGCCTTTGGGGTCAAGCCCTCACCTTCCCACTCAGAAGCCAGAGCATCCAGGACCAAGACTATATGCTACCCTTTCTGCAGAAATAAGACCTGGCTAGAAAAGAAGCAGCCTTGAAAGCTGTTCTCTGGCTCGGTGGCTGCTCTGCAAGGCAGGCGAGGCAGGGCAGGCTGATGGGAGCTGGAGGATTTGATCTCTAGTTTTCTGGGCTGATTATTTTCGGTTTGGTCTTGCTTTTGGGGAAATGTGGTAGAACAAGCAGGGGATATTTTTAAAGCCTGTACTCCTGGCAGCCTGCTCATACCAATCTATCTCACCCTTCTGTGAAACGCATGAGACACTCTATAAATGCAGTCAGCAACAAGTCAGCACAAGGCTGATTTATCAGAAGTAGCTACTGTTTAGTTGAGGGAACATCCTACACTGGGTGCCTGGGGCTTCAGACACATTCCCTTTCACTGGTAAAAGTCATTGCTGTTTTCTGACTCCACAGTACAGATAAGTAAACCGTGGGGCAAAGGTATTAAATAACTTTTAATAACCAGCATCTGGCACATCCAGTGGCCAAATGTGCACAGTGTAGCTGGCTTTGTTTCCAGGTCTCTCTGATTTGAACTCTGGTCCATTAGCTCCTGCTGCACCTCAGGGAAGGCAGCTGTTGAGGCTGATCCCCAAGAGGTAAGGTGGCGTGGACATCTCCACACAGGACAGTTAAGTACGTAGATGGGTACAGGCTCTTCTCCAGCATCACAACGACAGAAAGAGCCTCCGCAAGCAGCGGCTTCTCACAAGTAGTACAGAACCCTGGGCCACAATACCTAGGCTTGCTGGGCTTTGACAAACACCGTATCCAGTGGCCTTCCAATCCGGGTCAGTACTGCAACAAACTCTTAAGGGGAAGCAACAACAACAAGTCATAGTGACAGCTCGTATGGATGTGGTGTTGACCTGGGATTGTTTTTCACTACATAGCAAACTAATGGCACCCCCAGAACAACCCCGTGCTGTGGCCATACAGCCGAAGCCGCTGCTGTCTGCGGTCTGTGGCCACACAGCTGAGGCTGCCGCCCAGCCTGCCTGGCTCTGTCTGACGTGGGCCTGGGGTCTGTGACACTCACCGCGCCCGCCTTGGCCCCCTCTGGGTGTTTTTGGAAATCAGCTGTCTCAGCTGACGGCGTGACACTCGGCCAAGTCCTCGAATGACTGAAACAGAGCTCCCTGCTCACATGCATGAAAAATAAACTTCTCTTATGTCGAGCTAATTTGGGCTTCAGTTCTTTCCTTACCACCACCCAGCCTACTCTGACCACATTTTACACTACTTTTTTAATGTGTCATTTTATTGGTATCTGTGGGCAGTTCGCAGAGATTACATTCATCATGGGGAGTTGGTACAAAGACACAACACATCTTAATAATTTTTACATCTTTTTATCTTCCCCTCCCTCCACTTCTTGTTCCCATTCCCTTTTGGAAAAGATCTCCCTGTTTCCTATTATCTATCTATCTTTTATTTTGTTCTTTTTTAATACTTTGGGTTTCTCATATAAGAGAAACCATGCAATATTTAAACTTCTATATCTGATTTATTTCACTTAACATTATGGTCTCAAGGAGTATCCACTGTCCTACAAATGGCTCAAGTTTATCCTTCTTTATGGCAGAGTAGTACTCAATTATGTGTGAATACCACACTTTCTTGATCCACTCATCTGCCAATGGACACAGAGGCTACTTCCAATCGAATTCTGTACCATCATCATCGTCATCATCATCATAATCATCGTCACCATCATCATCATCATCATCATCATCATCATCATCACCATCATCACCATCATCACCATCATCACCATCATCATCATCATCATCATCATCACCATCATCATCATCATCATCACCATCACCATCATCATCATCATCATCATCATCATCATCATCATCACCATCATCATCACCATCATCACCATCACCATCATCATCATCATCATCATCACCATCATCATCATCATCATCATCATCATCATCATCATCATCATCATCACCATCATCACCATCACCATCATCATCATCATCATCATCATCATCATCATCACCATCATCATCACCATCATCACCATCACCATCATCATCATCATCATCATCACCATCATCATCATCATCATCATCATCATCATCACCATCATCATCACCATCATCATCATCATCATCATCACCATCATCATCATCATCGTTATCATCACCATCATCATCATCATCACCATCATCATCGTCACCATCGTCATCACCATCACCATCATCATCATCATCACCATCATCATCACCATCATCATCATCACCATCATCACCATCATCACCATCATCATCATCATCACCATCATCATCATCATCATCATCATCATCATCATCACCATCATCATCACCATCATCATCACCATCATCATCATCGTCAGTGTTTTACAGGTGAGAGGACAGGTAATCTGCCCGAGGCCACACACCCAGGATGCAGCACAGCTGGAATGGAAACCAGGGCAGTGTTCCCGCTGAGCACCTGCCCTCAGGAGGCAGTTTAGTGGGCGAGAGGACATGGGACTGTGGGCGTAGGGGTGACCCTGTCCCAGGTGGTCTCCAGCCCCTTCTGTCCAGCTGGGCAGCTGGGTAGATGCATGGCTATGAAGAGGCTCCCCAAGCCCCGCTCCAGGGCTGGCAGCCGGTGGGTCTAGGGGACTTCTGAACCCCGCTCAGCTGTGCCACTGTCCAACAATGGTGGCACTGCTGCTCGTGAGAGGAAACCTAGATGATTACAGAGGGGGAACACAGGCTTGGTGAGGAGGATCACTTGCCTGGGTCCTGCAGCTACACCCCCAACCTTTTTTTTTTGGAAACAGGTTCTCTCTAAGTGGCTAAGTTGCCCAGGCTAGGCTCAAACTTGAGGTCCTCCTGCCTCAGCCTCCCAGAGTGCTGGGATTACAGGCTGGGCAACAGCCTTGGAAATGCCATTAGGTCCCTGCGCCCGGCCCCTCTGAAGCCCTGGCGGCCACGCTGTGCTGCACAGGAGCTCTGAGGGAGTGGCGCTCCTGGTCACTGGAGGGGACAGTCCAGAGCCAGGCGGGCGCAGCCCCAAACGCTGGCGTCCTGGCCCCGCAGCTGCCCGGTGTAGCAGCGCCATCTAGGGGCGGCCCTGGGAGGTGGCTGCTCAGGCCGGCTGGGGCTCTGGGGAGCTGTTCCTAGTCAGGTTGGTCATCCTGACAGTCTATGACAGACAAGAAGGGAAACTGAGGCTCGGGGGGGGGGGGTGACACGTCCCAAGGGCACACAGGCATGTGGGTGCAGAACCCAGACACTAAAGGAATGCAATGGAGCCCCAAGTCAGTGGGCCCAGGCAGAGTTGGCTCCTGACACAGGCGGCCCTGGAGGGGCCCAACACTCAGGGGTGGGGCTCTGCCTTACCCTCTGCCGGGTACTTCCTGTGTGACCCTGGCCGAGACAGGAAACCTCTCTTACCCTCCGTGATCGCTGAGCCCCAGGGATGGACTGAGCCTGCTTCTAGCCTGCTCCCAGGGAAGGGCGCCGGCCCAGACTGGGAGCATCTAAGTCAAGGTGCTGGTGTCACTGGGGCCCCAGAAGCTGGCCCTCTGAGGACAGAGCTGGCTTCAAACCCCTGCCAAGCTGCCATCCCCTAAGGAGCCTTCCTTGGGCCTCAGCCAGCAGCCCCAGCTTGGAGGCCACAGCCTGTGTCACTGTCTCCTCTCACAACTGAGAAAATCGGGACGGAATGAGCACAGACGTGTGTTCAGTGCCACCATCCTGGGGATGCAGCAGTGCCCGAGACAGAGCCTTGGCCCCTTCCCAGACACCTTGGGACTCTGCGATGCTCTGCAAGCCCTGGAGGGCACCCTGGGATCCCACATCCGGAGGAGCGGGGGGCTAGTTGGGAAAGAGATGACCCTAGAGATGGGAAGTGACCTCTATGCCCAGGACGAGAGAGTTGAGGCCAAGGAGGCAGGCGCGGTGGGTGCATGCTTGCAGTGTAGAGGTCAGCAGTGGCGCTCCAGAAGCTGAGAAAGCGGACAGTAGCTGCTGCAGAGTGGCCCTGGCCCCAAGCCCTGTCCATGAGGCTGGCTGCCCTCTATTCCCAGCATCCCTTGCTCCGCACCTGCCTTCTTCTCCAAGGTGACCTGGAGAAGACCAAGGGCACGGCCAGCACCTCGAGCCCTCCTCCCTGTTAACCTGACGGACCTGTGCTGACCGCTGGGCACCATAGCCAGGCTCTAGGGCCCGCTGGACCAGCCATCTGTGCTGCTTTTGCAGCTCTCGTTGGCTCCTGAGTCTTCCCCCACCTCAGGCTCCCAGAGGGAGATCGTGTCACACACTTGCTGTGTCCTCACCACACAGCCCACTTCCATTCGCCCTTTCTTGGAAGCCTGTCCTATGCCCCAGAAACCATTATCCTCTTGAGGTCCAGAGTCTTTCGCTCATTCTTTTCCTGCCACAGGGGCGGATTCCCACCAAGCGTGGAGAGACACTGTTGAAGTGGCAGCAGCATTCTTAAGGTACCATGTGCTAGGCATCTGCCAGGCCCAGATGACATGTAGCAGATTATCCCACCACACCCACTGGGCAGATGACGTGGATCCCATCATACCTGTGAGGGTGGGAACTGCTTCACCAGTGCAGGAACGTGATAAGTATGCCGAATGTCTTGGTTAATCACCAGTGGCGTGGGACTTGCTCAGTCTAGCAGGGAGGTCTTTCTCTCCCCAAAGGCCAGCCCCGCTCTACCTTCAGTTGGCTGACTGGGAGAACCTATGTGTCTTACTCAGGCCACACGGGTCTGTCCTGCTTTCCCTCACTGGGGCCACTGAGTTGCCACTGCCACAGGAGTTCCAGGAGGTTCCTTGGCCCTTGAGGAAATGTGCCCACTGCTTTCTCATTGACCAGCTCTACTGACCAAGGGCATCAAGAAGTGTCAACTCTTCCACCAGAACAAGTCTCCAAACTCCCTTCCCTCGGGCAATGGCTGACGCTTTACCTAGTCTTTAACTTGAAGGAAGCTAGTTGGCTGAGCCAGCACAGAAGATCTGCCAGGCCACGTTGGGCAATGGCAAACAGTGAGCTCTGCCTCCCCATCACCTGTCATGTAGATAAGAAAACTGCATCATGAGGTCACGTGGCTTGTGTGGGAGAAGTGGATCTGATGCAGCTCCACCCAGCTCTGAAATCTGTGTTGTTTTCCACTGCAACTCCTCCTGGTGGGGAATTCAGCTGTCCCAAGTGTGATCCATATTTGTAGCCTGTGAGAGACCAGGTGCTTTGACTTCTAGTACTGTTTAGAGGGCAACTCCCTGCCCCATCTCATTCCTTTCACCCTCTGAGGAAAGCCCATTGGAGCCAATGGCCTGGTTGTGCTCTCTGATTCCAAGCCAAACTCCATGGTGTACTGGGGATGCTAGTGCAGTGTTACATCACACTTGCTCAATCGGGTATTCCAAAATGGCACCCTGAGCTGGGAAGCTGGAGTAGCCCTATGCCTTGCTCCTTGGGGTTCCGACAGTGCCAGTGGGAGAAGTGGTCCAGTTTCTTCTTTGGAGGGTGTTTACACTTTGTGGGATGACTGGAAAAAACATACCAGACCTTACCAAAAAGCCAGGACCCAGTAGGGTTCAAGTGATAGGAGCTCTCAGAGGCAGACAATCTCCCCAAAAAGCATTCGGATCATCACTGCATTCCACAACTGAAAAGATGGAGGACCAGGTCAGGGAGATGATTTTCCTGTGTCCAGTCCAAGATTCTGATGAAGCTAGGACTAGGAGGGAAGAGATCATAGGTATCAGAGTCTTTCTGAGTAACCATTGCTCTCTCCAGTTTCTGTCTCTAAAACACATTATCACAAGAAGTATATAGGGCACAAATTCCTGTAACTCATCTGTATATAAAGAGACGAGGCCCAGGAAGTAGAATGACTTACTTAAGGTCACCTTGTGCTATGGACCAAAAGTAGAATCTAGATTTTTTTTTTTTTTTTTTTTTTGGTACCAGGGATCAAACTCAGGACCTTGCACTTTCAAGGCAGGCAGTGGAACCACTGAGCTAAATCCCCATCCCTAGAATCTAGATCTTTTAACAGAACTTGTTTATTCCCATTGCTCCCCCTGTCTAGCCAGAAAGGAAGTTTTTCAGTCTTATTTGTGAGGCTGCTTTGTGACTCTTTCATGGGGAAAAGGAGTGTTACTTTGGTACTGCTTTAAGGGAGTTTATGCTTCTGTGCTCTGGGTCAGTACAACTTGTCCTGTGGCTCACACCCCCTTACTGTCTGATCATGTGTGTGGCAAGGGAAAAGGACTAAGGCTTGGTGTCAGAAAGACTGAAATTAAAACTCTGACTCTAATTTTTTACCATTCACATCATCTTAGCTATCATTCTTTAAACCAGGGTGTTGTTTCCAGTTTCCAGAAGTGAATAAACATCATTACTTCTCAGCCTTTTCTGTTTGATAAGTTCCGTTGTCCATGTCCATGAGCCAGGACTTTAGTATCTGTATGCGGGCATCTGGCTTGATTTGAAACCCAAGGCACCTTCCTCTAAATGTGGCACTTTGGGCCTAGCAGGCTCCAAGCCCAGGTTGGCATTAATCTTGTCCAATTGCCATTGGGAATGATGGTATATTAGTTCTGGCTCCAACAAGTAGATGAGGCCCTCATTAATTTAGCAAATCTAAGACATGCATATTAGTTGCTCCCTGTAAAATAACCTCACTGTTCCAAATTTAAGATGATCACTCAGCAGTACAGGTTAACACTTTGCCCATGGCTCTGGTTGCTGCCATTGTTCCTTGTGGCCTTCTGACTGTGAGCTGCCCAATGTTGTGATGGGGTTGAGGATACACATAGGATGCTCACTCAATATTTGTCCTTCAGCAACATCCTTTTAAAACAAAACAAAACATGGTTTTCAGGCCTACAGCAATATGAGGGCTGAGTCTGTGGATAAAGAGGAAAGAGCTCAGAGAATGGGTTCAGTAGGATTTTTCAGAGTAGGCTCAGGGTTCAAGGAATCTCTATGCTTTGTTACCATGTTTATATGGCTCAATGTAGTGATTTCACCTACTTCCTGCTGCCTTCATGTCGTGACCAAGTTGCTCCGCATTTGTAACACACCTTCTGTTCACCTATTAGGCCTTAGGGTGTCAGGCCTAAGAACTGCCCTCAAGTTAAAGTAGTAAAACTCCTCATTCTCTACCAGGCAAATCAAAGTCCAGAAAGGAACAGAGGTTTGCTTAAGAGAGCTCACACTCAGGGTTTCTAGCCTGGTTCCTGATGAGCACTTTCTTCCCCAAATCACACCAGAGGGGAAGAAAAAATTGATCATCACAAGCCCTGTTGGTAAAAATAATATACTGAATGGAATAAAGGAGCAAAGATTGAGTTGCTTAGTAAAGCAGGTGAAGCAATCACTCTGTGGTGCTGTGAAGAACTGGTGCCTGTTAGGAAGGAAGAGCTTCATGCCACACTCACTGCCTTCTGCTGCTGACTTACCATGAGGGCTTCACAGACCCAAGAGAGGGAAGACAGATAGCAACAACTGTGCTTTCAGTAGATGCAAGGACTGAAACACAGCAAAAGCTGTCTTTGCTCTTTCTTCTTCTACCTTGTAAATAGGAAAGCAGAAAACTTTGGAACAGAAGGGAGACCTCAGCCTTCCTTCCAGTCCTGCCCACTTTCACTATGTGAGGTGGGAAGAAGAGAGCTGCAGTAGGCAAAGCGGAAGATCCTTTGAAACTCCAACAAGGAAAAGATCCTGTTTGGTAGCTATTAGCTAAAAGAAGGAAAGAGATGGGGCTGATCCTACCATTGGGCTCTTTAAAGAGATTCAGGGCATTCCCTTCACAAGGACATCAACAAAGAATGATATAAAAAAGAATATCTAACAGAAGGAGTGCAAGACATGTTCAATGAAAATGAAGATTTAAATTAATGGAGACACATTCCATGTTCATGGATTAGAAAACTCAATAATGTTGGCAGTTGGCCTAGTCTGTGTTCTGTCTGGGTAATTTACAAAGAAAATAAATTTATCTCCTATAGTTCTGGAGGCTGGGATGCCAAACAGGGAGGGTCCGAAACTGGTGCAGGCCTTCTTGCTTCTTCATAATATAGCAGAAGGCATCTGGGACCGTTAGCCCTAATATGTCAACGTCAATGGAGTAAGAAACATCTCACAGATTAGTAGAGCATGCTTCTAGGTGTGTCTAGGTGGGTCCTGGAGGGTGACCTTGGATACTGCATCTGGTCATTCACCCCTTCTTTGGTGCTGTTCCCCTGCTTTGTTTCTTAGCCATCATAAGTTAAGCACCTTTCCTCCCCTAGGTCCTTCTGTCATGATGTTCTTGCCTTGGACCAGCTGGCCATGAACTGAATCCCCTGAAACCATGAGCCAAATAAACCTCTCCTCTTGTAAATTGTGGGTATACGGTATTGTGTCCCAGTGATGAGAAAGTTGGCTAATACAGAATCACATGGTGTAAGACAAGAAGCATCAGCTCAGTTTTTTCTTTCTCTTCTTACAAAGCCACTAATTCTGTTTCAGAGTCCCATCTTCATGATGTCATATAACCCTCAGTGTAATTCCTAAATGACCTACCTCCAAATACCATCACATCTGAATTTGGGAATTAAGATCCCAACACATGAACTATCGAGGAACACATCCAATCGTAACAACAATGTGTCCCACACTGACCTGTAGCTTCAACACAATCCCTATGAAAATTTCAGTAGAACTTTTTCTTTGTTTAAACATACATTTTTCTTAGTGCATATTAACCTTACAAAAAATTTTTTTTCTTAGTACTGGGGATCAAGCTCAGGATCTTGCACTTTTGAGGCAGGCAGTGGAACCACTGAGCTAAATTCCCAGCCCAACCTTACAAAATATTGAGTTTTAGTCTGGTGTTTTCATACATGCCTATAACATATTTTGATCACTTCCATCTTCCAGATTATCCTCCCTGACACTCCCTTTCTCCACCTCTTATTTCTTTCCTCTTGATTAATACTAATCTCCCTTCTCTAGTAGACATTTTTACAAAACCCAAAATGTATACAGAAATTCAAAACACATATAAGAGCCAAACAAGTTTGAAAAAAAAATCCAAAGTAGAGAACGTGAACTTTCCAATTTCAAATTGTATCCAGCTACAATAACCAAGATAGTGGGATTCACACAAAGACAGACACATAGATAAGGGAATAGAACTGAAAGTTCAGAAAAAACGACGCCAAAGTATTTCTTGGAGAAAGAGTAGACTATTCAACAAGTGCTGTGATAACTGAATATCCACATGCTAAAAGATGAACTTAGGTTTCACCTCAAACCATATAAGAATTAACTCTAATGGCTTATAGGCTTAAAGATATAAGCTTTAAAATAACAAAAACTTCTATAAGAAAACAGGAGAAAATCTTCAAAGACTTGGTTTTGGCAGAGACTTTTCAGATGACACTAAAAGTGTGGCCCATAAAAATTTTTTAAAAAATACTAATAACCTAATGTTTAGTTTCCCATCCCTAGGACAAAATGACCAACATTCACGACTTAAAGGAGGAGAAGTTTATTTGACTCTTGGGTTCAGTGGACGGTCAGCTGCTCCAAGGCAGAAATGGCATGGTGGAAGCATCTGGTGGAGGAGAGATGCTCATCTCACTGTAGCCAGGAAGTAGAGAGAGAAGGGAGGATCCAGGTAATGCTCCAGCAACCTCCTCTTCCAACTAGGCCCCACCTCCTAACAGCACATGCAGGTAGAAACTCATCAATGGATGAATCCACTGATGCTTATAGCACCTCTGTGATCCTATCACCTCCAAACACAGGAGACATTTGGGGAAGATTTTAGCTCTAAACTATAACAACTTGTCAAAATAGAAACTTTTGCACTTCAAAAGACATGTTAAGGGGCTGGGGATTTAGCTCAGTGGTTCCACTGCCTGCCTTACAAGCACAAGGTCCTGAGTTCGATCCCCAGTACCAAAAAAACCCCAAAAACCAAAAACCAAAGAAACAAAAGACATGTTAAGAAAATTTGAAAAGCATATTGGGGGAAGATATTTGAAAAATAATATCCAACAAAGGATTTATGTGCCAAATCTACAAAGAATACCTACAATGTAAGAAGGAGACAAATAATAGCTGTAAAAATGGGTAAAATATGAGAACAGACAGTTCACTAAAGAATGTGCATTAGAAGCTATTAAACACATGAAAAAATACTCAACATTAATAGATACCTGAGGAAGGAAATTAAAACCACATTGAGATCATGTTTTATACCCACTAGAATGATTATAATATACAGGACAGACAATAAAGAGATGTAAGGCAAATTGGAAGGAAAAACTGTGCTCTAGCTTGGAGAAGGAAGTTAGCTTGAGTCAAAGGAGTGATTAATGAGAACTACTAATTAATGATAAATCACTTTTTACCAGTGTGTGATACTGGGGACTGAATCCAGGGTTTTTGCACTGAGCTACATCCCCACCCCTTTTTTATTTTTTTATTTTGAGACAGAATTTTGCTAAGTCACTAAGTTGCCCAAGGTGGGCTCCGACTTGGGACCCTCCTGCTTCAGTCTCCTAAGTCCCAGGATTACAGGTGTGCACCACCATTGTATTTTTTTTAACTTTGCACTGTAAAGTGTCTCCATAAATGAGAGCGTTTAACAAGGGTTATGCAAAGCTAATTAAAATTTTTCCATTTTTTTAAAAAAGAAAGAAAAGTATAAATCCTTTCAGTTATCCTAATTTAATCTCATTTGCAGTTAATCAGGTGCATCACCCATTTAAGGCTGCTAGATGCCTCTCTGTATCTAGTGGTCAAAGATAAGCACCTAAGTTAATTATAGAAATGCCACTGACCTATTTATTAAAAGTCTTACAACATGGCTTTTAGTGGGGATGGAAAACAGACTGAAATGTACATGAACTACGCTGAGCAAGGTGACGCATAGGAATGAGAGAAGGATGATTCTCACGGTCATCTGTTGAGGCTTTGTGCTCCTCTGGGGAAAGGTCACCCTTTCTTAACGCAAGCTGCACATCTGCAGCCCTGATCCTAGGTGTCAGCGGAAGAAAGTCTTGGCTAAGCATTGGTCCCTCTTGTGCAAGGAAGCACATGTGAGCTTGAAACACAAGTGCCATGTTGTTGTAGTCCCATACTGACTGTCCAGAAGTGAGCTTAATGAAGTCAGAATGTCTCCTGTAAACCAATCATTATCCCTGATCAAGGGAGTGTAAACAGAACCTGGCCTGGGAAACCGGTGCTTCTCTCTCCCTACCACAGACACAGGCTCTGGGGATTTGCCTGAGTCTGGAGCAATGATCAGCTTCCTGAGCATAGGGGGACACTCCAAAACCAGAGGCGGTGAGTGCTCCAGGAATCTCTTCAACATCTGATCTTACACTAACACCTGGAAAGATGGGGTTAAAACAGGAACAGGTAAACTTTATTTCTTTTGTTTTTATTAAGTTTATTGGTACATTTTAGGTATACAATACAGTTACATTCAGCCTTGGGATCTTGCACCTTTACATGATGCATCTTGGTTCTTATTTTTTCCCCATTCCCCTGCCCTCCCTTCACACCCTCCACCCTTCCCTATTAACAAAGACTTTGTTTTCATTTTTTCCTTTTCTTGTATTTTTTCTTTTCCCTACTTTCTTTTTCCCTATTCCTCCCACTTCTCCTGCTCCTTTAGACATTTTCTTCCTATTTTACATTAACAACTATACCATTTGAACCTTTTTTACACTTTTAGTTTTTCACACCAGAGAAACTATTTGGTATTTACACATGTGTGTCCTATTTATTTCACTTAAGAGTATGGCTTCAATGTGCATCCATTTAGATAAAAATGTCTTTAGTTCCTCATTCTTTATGGCTAAGTAGTACTCCATTTAAAAAACCACATTTTTACTATCCAGTCTCTAGTTGATGGGCACTTACACTGTTTCCAAGTTTTAGCTATGACAAACTGTCCTGCTATAAACATGGGTGAGCATATATCGCTGAGGTATGATTCTTTTAATTCTTTTGGAAAGATACCCAGCAGTGGAATAGCTGGGTTAAATGGGACCTCTAGCCCTAGTTCTTTGAGGAATCTCCACACTGATTTCCACAGTGGTTGCACCAGTCTGCACTCCCACCAACAATGCAGAAGGGTTCCTTTCTCCCCACAGCCCCACCAGCATTTGTTATTGGTTGATTTCATGATAGCAGCCATTCTTTCTGGAGTGAGGTGGAATCTCAGCTTTGTTTTCATCTGCATCTCTCAAATGACCAGTGATGTTGAACATTTTTTCATATATTTATTTGCTGTTTTTGCTTGTTTGTCTGAGAAATGTCTGTTCATTTCAGATGTCCATTTTGAATTGGGTTCTTATATTTGGGAGTCTGATTTTTTTTAGTTCTTTATATATTTTAGATAGTAGACCTTTGTCTGAGGAACAGCTGGTAAAAATTTTTTCCCACATTGTAGGTTGTCTCTTAGCTCTGTTGGTTGTCTCTCTTGCAGTGCAGAAGATTTTAATAAGATGAGATCCTGGTTGTTGATTCTTTGTGCAAGTTCCCATGCTACTGAGGATTTGTTCATAAAGTCTTCTCCTATGCCAGTGTCTTCAAGAGTTCTACCTAACTTATCTTCCAGGAAGTTTAGTGTTTCTCTCTTCATATTTATTTAGATCTTTAATCCACTTTGATCTTGGTTTAGTGCATGGTGATAGGTATGGGTCTAGTTTTAATCTTTGCCAGGTTGAAATCCAGTTTTTCCAACACCATTTATTAAATAGGCTATCTTTCCTCCAATGAGGGTGGTTGGCTCCTTTGTCAAAGATGAGGTGGCTGAGTATGTCTGGAGTTGTTTCCAAATCTTCTAATCTATTCCACTGGTCCTTGGGTCTGTTTCTTTGCCAGTACCATGCTGTTTTTATCACAGTGGCTTTGTAGTATAGTTTCAAGTTGGGACTTGTGATACCACCTGTCATGTCTCTGTTGCCTAGAATTGCTTTTGCTATTCTAGGTCTCTTCTGGTTCCAAATGAATTTTTGCATTATTTTCTCTAGTTCTGTGAAATATACTGTTGGGATTTCAATCCAGATTGCATTGAATCTGTATAGAGGTTTTGGAAGTATGGCCATTTTCACTATGTTAGTTCTTCCTACCCAGGAGCAAGGGATGTCTTTCCCTTTTCTTATATCCTCTTTGATCTCTTTTTTCAAAGTGATGTAGTTTTCAGTGCAGAAGTCTTTTGTTTCCTTTGTTAGACTGATTCCTAGATATTTCATTTTTGGGGGATGCTATTTTGAAAGGAATTGTTTCCTTAATTTCTCTTGCAGTTAGTCTGTTGTGTACAAGAAGGCTATTGATTTTTGAGCGTTGACCTTATATCCAGGTACTCTACTGCATCTGTCAATTAGGTCTAGAAGTCTTTTGGCAGGGTTTTTTGGGTCTTTTATGTAGAGTATCATATTGGCAGCAAATAATGACAGTTTAACTTCTTCCTTTCCTATCTTTATTCCTTTTATTTCCTTCTCTTGTCTAATTGCCATGGCTAATGTCTCCAAAACTATACTGAACAGGAGTGGTGATAGTGGACATCCTTGTCTTGTTTCTGATTTTAGCATGAAGACTTTCAGTTTTTGACCATTTAATATGATGTTGGCTGTTGATTTTTCATCTTTATTTCTTAATAAATGTAAAAGTTTCTCTTAAGGGCTGGGGATTTAGCTCACTGGTGCCGAGGTCTGCCTCACAAGTGGAAGGTCCTGAGTTCAGTCACTGGTAACAACAAAAAAAAAGTTTCTCTTAATTATGTCATAAAAACAATGGTAGCAGCCATTTTTAAGCCACAAAATCACAGGACCTGGAGGTAAAGTAGGATTCAAATTGCTTACCAACAACAAAACATTTTATTTTCCCTGTGCTCTTTGACAAATTGTTAGAACCTCTTGAGTAATTTATGTTACAAGCCTTGTCTAGCTTCTTTTTTGGAGGAAATAAAACTGCTCAGAAGATTTTGAAGAGTCAGGTAAATATATAGGATTCTATTTACCAAATGTCTAACCCATCCTAGGTCTTTAAGCGTGCTTGTCTGTGTGACAGCTGTAACAACCATGATTGCCATCATTCTTACCATTATTGACCTCTGGGAATCAAAGGATGTAAGTGTGTCCTGTTACCCCTTGTTGATCGAAAGTGTGTACCAAGCCCCACACTCAGTGCTTTATATGCAGACTAACATAATAGTTATGTCACAAACCCAAAGAGAACACTATTGCTGTCTTGGTGGGGAGGTGCAGAGAATTTGGGCATCTTGCCCATGCCCATGGGTCTACATGGGACTCTCTCATTCAGTGCCTCGTCTTTCTGAGTCCCCATGCCCTGTTACTCCTGCTTCCTGCTGTATCTGCTTGAGGAGACTTCAGGATGTATTTTACAATTATCTCAAGTTATTCCCTCCACCGCTACCAAATGCATCTCACTCACAGCCACTGGCGAATCCATCTGAACTACTCGATGGGTCTTCTCCCTGAAAGGTAACATGCACCTAGTGAGATTCCTTGGATGCTCCTCCCACATTCTCCACCTTATGGCCTTCACTGCTGTCTTCCTTGCATCTGTTGACTTGAGCATTCTTTACTGAGCATTATCCTGGACATCAGTATTTTCCAAGCTGCTCTGGTGAGTACCATGCAAAGCCCAAGGTTGGTAGCTATTGCGCTAGAGGAGCTTAAGTGGGTCTAGCCCATGGTTTCTGAAAAGAGAAGCAGGAGAGAAAGCACGCAGCCTGCTTTCCATGAGCAGCTGTGGCTGTGAATGGCCTTTGGCACCTCTGCCCTCCTGGCTAAGAGGCTCAGCTCTGGGACTTTCCAGGAACATCAGGCCCCTCATCAGTCCCTAACCGAGAGGAGTCCACCAGCTGTGCCGGGAGGCCCAGGTAATCTTGAAGAGAGAAAGCTTGGGGTGACGGCAGGCTGGGTCTCTAACTTGCCATGCGATTCTTCACATATCACTCGCAAACCCTGGTAAAATGGAGGGAAGATGAAGTTAGCCCCTGCTTCTCCAGGGTGCTGGGGCAATCGAGGCAGGTGTGGATGGAGCCACTCTGTGCTCATGCACAGGCAGGGGCCCATGCCCAAGGGAGGCCAGCAGGAGAAAGCACGCTGGGCTTTGTAGCAGTGTGGGAGGTGGGAGGCACCCAGGGCCCTCCCCCGGGCACAGCGCTAACCTGGGGATGCCCAAGAGATCAGCCCTGACTCGCAGCTGTGAGAACCCAGCCTGTCCCTTCCCTCTGGACAGTGCCTGACAGCTACAGAGCTTCCCCCTCTTGGTGGTTTCTACCCCCATCTTCTCTGTCCCTCACCAGCTCAAATCACAGCCAGAGAATCAAAATCCCACTTTTATCCCTCATAATTATTTATCTTGCACAAATTAGAAAAAGAACTAAAAACGACTTCATCCAGCACTTCTCTTAAGACTTTTTTTTTTTTTTCAAATACAGCGACTCTTGTCCCACACCAGTGCTAGGGGCATAACTGGCAGTTTTGGTTCCTTGGGCTTCAGCATCCCTCCCGGTGGCAGCTAAAGGACAGAGACAGCAATTTGGAAATGCATCTCTGAGCCCCAGCACCCAGCTCCATCCAGATGTGGTGCAGCTCTTGCTGTGTTTGCTGATTCACCAAGAATAAAGATTGCTGCTGCACGAGCACAGCATTGTGCTCTCATGGACTGTTGGGAAGGGGCAGCAAAACACACCCAGAATCAAGCTATTTGTCACCAGCCCCACAATGAGCACCCTGGTCCAGGCCACCAGAATCTCCTCTTACATGGAAGAGAGCAGCAAAGTTGCTGTGGTTTCTCTGCCCAAATTCATGTAAGAGCCCCAGCCCCACATTTTGATGATAATGGCACTAAGAAGGGAGGAATTTAATCTCATTGCCTTTGGAAAGGCATTGGATTCTTTTAAGTTATATCATGGGAGCCCCATGATGGAGTCCTGGTCGCTTTTCAAAAGGAGAGAGAGAGATGGAGAGAGACAGAGAAACAGACAGAGACAGAAAGAAAGACAGAGAGAGAGAGACAGACAGAGACAGAGAGAGATCTTACTGGAATGTGCTACAGCCCATAAGAACCCTGTGTAGAACTTGCACCATGCTACTTGGACTTCTAGCTCCCAAGACTGTGAGATAAATAAACCTCTTTTCTTTATAAAGTAGCCTGCCTCAGGCATTTTGCTGCAGCAATGTAACACTGACCAATATAATGGCAGCTTCCTGAATCCTCTTCCTCTATTTCCCCCTGCCCTACTCCTCAAACCACTCTAGAAGAAATCAGAGCGATCATTTGAAATAGAATTTACACTGGGTTATGTCTCATATTCCAGGTTATTTCTCAGCTCTGAATTCTACCATGACTCACCATTTCATGCCAAGTAAAAGCTCACCTCTTTCTATGACAAGTGAGGCACCTGGTCTGTCCTGGATCTGGTTCCCCTCGTGGTTGCTGGTCTCTGTCCTTGTGTCCATGGTCTCCCCTGCAGGGGGCTCATCCTCAGCTCCCCCGTAGCACGCCCCTGCCGCAGAGGTGGAGCTGTCTTTCCTCTCCACTTCTTCACTTTCTCCTCACAACTCCAGCCCAGGATGCTTCATTCTGCAGTGCATTGGAGAATGTCAGTTTCACTGCAGCCTCCGTCCAGGAGGCTCCCGGGCTGTCTGGAGGTTAGACATGTTAGGAAACATGCGTCTGATCATTAAGGACTTCCTGGCATGTTTCCACCTGAAGCCAAACATCTGGATAGACTATGCAAAAGCCAGACCACAAATCTGGGCATTCTTTACAGGGAGGTGTTTGCCAGAGAACACACAGACCATCTGGCGAGTCTTCCCATTTTCACTTTCTACCTTGGGTTAATGTTCAGTTACTTTAAATTTAGGAACATTTGTTTATGCTAACATCCTGCTGGACCCTGTTAGAAGCTGCAGGGGATATGGAGGTGAATGTTTCCCAATGGAAGAGCTACCAGGCCAGAAGTACAGGTAACAAGGTCACAGGCAACTCAACAAGGTAAAAAGATCACGTGAAAGCCCTGGATCAAATCCAGGGGTTTCTTTTTAGAGGGCTTCCCTATAACCAAGTCACAGGGATCAATGTACTGGAATAGTGGAAGTTGCAGGAGAAACTGAAATTCCAGATATTTACATGGACTAAAGCTCAGCTGTTTAATCTCTTGAATGGGAGAGAACAGTCTTGGTATGTACAGGGCTAGGGCTGACAGTGAGGTGAAGAATTTGAGCTCCATGGCATGGGGGAAACGCTCTTATCAGCAATGTTTGTATAATTTTCAAAAGTCTCCTCTATATTTGAAAGTACAATCCAAGCCATGGACTAACCAAAGAGAGGAATTCAACCTCTTCTGAAAACAGCTCCTTCCACTGTTCTCTCCCCAAGGCAAACATTTACTCACCACTAAGACGCAGCCTTGCTCTCCCACTCCCGGGAGAATCTTCTCCCGCTGGGCTCCTGGGCAACTCTCACCTCTTTGGGGCACCTTCTTACCAGTGGGAGCTTTTGTTTGCACTCCCCGCCCCCATCCTTGGACACCTGGAGCTCAGCACCCTTGGTTCTTCAGTGTGGAGCAGATGTCCCTAGGGAACATTCTGAGGGACAATTGAAAAGGAGACGGAAAGACCCCAGGGAGGTGGGGTAGTGGGGAGGGTGGGTAGGGGCATTACCTGGGGACAAAGAGTGCTGAGACCTTTAGCTTTCTTAGAGTAAGCAGAAGTATTTCTGAAATGCAAAATTCTTCCATGAAGAGATACAGCCTGAAGCTGGATACAGGGACACTTAGGAGAGCGCCTTCTCTCTTACTGCTCTTCTGCTGCTAACAATCCTGCTTTCTGTTTTTCCTTTTTCTTTTTTTATTCTTTATTTACTTTTACCCTGTCTCTCTTCTCTTCATAATGCCCTCCACTACTCTGTCAGGCAGATTTTCTTGCTTCTAACTTTGCACATGAGAAATATAGAGGCAAAGGAGATCAAAGGATATTTCCAAAACCCCATGCCTTGTAGGGGTCATCGCCCCACTCTTTGAGTACCAACTGCACACCATGCCCCGTGTGAGCCTTGGAGTATGAAGAAGAACACAGCCTGTGCTGTCACAGTGTCCTCACCCCTGTGATTCCGCTTAGTCTCTGCCCCTTGCTGCCTGGCACAAGCAAATCCTAATCTGGGGAGAAACCCTGCAACAGAAATGGATAGGGAGCTGCAGAAGAAGCAAGCCTGAGCTAACTCTGGCAAGTGCCCGAGCGCAGTGATGGGTATCAGAGTTTACTGTGACACTTTCTTCTCCTAGTTAATATCTAGGAATCTCCATGTCACGTGCCTTCTCTGGTCTGCACAGGTTCCTTGGGTGAACTTGGCCCTGGAGGCAGGCAGAGTTTGGGTCCCTATTTGCCTGGGGACACAGGACATGGGGGGTCCATCCAATGGACAGATCAGGTACTTGATCCTCTGTGTCCTGAATCTGCTGTGGTGCAGGCAGTGTCATGACGATTACTTTGAAGACATTAGAAAGGAACTGTGATCCTCACAGACACCCGGACTGATGTTCTTTGGCCTTATGGGAAAACCATTCTCCCAGATATTGGCGTCTCCACTTCTGAGAACGTAACAGAATCATTAATTTCCTACAAGGCTATTTTGCACAGGAAAAGGCGTGATTGAAAACTGAAACAGACAATTGTACCTCCTGTGTGCTCTGAGCAGCTTTTCTTCCTGGTCTTTTAAAATCTTTGGCCACCATGGCTAGTTGGTAGCGTGGCTTCCTGGCCACCCTGGGGGTAGTGAAGGGCAGGTCCTGCACTGATACCAGATCTCCCCCCACCCAGAATGCTGCCCCCTGACAGCCTCAGCAAGCTGCCTCTCCACTTCTGTCTGGATGTAGGGAGTGGTGTTAACTACTGACCTGGTGCCTCTGCTGCCTGCAAAATCCAGATGCCGAGTTTGGCCAAACCCAGCTCTCTTGGTGGAGAATACAAGAGATTGTGCCAATCTATCCATTCAGGGCTTTCCCCGAGGCTTGGGGAACCTGGGGGAGACAGTGAAGACCATGGTATAGTCCATGCACTTGAGAACTGGGGTGACAGCAATAACCTAGCTCAGGCTCAACGTAACCAAAATCTAGCTTTGCTTACGTTGCCCTATTGTACACTGTGATCAGTAAAGATCCCACCCACCAGTCACCCTACAGGACAGCTGGACTCATAGTCAGTTGTTCCCTTGCTTTTTTCTGCACATAGAATCAGTCAGTCATGGTATCCTCCCCATGAGCTCAGCTCCCACTGGCCCTCTGGTTCCTGACCTCTTCCCCTGGGCTTTCTGTGCCACAGCGTCACCCTGAGCCCCCTGATCCAAGCCCTCTTCCAAGCTGACTGTGTCCCTGCAGGTCAAGCCCATCCCATCATCCAAAAGCCAGGGTGTCTGTGCTGCAAGCCCACGGGACATTTCCATTCCAGGTCCCACAGCTGGCATCAAATCGGGCTCCTTACTCCTTGGAAGATTCAGCTTGCATTTTTTCTGACACCTCCTTTTTCTTTCTGACTTTTAATCTTTCTAGAATGCATCTCTCTTTGTCCAAGAACTACCGGTGCTTGCCACATAGCTGACACGCTGCCTCCTCCATGAGCCTTCCCTGACCTGTCTGTCTGGAAACACCTTCCTTTTCTGTGAGCCACTTGAAGCCTTCTATTTGTAGCCAGTGGGGTCGCCTTGTACCAAACAGGCTGGGGGCTGGAAATGAAGCCACTAACCAGCTACGTGCTCTGAAGGAGGTAGCGTCCTGAGCCTTGGTGTTTTTGTCTGCGAAGTGGAGAAGCATCACAACACGTCCACTCCTTGTGAAGACCGGAGAACGCATGCACAGGTTAAGCACTTGGCAAGGAGTGAGGGTGCCTGGCACTGCTGGTGCCCTCCTAGCACCCTGACTGGTTTGCTTGGGCCCCAGCCCAGACTCCTTTGCACTGCAGCCCAGCCTGTCCCTCAGAAGGTGGCCTCAGAGCCTGCCCTGGTGGAATGGATGACAGCCGAGTTTCCTGAGCACTGGTGGAGGTCTGCTCTGAGAGTGCTGAGGGCACAGCATGGTCACTGAGACCAGCAGTTCCAGGACTGCTGTCATCAAAGGCCCAGGCCCCGCCAGGCCTAGCCCGCTCTGTTAAAACAAAGGATGGTTTTCCTTGAAAATCCTACTCTTTCCTCCCTAGATTTCCCTCTCGGCTGCTTCTGTGGCCACACATGTTTCCGATGAATCCGCACTCAAATGAATTTTGGCCGACAAATAACTCGATACAGCTCTTTGGTGGGAGAGAATTCCATGAGAATGAGGTCATGTTTGGCTACAGTAAAATTAAAAATAACCCAGCACCCGCCACGGTCCAGCCTGGCATCCACCCAGGGTGGTGCATTTGGGAACCATTATCGGGTTTATCAGGGTAACATATCGCAGAAAACCTGCTTCTGTTTATAGACCATTTTATTATTCCGTTTTGACATTTCCCTTTTTTCTTCAACCTTCTTCCCCTTAAGCAAATATCTATTAGACTGAGTTGAAATGTGATCCAACCGAATATACTCTTTTTCAACTTCAGGCTAAAGCAGGTCTGACTCAAAGCAGAAATACTTAAGTGAAAAGTTATGATTTACTTTCTTTCTAAAGGGAAGCAGTGTCAGGAGGAGAATTTTAGGCTGTGCACAGAGCAGGGGCTGGCAGCTAATGCAGATCTTTCCTGGGAAAGTTCGGGGCTTCCAAGGCCCGGCCTGGAGCCCCACGCCTAGCGCCCCCTGTGGCCACCTGGGGACAGTGCACCAGTGGAACCACATGGCCTTGCAGGCCGATGGGTGGCGTGACTCGGAGAGGACTAGCTGTGAGGATGCCATCCCGACCCCTTTGTCTTCCTGGGTAAATTGAGGCTGCAGCCGCTTTCCCAAGGTCAGTCAGCAGGCATGCAGGGCAAGAGGGGCGGAGCCCTAGAGCGTGGGAGGTGTGACGTTAGGCAGGAGACTTCCCCGCCTTTCTTATCAGAATATGCAGCAAACACGTCCCTCACGAAGAAGTGCTGCCTACACACATTGCACCTTGGTCCTTTTCACTTCCTCTTCCCTCCTCCCCTTCCTGCCTTCTCCATCCCCAGGTTCCTTTACCCTGTGGTGCCTCGAGTATGTTGTCTACAAAATGGGGCAGCACTTTCTGTTCGGCCCATGACGCACAGTAATGGACGGTCCATGTCAGAAGCTGCTGTCATAGTGTCAGTGTGTGTGTGTGTGTGTGTGTGTGTGTGTGTGTGTGTGTGTGTGTGTGGTGGGGTACTGCAGACTGAACCGAAGACACCTCCAGCTCTTTATTTGTTATTTTGAGACAGGGTCTTGCTAAATTGCTAAGTAGACCAGGTGGGCTCAAACTTGCAATCCTCCTGCCTCAGCCTCTCAGACTGCTGGAATTCCAGGCGTGGGCCACCACACCCAGCTCTGAGAGTCTTTATGCTGCACTACTACTCAGCAATCCTGCCAGCCAGGAATAGTAGTGACCCCATTCTAAAGAAAAGGGAATTGGGACAGGTTCTGGGATTTTATGCAACTGGATTGAAGCCACACAGTTGGAGGATGACAGAGACCTGACCTGAGCCTGCAGTGTCCGACCCGGAGCCCATGACTCAGCCATAACACCATCCAGTCTCTGTGACCAATTAAATCAGCAGCCAGATGCAAAGGTGAAAGGTGAAATCCTGAGGAGAATGAGACTCAGGGCTGCTGCCTGAAGCTTCCAGGTCCTTTCCTTGTACCAGTTCCTGTGGGGATGCCATTCTGTCAGGCCTGGGACCACAGATTAAATTATGGAATGGGAAGATGGTTTGAATTCTCTGAATGCATCAAAACATAGGCCTGCAAGAAATCCGTGCCGGTGAGGGTCAGGCCAGAGAGCTGCGCCTGGACTGCAGGCTGACACACGTAACTGTATTTCACGGGCGGGCTGGTGATGGCAAGCCCGCTGCCTGCCCGGCAGGCTGCAGCCCTTGCATTGGGTTTCCTCCTTCCCCTGCAGCTTCTGATTGTTCCCAGGCATGGCAGCCTCCAGGCTGGGCTCTCCACAAATCCCACCTGGCCTGGTCCCAACTTCCTTTAGCTTCATCTTCTCCCTTGCACCAACATGGTGGAATTTGCAAGGGCAAACGGGCGCATTCAGAAAAGAGAGAAGCACCAGAGACCTCCCTGGTGGCTACCCAGGCCTGTGAGGGTGAGAGTTCTCCTGCCTCAGGAATGGAGCCATTTCCTTGGGAGAGGAATTAATTCTTCTCAGTGACCTAATCTCCTCTTGGAGGCTCTACTTCCGGTCTCTTCCAGGCTCTACTTCCGAATGCTGCCACAGAGCAAATCTCAACATGTGTCTCAGGGGAACAAAACCATATTCAAAGCACAGCAAGCACATCCGTCATCAGTTCTTATTTACAGATTAAATAAGCACGTGATTTACATGCAAAATACAGTTTCACCAGCACTCTACCTCAACCATCTATAACCCTGAAACTGTACATGTCCTTACATGAGAGCACACACCAAGTAAAGTGCCCCAATCCCAGAGGTCAGGGATAACTTCCGCCAACAGTGTTACACTCAGATCCAAGTAAGACAGACAAGGGACACCTGCCTCTCTCGTTCGTCCCTGTGTTGACTCTGGGATGTGACTTGGCCGGAGCTGTCTACCCCAGACTGCCTCCCCTTTGCTGCTCCTTGCACCCCAAAGAGCTGGGTCAGTTTGCTTCAGTGTCCTCCTTAGCTATCAAACTGCCCTTCTCTACTCCGACTTGAGTGCAGCCAGGCTAGGCGGGACCCTCCCACTCCCACCACCTAGTCAATAGCGTTACATTTTGGGGAATAGAGAGGACAGCTGGGAGTTGCTGAGATCAGGAAGGGAAGGTCTGGGTCCCTTATTTGCATACCCAGCATTCACAGCAAGGCTTCTAAGAGATTCCCTGGTTTCGGCCTCACCCTCAGCCTCACCAAATCAGGTGTGCAAGCTGCTAACGTAAGCAGCCCTCCCCAGGCATGCCTTGGGGTTTAGTCCAGGATGGTGTTTTCCTGTGTCCTGGTCCCTGTGCTGCAGCAAACTCCTGTTACAATAAAGATGTGCTCTGGTGTCCTGTGGACCTGCTCATGATTTATTTTGTGAATAGTGTGGGCACCAGAAATCCTGTAAGTCTGTGAATTAACAGAGCTGTTAACTGAGTAGTTCCAGAGACCAGCAGCCAACGAAGACCAGCAACAGTGACCTAGCACTTGGTGGAGTTGATCCACAGGGTCCAGCTCAAGCTGGCATCAGACACAGTGGCAGCGACTAGCCATGTCATCAGGTGTCATCTGATGGTGTCAGGAATGCCGGCAGAGCTGCACTGAACTGATTCATGATTTCCATCTGAATTGAGCCAAAGAACCCTCAGCTAGTTGGCAAGACAAGGACCTCACATAGCTGCCTTACTTGGTAACTAAAAACAAAGCAGTTTGTATAGCACTTGCCATTTCCTGCTAATCTGGTCAACACCGGTTGATAATTTTCACAATTCTTCATGAGATAAAAGATATCATCCTTTTATGTACATAATCCATAGATTATGTCTTTTACCTTTCTAAGTAGTACTCATAGGTGAGGTGGTACTGATAATATTTTACTGAATCTACAAAATTATTTCCTTAAACAGGACATAATTTAATAGCTTCACCTAAGTATAATTAACATATAATAAGCTGCACATATGTACATGCTGATGTGTTCTTGACTTTTATCAGTACATGTTTGTGAAACATAATGAAGAATTTCATCATGGGAAGTTGGTGCATACCCATATTGCATCTTGATTCTTTCTACTTCCCATTCCCCTCCTCTTCCTCCTGTCATCCCCATTCCCAGATCCCCTCTCCATCTCTAGAGCCTACTTCTCTGTTTCTTATCATCTATCTTTTATTTTGCTCTTCAAATTATTTACACTTTGGGTTTCTCACATAAGAGAAGCCAAGCAATACTGAACCTTCTACATCCAATTTATTTTATTTAGCATCATGGTCTCAAGATGCATCCATTTTCCAACAAGTGACTCCAATTTTTCCTTCTTTATGACTGAGTAGTACTCCATTGTGTATAAATAGCACTTTTCCTTGACCTATTCCTCTGTTGATAGGCATAGGTCACTTCCACAATTTAGCTGTTCTGGTACCCATGCCGCTGTGCTTTGACTCCTTCCTCTGAGGACAATTGCCTCTGGATCCATCTGCCCTGTTAACAGCTCACCTTTCAGGACTGGTACAGATGTCCTTCCTTCGACAACCTCCCCGATTGATTCTCAGGCTTTGTTGGCCTCTCCCCTGCTCTTTGGTTTCTGCCCTTTTTATACCTTTCCCTCACACATCGATTTCATTTCCTGGGCCAGATATCAGTGAAATATTACTGCAATAAATTGCCTATTACAGCCCAGACTGGCTGGGAGTTAAGAATGGTTTCTACATTTTAAATCATCACATTTCCAATGGCTGTCTAAGCACCTATAATGTCTTCCATTTTGCTTGTGGGCCCTGCAAAGGCTAAAACATCAATAGTAATACTTACTTTCTGGGAGGGGAATGGGAAAGGAAAGAAGGGAAAGGAAAAATTATAAGAAAAGGAAAAAATGGAAACAAAGTCTTTGTAAATAGGGAAGGGTGGAGGGGGTGGAGGGAGGACAGGGAATGGGGAAAAAATAAGAACCAAGATACATCATGTAAAGGTACAAGCACCCAATGATAAATGTAAATGTATTGTTTACTTAAAATGCACCAATAAAAGAATTTAAGGAAAAAAACCCTTACCTTTCAAGACAGTTTGTTCACCTTGGCCTCGACTGGGCTCCAGGAGAGCAGAAGCTCAGCTTCAACTATGTTCTTTGTGGACCCAGTGCAGTCGGGTGCCCAGGCTTCAGGTTCTGCACCCTCAGATGAAATCTTTGAAACTGGGCAGGGTGGTGCACTCCATCATCCCAGGACTCGGGGAGGCTGAGGCAGGAGGGTGACACATTCAATCTCAGCCTGGGCAATCTATAAGAACTGCCCCAAAATTTTTAAAAACTTATTTTGTTTAATTTCTAGATATTTATTGTATAAAAGAGGGCACTTATTAGTTGCTTAGTATCTACTAAACTTATGTAGTCTTAACTCCATTTAAACTTAACTTTAAAGGTTAGGCTCACAGCATATCTTGTTTTTTTTTTTAATGTAGCTCTAGTCCCAGATATGTAGGTTGAGCCATAAACTACAATAAGACTTGTTCACTTAACCAATCATAAAGTGATTATTGAAAACATTTTACAAGCCAACACGAAACCCAATATTCCTGTGTCTATTTTTGATGGCTCAGGACTAGACTTAAGATCCCTGGCTAAGCAGGATCAGTGCCCCTGCTCATCCTGAAGCAGTTCCGTGAAGATGGATCATCCAGCCTTCTGCACCCCCTTAAGAATTAGGGACTGAAGTCTCAGAGAGAGAGACAGAAAATGAGGTAGGACAGAAGAAATAAAATCTAGGTAAAAGCGGACATGGAAATCAAGGTTTTACAAATTGTCCTTTGAAGAAAAACTGCAACTTCAGAACACAAGTACAGTTTATTTATTTTTTCCCTCATCTTCTCCTAAAACAGAGTAAACCTGAGCAACTCCCTTTCACCTCCAGATGGGTTTGTCCCTTCTCTTTTTACTTGCACATGGTCCTCTTTCACTCCCAAATGGAGCACCCTTTGTTGATTTCCCACATGAAGGACCGTGGTCTCACCTTGGGTGGGCTGCCCTCTCCCCAGCACTAGACAAGACTAAGACTATAGATTATCAAATTCCACAGACTCCCACCACCTCAAACACACAAAAGACCCCAGTTCCCCATTGTTTTGTGCCTCATTCCTCAGAGCACCCACACTCACTGACCTCTAGTAAATCCTTCTCATGTCTCTTTTTTAAAAAATTAGGAAGGGCTGGGGCTATAGATCAGTGCAAAGGCCATGGGGCTCAATACACAATACTGAAAGAGAAAGGAAAAGATTTGAAAGAGTTGCATCTGAACCAAACCAAACTGTATAGACATTTAAAATAATTTTTTAAACAATGTATCATAACAACTATTTACATGGCCCTTAAGTTGTATCAGGTATTATACATAATCTAGAGGTGACTTAGGGTTTGCAGGAGGATGTGGATAAGTTCTATGCAAATATCAGGCCACTCTTTATGAGGATTTTGAGCATCTGTGGGATTTGGGTATCTGTGAGGATGATGAGGCCTGTACCCCGAGGACAATGGGGAATTATGGACCTGAGCCCATGCCTGTCGCACTGCGGGCCTGAGATGGATGAGGCTGTGGCAAAGCTGGCTGGGGAAGTAGGCGTGACCTGTTGAGTACGAGATCCCAGGACACATGCGCTGAACCAATCCCAAAACCCTGCATGTGGACTTCTCATGAGAACTCAGCAGGTTTTCAGTAGGGTGCCCCGGACCTGACGTCAGCCTGAGGTGTGGGATCCTGGCACCGCCTCTCAGGACCTGTATGTAGAAATTCTCTCGATTTCCTTGGACACCAGAAAAGGACACAGATGCCAAGAGCTCGCTGTCTGGCTTTCTTCACAGTAGCCCACCCTGCTTCCCCCAGGTTTTTATTTTATTTTGCTTTTTCCTCTTTTCCTCTGGCCAGAACCAGTTTCTCCCTCACACTTCACTTTTAGATTCTCAAATAAAGTTTGCCACTACTCTTCACTTGTTTCATCCAAGTCTTTGTTTGAAGAACCTGGAATCCAGCCCCAGAAGGAGACAGGAGCACGACCAGGTAATGTTTAATTGGTGAGCCACTTTTAGAAAGAGCTACCTGATAACAGGTCTTAAAATACGGTGAGCTACTGAAACAATCAGTGAATTCTCCCTTTCTTCTAGTCCTCCTGGGGAAAGGCAGGAAGTTCAGTAGGAAAAATTCATGTTGCAGTCAAACATCTCATTTGAACTCCAGCTCTGTGTAAGAGCTGTGAGACTGAATAAGTCAACTTTTTTGACCTTCATAGCCACACCCTTCAGATGAAGTTAGTAACTGGAAGCATTAAATAAGGCAATAAATATACAGGTGATGTGGCAAAAAGTAAAAATGATACAGTGTTGTTATTAAATTGACACTATTGATAACGGTGATTTATCTCCTCTTAGCCGCAAATCCATCTCATATCACTTGGTGGTGGTAATGGACCGCGTAGACCTGTGCCCTTCTCCAGTTTCATAATCCCTAGCTCTTTCAGTAGGGGGCTCTGCAGGGACACGCTGGGAGGAAGGGCTTCTCATCTTGATTCTGATGCTTTGCTTCTTGTTCCTGCCCTGCAACAGCCATCATCGCATTTTGGGGGACATCTATATGTGCTCACTCCTGATGAGTTTGGGCTGCCATGAAGACGGTGTCCTCTGGATTTTCAGTAGCATCCTCTGGTGGCCACCTTCCCAGCCTTGCCTGCACCCTGGCAGGCTTCCAGTTTGCGAGTCATGGCTGTGGCTTCCTGTCTGCCAGCTTTGCCCACAAGCTGCTTGCCAGTTCCAGCCCTAGTCTGGGTGGGAGAGTTTGGGAAGACTCTTTCTTTTTTCCCACCTTCAGCCAGTTTTCTGCAGATCAGCCTCAGCTTGGTGAGTGTGGACTAGCTCTGACCTGGGGATACCGAGTGAGCTTCCCTGCCATTCAGCAGAGCCCAAAGTCTACTTCCTCCAAGACAAAGAATCACCTGTGGAGAGAACACTGCCTACTCAGAGTCCAGTTCTTCTTTAGATGCTGTCCAACAATCTTAGGGAAGTCCTTAGAGTACTTGTTACTCCTTGATAGATTAACTATAACTGTTGTAGCTCTTAAAACTCTCTGTTAAATTTTCTCTGTCCCAGGAACTATGTGGTTTCTGTCTCCTGGTTGGTCCCTGACCTGTGCAGATCTCAGGAGATGGAGTCACACTGATGCAATCTGGAATTGGTTTGGCTGTGGTTTTGATGCTGAGTTTAATGCTGTTGTTGTTTATGATAGAAAGCGAGAGTCTATGGTGTATGACAGCACATGGTTACTCCAACTGTCACCTGTGGATGAATGTGACGAAATGCCAACTGAAGATACACGTTGGAAGCTCAAAAGGCCACTGTGTCTCACCACTACCACAGGGATGATGACTGCGGGGACTTTGGAATGGTACAGACCCTTCTTACACTTGAGCAACTGCAAAAAAGAAAATGACAAATTTTGGTCCTTTCCCTGTCAGCACCAGTCACAGATTGGGGATCAGAGAACTTCCAACACAGCCCCAAAACATGTGGTTACTTCTTATAGCCCCAGGGCTGGTGTTGCTAAAAATCAACATGAAATTTATTGTGCAAGTGGCTGACTTACAATGGCAATTGAGTTTTGAATCTTTCCAAGTCTCTCACATGAATGTGAGGACATTTAATAAGAAAGATGAGGATTCGAACACTTGGAATGAGAACATCTGGTTGGACACAATGAAATGGACCATCTTGGATTTCCGTGTTCTTCTGCGTTTCCCTTGCCACTGAAATTAGCTTGCCCTACAGTGCCTTTGGCTAGTCTTCCTTTACCTCAAAACTCTCTCATCACCTTACCTGGGTTACAGGCCTTAAGAGTAGGTGATCAGTCTCTTCAAATCCCACCACAACCACTCCTTCTTCCACCAGACCCAGCACTTCTACTTGACCTGTATCTCTAGACGCTCCAGAGACACAGGTCCCCACTAAGTTCCAGAGAGAAGTGGCTTACACCAAAAAAAGACTGAAATTGTGCTAATATATACAGGCAAAAGTGTGGCAGACATGAGTGGCAGTAGATTTTATGGATGTTTGATCAATGTATTAGCCCATACATCTAAAGGTGGCTCTAATACCCACCTTCAACAGTTGGCTGGAATTTTGTCCCAATAGCAGCTTATATTAGAGGTTAGTAAACTTCTGCCTGTGGGCTAGCTTCCTGCTTTTGTAAATAAAGTTTTATTGGAAACAGCTATATTTTATCATTTAAGTATTGTCTGTGGCTGTTTTCATGTTGTAAAAGGAGTTGAATGGTTGCGACAGAAACCCTACAGCCTGCAGGTCTGAAGTGTTTTCTGTGTGATCCTGGAAGAAAAGTCTGCTAATGTCCTGGCTACATTTAATGGGGATACAGTACCACAGTTTCTCTGTATGCTCAGGGAGATAAAATGTTAGATTGAATTTATTATATGTGATCTACACATCAACCTCCCAGCCTTGTTTCATGATAAGTTCCAGAAAACAACTCTACTAAGACTTTGACAATACACTAGTAAGGGGATCACCTTCATCCTTGAAAAACTGTAGCTACTGTCCTTGTAGATTTTCTGTAAATAAGGTAAATGTAACCATTACAGTGGGCTTCTGAGTTGAACAGGACAAAGGGCTCCTGAGGAAATGAGTAAATGTCTACATTGAATTAGCTCTCAGAGCTCTCTGGTGGGTGCACTGATCTATTAAGTTATCCAGTGTTGCAAGGGAAAACTGTATGGTATCTGATATCCAACAACAAAAAAGCAAAATGAAACAAAACTTAAACTGCATTGCCAGAGGGGGCAGGCAGAGATGCTCACCCAATTTCCAGAACTAAGTCTACTCACAGACCTGGAAACTGCTGATGAAGGGAGACCCAGGGCTCCTTGAGAAAGGACCCCAAGCCTTTGCTTAGAGAAATGCCACCTATGTTCTCTGGGCAATTGCAGAAGGGACAGTAGCCATCTGCTGGAGTGAGCATGCATTAGGATACTTGGGCATTTTGGCAATCATTAAACACTGGCTCTCAGCTGATGCTAATTCTGGGAGACCTCAAGAGCCACTGTGTCTCATCAGTTGAAAGGGCACTTGTGGTGCACGGTGACACACGAAGTCTTTCATGATCGATGGGGTTAGTTAGTCCAGGATCCACCCTTCACTTATCCTCATTTCTTGAATTGAAAGTTGGAATAGACACAAGGATGCAATGGTAGAAAGAGCTCAGTAGACAGCCCTGGATGTCCTCCCTATCCAGGCTGTAAACAAGAATCAGTGCTGCATAGCTGCAGAGATTAACGACACCACCGAAGACTTGACAGAAGTGGAAGAAGTGTCACCTTCTACATATCCACTTAACCCAGCCAAACTATTAGCTGCCACATGTCCATTTATCCCACAATGCACCCTCTGCAGCAGTCAGATGGGCCTTAGAGGATGACTGAGTTATGCAAATTTAATCTGATGTAAACTGCTGTCCACATGTGGCATCTCTATTGAAGCAAACCAGCTCAGTTCTAAGCATGTGATATAAAGCCACTGTCACAGAAAATCCCTTCATCTCTATATCAATTTGCAAGCACTGTTAGAATCAACGGTTTCCATTTCACATGGCCCACCGTGTGTCATTGCAGACGAGCCCCAAGAGTATGTCCATTATCCAGGACACCCAGTCATCCAAGCCCACAAAACATCCCTCAGGTTCACTGTACTGATGACCTGATATTGGTAGATCTTAGGAAAAGAAAGCAACAAGTCTTTTGGGTGCCTTAGAAGGACATATTTGATCTAGTGGGTAGAGATAAACCCCACTAGTGATCTCATACTCAAAAAAGTTTCCAAACTATTATGGACTGTGTAAAAATGTTCCCTCAAGGTAAAAGAAAAGTCAATGAAATTTGAATTACCTACAGAAAAAAGAGGTGCAAATTTGGCAGGGCATTTTGGGGGTGGTATGTAACACATCTGAAAGCGATCCATCTTCTGTCACCTCTAAAGCTACCAGATTTAAGCATGGAAAAGTGAAGTAGAAGACTCATCACCAAGCCCAGGGAAAAGCTGCTGTACTATGTGTTCCTTGTGATCCAACAGACACAAAGATATTTGAAATATCGATGGAAAACAGAGAAATTATACAGAACCCCTGGAAAGTGCCTATAGCAGAATCACAACATAGACTTCTAGAATTTGGGAACAAATCTTTGCCATCCTTTTGAATTACTGTCCTTTTGAAAAATAGCCTCTGGCTTGCTACTGGATTTGGTAGAGACTGAATATATCCAGCCATGGGACAGTTGGCATGAGACTCAAGCTTGCCAATGAGCTAAGTATTGTCTGATATTTATTGCCATAATGTTGGTCATGCTCAGCAGAAACTTAACAATTGAGATTGCATATGGTGGAAAAGGCTTGGACAGGTGCAGAAAGTACAGGTGCATGATCAGACTCTTCCAATCCTGAATCCTGTTGTTTTGTTTTCTTCTTGCCCGCAGTCTATGGCCATGGCTTCCTGGGGTGTTTCGTACGATCGATCAGTTGATCAAAGAAGAGCGGATTCAAGACTGGTTCACAGATGTGTCCACTTGTCATTCTGGAACCACACAAAAGTGAGTGGCTGAGGTATCGCAGTCTCACTGAGGGGTGAGGAGGTGGAGGACAGCCTTCAAGTGGGTAGAGCTGAGAGCAATCCATGTGCTTGCCCACCATGGCAGCAATGAGAGTACCGCTGGCTCATAAATAGCCGGGAAGGTTTGGCACAGGACAGAAAAGTGAATGATGAGAAAGTTGGAAGAAGAGCTATATGGATGGACCACTTGGAAATTGTTTCTTTCCCATATGACCTAGTGAATGCCCTGAAAAGGGCATTTACATATGGCAGAGGCACCTTTTAATAACTTGGGTGAGGGAACCTCATGGTGCAGGGAAAGCATTTTGGCTTCCATATTTCAAAGAGCTCCCTGCCTACCCAAGAGAGTCAAGAGCTCCATGGACTAGTAGGGGCCAGCAGTGTGTCACTTTTTCACACGTCTGTAGACAGGGGCTCTTGTCTTCACTGCTCCAGAGGAAGTCTCTGCATTCCCAAGAACCCACCTCACACAGCAGCTTAGTCCAGGAAGCAAGCCAGGAAGAGCAGTGGGGTTTGCACAGCGAGGAGCTGCTGGGAGTTTCACGCCTCCTCTCCCTGCCTCCACTGCTGAAGATCACAGCTCTTCAAGGGCAAGAGATGCGTAGATCCATGTAAACACGGAACCCCAAAGCAGTTCCTCAGGAAGGGAGCTGCCTTCGAGGGGCATCAGCAGCTGGCCCTGTGATGTGTGGGCTGGAAGAGGAGAGAGAGGGCTCCTTGGGAGGGGAGGAGAGGGCTGTGCTGGGAGCAGGGGGCCCAGCCTTGAGGAGGGCACTGGAATGGTGAGGAGTAGGTAACAAGAGAGGCGGCTTTGACCCAGGGTAAAAGCAAGGCCACAGGTCAGGGTCATGAGTCCCTGAAGCTTGACTTGTGGCCTCCAGAGGCCATGGCAGCTCCAGAGCCCAATGCGTGAAGCACAGCCTCATCCTGACAGGACCACGGCACCTCCATCTGCCCCCCATGTGTGCTAAACCTCCTCCTGGCACATGGTTCCCAGGTGCCCACACATCTGGATGTGTGAGCGCCAGTGTGTAGATTCAAAAAAATTAAGCCTCAGTCACCACAGCTGCAGGTTAAGCTCCTCCTCCTCCATTCAAGCCTAGCTCTTATCTGAGGACCTGACCCTTTGTGTGAGGGGACTGGAAGGGGACATCTGTCCCTTCAAGGTGGATGCTGCTCCCACCCATGAGGTGTGGCCAACACACACGCTGATGACTTCAGCTCACTGTGACAGCATTTTGAAGAGATGCAACTGAGTCCTGACTACGGCCTGGCCCCAGGGGCCATCCTTTCCCTGTGGGATCTTGTCCTTCCTGCCTGCGGGGTGAGGCACTCAGAGTGGACAGCCTGTAGCACCTTTCCAGCTCCAAAGTCTAGGATTCTAGCTGGCATGGCCCTCAGAGTACAGTCCATGTATTGGGCTTGGGTCCCGGGGGGCCCACGGTGGACCTCCCTTGGTAGGTACAGTGGTGTTGGACAGTCTGGCTCCAGGTGCATCCTAGGAAAGCTGGGTGCTCTCCAACCTTTTGTGGAGAACAGCCCGGGGACAGATGGGGGACAAAGAGCCAGCTGACCTTCTCTACAAGGAGATGCACCATTCATTGTTGCCTTTGAGGGTCTGACTTGTGTTTTTAATAATACAGGGAGTTCCACTTTGAGGTATGCTGATTTGAAGACATCGGATCCAGCCTGCAGCAGTAGCTAGGACTCCACCACACAGTGAAAGGAAAGACCAGGATAAGATGGAGCTTGGCCACATGTCACACGAGGAAGGGTGGAAGCCACAGGGGACAGAAAAGAAATATGCGGAAGCCTTAGTCACTACTCCCAGATCTCTGGTTGCAGAAGGTGATTTTGCTTTGGTTCCAATTTATATCCATTCCAGCATTTGGAATGTAACAGAGAGTAGAAGAATGAATGAAGAGAGTAGGGGAATTTTTGATTGGATGGATGAGTGAGTGGAGTGAAGTAGGTGAATGTTAGATTGATGAATAAATAAGTGGATCTAAAAGGCAGATCTAGAGTCAAACAAATGCAAGGTAAGAACAAGACATATTTTGGCTGAGTACAAACATTAAAAATCAATATCAGTTAACTAACCAGTGTCCCCTTCAAGAAATAATCTTCCCACCACTGGGGTGAACAGAAGGAACCCCACCTGGGAACACCACACGGGGCACTTCTGCCCCTGGGACAGGCGCAGAGCCCTCACTATCTGGACTGAAGCAGATTAAGCTATGATCTGGGGGGGGGGGCACTTGGGGCAGTGTCACCCCAATTGTCAGAGCAGGGCAATCTGCACTCCTTTATGTGCCCCTTTCTGAATTCTGTAGATTTTATTCTATCAGTACCTTAAATACAGAGGGTGGAAAGCAATAAAAGAAGACACAGAAAGCTTGGACAACTGCCACAGGCTAAATTAGCTTTGTCATGGATGATAAAACAAAGATGAAATATCCCTTATTATTTGCAAGTTTTCTAAATCTACCAGAAGTATTTAATTATAGCTATAAAAGTTGTCATCCAAATGGCCTACCCTAATGTGACCATAAAAAGATGAAGAAAGCCCATGAAGTCTTCATCAGTTAATTAAAATTTCTTGATTTAATGGACAGCAGCATCACTCTGATAGATTAAGTAAATACAGTAGTTTTTGGATGAAACTCCCCTAATAAAAATGATTTTTAAAAAATAGAGTTATTTTTTTCTTGCTCATTCGTTGAGTGCCCTCACTGCAGTTTAACAGATCACATATGCAGTATCAGAGCCTGAAGGGTGCCACACCATGGGTGGGACTCTGTACACACTTGCACCCATTGGTGACCAGCTACTCCTGTGCACAAGTGTGGCATGCCCACAGGAGGACACGATCTGGACCAGAAGTGCTTGCATTCTTCCTAGGCTGCCAGTCTGCGACGCCACAGGCATTGGCACAACAGGGCAGCCTCTGACAATCTGGATGAATGTTCTGCGAGCCGCCCATGACCACATGTCGGTGGGGCCTGAGGAGTAAGAGGGAGGAGGATCTGCTGCCTTTCTCTCTCACTGCTGTGAGGTCATCATTTCTTACAGGTTGCAAAGGAAGTTCACTTCATTCACGACAGAAGTCTGTGGGAAGAGGGCCATGCTCAGGGAGTGGGAAGCCTTGTGATGCAGGGCAGGGTGCTGTGCTAATCAGACAGTGCGTGCAGAGGCCCTGGATAAAGGGAACTTGCTCTCCACTGTGCGACAGCCCTGCAGAATCCTAACTGTGTGATGACAAATGGCCACCAGTGGCCAGCACGTGCAGTAATGACCCACATAACAAGTGTGTGGTGGCCATCACAATCTTCCCTAGGCTTGTATGAGTACATTCTTTATTTCTTTATATATTTAATTTGAGGTACTGGGAGCTGAACCCAGGTCCTTGGCACTGAGATACATTCCAAGCCCTTTTTCATGTTTTCGTGTTGAGGCAGGGCCTCAGTAAGTTGCTAAGTTCCCAAGCTAGGCTAGAACTTGCAATCCTCCTGCTTCAGCCTCCCGGAGTGCAGGGATGAGAGGTGTGTGCCACCATGGCCAGCGTGGGAGTACATTCTGAGATGTTCTCACAATGATGAAATTGCCTAAAGGTGCACTTCTCAGAATGCACCCCTGTCGCTAAGCAGTGCATGACTGCATGTTGGCGGAAGTCATAGTTATGCACACTTCCTGAGCTGACCACTTCATAAAGCTGTCTCTTTCCTCTACTTTCCGCTATCTTCCACCTCAAAACCCAAGCCGACTCACTCACATCAGGGCAGCTGGCCAAGGCCAGCACAGGGGGGACTGGGGGATGTATGAAGCAGTGCAGAGCTGGAGGCCCAGCGGGGAGCACTGAGACTTCACCTGTCACTTCCCCACAGCTCCGCGGTGGTCGTCAGGGGCTCGGCTGACTGTGGGACGCATCCCGTTTAAACTTTGGTACTATTAGCTGATCAGGCACCGCTGTTCAAATATGACCAAAGTAGCTGGGGGTGTGTGCCTGCAATCCCAGCACTCTGGAGGCTAAAGTATGAGGATCAAAGGAAGAGCCCAGCCGGGGCAGTTTAGCAACTCAGTGAGAGACCCTGTCTTAAAATAAAAACATTTAAAGACGGCTGGGAGGACAGCTCAATGCAAGGGCCTTGGGTTCAACGCCCAGCACCACACAACAACAACAACGAAATATCTGACTGATGGTTCCACCCCTGGCTGGTAGATCGCGAGCTCGAAAATCAGCGCTCACAGCCCGTCGTCACCGGCTGGACCCTCACGTCCCCACGTGGAGCCGGCTCTCAGAACTGCTGCCTGTCACAGTGTGGGGGCCCGAGATCGTGCTCTGCTCTGTTCTGGGGTGATTGTGGCGCAAGTTGGGCCCCAGCCTTATCATCCCACCGCTGCAACTAGTTCTAACGCTGTTCCGTTCCAACTGCTGGGAGTCTAGGTGCAATGTTGTTTGAACAAAGGTATTTTTAGACAAACATGCTGAGCACCAAAGGCCTAAACCAGTGTTTTATAAAATAATTCAGATGAATGAATATTAAAAATGCAGATTCTTTTGCTCCCTGTAAAGAAATTCTGATAAGTGGGCAGCGATAGGACCCAGAAACACGCTTTGTAGATCAGGGCTCTGACACAGGCGTTTCCAGGCTTGGGGACGTGTGGGCCTCTGCAGTAGGAACGGCTGCCTGTGCTGCCACTCACACAGCCACTAGCATTTCAAACGCTGCTAGTGTGGCTGATGCATTTAATCTAAAATTTAATTTTACTTCACCTGCTTTAAATTCTTTTTATTTTTAAAGGAAAGGTTTATTTAGCTCACAATCTATAGAAGTTTCAGTTCATAATCAGCTGGCTCGAGTGGCACATGGCAGAGGGTCTTCATAGAGGAGAAACAGTTCACTGCATGCAGAAGACAGAAAAAGTGACAAAGGAGCTGCTTTAAATTCTAATCGCTGCGTGTACTTCGTGACTGCTACGGTGGATGATACAAGACTGATACCACCCATTGGAAGGGGCCTGCCCTGCAGCCTCCTTAAAAGACAGACAGGCTTCCTTTTCTTGTTCAAAGACCTTTCTGACCCCGCCAGGCCATTCCCAGGCTTGGGGGCATTGATTAATATGCTTATTTCACATATACCATGTGTCTGGGAAGATAAAAAGTGCAAGGGCTCTTTCTTTAAAAGCTCAGAATCTAGCAAGGAAGATTCTAGTTAAAGAAATGGCAAGGTCCAGTCCCCAGGCAGAACAGAGACTGATCAGAGCAGACCTACTTTCATTCGTTCAGAATCCTCCCATCTCTGGCTTCCATGGCAGCCTAGAGAAGTCAGGAGCAGGAATTACAGCAGTGGCTTCCTGATGGAGCATAGGACAGAGTGATTCCAAGCATGGGCTTAGGACAGCAGGGCTCCAAATCCTTTATTAGCTCTGCTCCCGTAGGAATTGTATCCACTTCTCTGTGCTTCCGTTTCCATTATGGTTTGGGTCTAGATGTCACCCCCCCAAAGCTTCCTGTGGTCATAGGTGTGGGACTTCTTGAAGGTGGCTGACTCTAGAGTGTGTGATACTGGGATTAAGGGCGTGAAATTACTAAACCATGTGAGTGATTGGTTTGGCACCTCCCTAATCCCAGTAGTCTGGATAAGGTAAAAGGGGCAGAAAGATACTGTTAAAGTCTCTTGTTGCTTTGCTGTCTTTCACCACCATAAACTACTGCCTCTCTGCCATGCCACCCTGTTTTGGAGCCAGCCAACTATGGACTGAAACCTCTATGAACTGCAAGCCAATAAATTTTTCTTGCTTTAAGTTTGGGTGTTGGGTATTTTGTATCAGCAATGAGAGAAAAGTAACTAAGTTTCCTACATGGTGAGATGGATCAGATGCTGTGACCTCCTGCCAGCCACTGCTGTGAAGAGCGACCAGGGTGGGGTGGCCATGTGAAGTGTGTGATGCAGGTGGTAGCTGTCTGGGACGCCTCAGGTTCCCTGGCACGGTGAGAGCACAGGCGTAGAGCTGTGGCCTCCTTCGGAGCCCCAGGGCTGCCACTTACAGGGCTGAGAACTTGGAAAATTCATGCAATATTTTGTGCTGTTACAGAAAAACTCACTGATGCTCGTTGAAGATGGTAAGCAGACTTTACTAAGGGTCGAGGGCACTGCCAGAGGGGCTTTCAGGAGGGGGAGAGCTGGAGCTCAACTCCAAGCAAGGGACGGTGTCTCTCACTCATAGCTCACCAGTCACAGCCCTGTCTTCAAGGTCTGACACTCTGTGCACACACTGGTCTCCTCTGGTGCCCATACTTCTGGCAGAATTTTTAATCTCCTGGATTTCTGCTCAGAATGTTTTGTGGACTACAATTCTTTCCTGTGCTGAGCATTCATGGTTTGCATCTCTTTCTTTAGCTCCTCTAGTTTTTTATTAGTGTCTTCTTTAGACTCACTGATTATTTGTTTTATTAGGATCATTGTCTCTTTAACTATATTTTCTTTGAGTTCACCAAACGGTTTATTGCTCTGTTTTGTTACCCCAACTGTTGTTACCATTTTTTCAGCTGTGTAGAGGGAGCAGGAGGGATAGAAGGGTAGGGAAGAGGACAAAAAAAGAATTAATGTGTGTTATGCACATGTACAAACTCTTCACAATAAATTTCATCTTCCTGTACTGCAAATTTATTAATAAAAATGCGAGGGAAAGCAAGAAAACAGTGTTCCTAAGGAAACTAGAGGCTCACAGAGAGGGAAGAAGGAATTAATTTTGCAAAGAAAAACAAACCAACTTCCTCTGAGGTTTGAAAACAAAGAAAGAGTGGACAAGTGGGAGTTCACAGTCCAGGGCAGAATGGGAGATGGCAGATGGAGAACGACTAAGAGGAAAAATGGGGAAGGGCAGATGACGGCTGAATAGATCCAACAAGGTTCTGAGCGGAAGTGGCCAGGGTGTGGGAATCCCCTGGGGGCCATGGGAGGATGAGGAGCTGCATTAGATATAGACAGTGATCAGACATGGGCGGGGGTTCTGGTTGGACAGGCTCTGTGGGGTTCTTGCTAAACTTGGATGAAGCAGAGACAAACATGACATTCCATATGCCAGGCTTGTCAGTCTGAGAGTTCAGGAGCCTGGGTTTGATCAAGGTAAGTCTCTGTCAGTGCCTCAGCCTTCTGTAAAACAGGATTTCTTAGACAGTGGCGTCACACACAGAGGCCCATGTTCATGATCCTGTAGGGAGTCTGACTACCAGCAAGAGCTAGGAAGCTTTTGTTCTTGCCTCTACTGTCATCCTTAACTGCCGTAATCCTCTCTTTGATCCATATTTCCCAAGTCACCCAACAACCCAGCAGCTATAATAGTCATGGGAAGGCACACATTTGGGTATGTCACTTTTTGGTGTGAAACCTTTCCATATCCCGCCTGTCACCCTCCTATCCATTTACCTCCCCATCCAGCAGCTTCTCACTGGGTTCCTTTGTCTTCTCTTTCATTCCTGAACCAAAAAGTTAACTAGGTGCTCTAGCCACATGGAGTCTGTGAGGACCATGCCTTCCTGTCCTGCTGCTTGGCACAGCCGCTGTCATCCACCACCCTTCATCTTCAAAGCTCATCTCAGCTGCCATCCCTCGGGACAATAACCCCAGCCATTTCCTTGACTTTCCATCAACTTCGTCCTGGCTAGGTTAGCTTTCCAGCTGTCTTAATTACTTCCTTCATTGCTAGGACAAAATGTGTACCTGACACCCACAGCTTAAAGGAAGAAATGTTTATTTGGCTCACAGTTTGTAGAGTTTTCAGTCCTTAGTCTGCTGGCTCCAAGGAAAAACAGCGTGGTGGAAAGGACTGGGCAGAAGGACCCTGCTCATCTCATGGCATCGAGGAAGCAGAGAGCACCATGGGAAGAGCCAGGAAGGGAAATAAACCCTTCCAGGTCACACCCACAGTGACCACCTCTTTGGACCGGACTAGCTCCTAATAGCAGTCACCTCTAAGCCACCATCATCCAGCCACCTTCCAAAAGCCCAGCCTATGAGTGCATGAAGCTCCTGGGGACATCTAGATTGAAATCACAGCCCCATCCTTCCTGCTATATAATTTTGTGTTTATGTCTATCATAATAATTATAAGACTGAATTGTATCTTTATGCCCTCCCAAGGTACATGTGAATTTTCTGACTTTCCTAACCACATTCTTGGCCATCAACACATGGTCTAAGATAAGTGAGTCAGTAGCTCCCCAACCAATACATAAGTGACATTGTTCAGGAGGAGACAAGAAAGATGTTTCCCCTGAAAGCTTCCTCCCTTTACCCTGAGTCAACCATCGCCACTTAGAACCACAGGAATTCAGAGATGCTCTTTTGACAACCCTGTGGGAAGTGGTACACAGAAAACTCTGATTCCACAGGTAGCACCTACCTCTCTTGCTGCTCAGGAGTGCATTAGTAACAGGTAGTTTTGGCCAATATGCCATGCATGGCTGCTTCTCAAACAACTCAACTCTGTCTGAGGCTAGAATGGGAAATTTATTAAAAACACTGGCAAAGTCTGTCAAAGTGAGACCTTTCATATCCATAATTCCTACCATCTGTAACATCTTAAATTACATAAGATCCTCAATTACCAGTAGCCGTGTTAATCCATCATCTGCCTTAAATATTTTTATATGTTCTTTATATACTCTCTTTAGCTCCCCTTCCTGTTTTTCTAATGGTATGTTCTCTACTTGCCAAATTAATTTTGTGCCAACTTTATCTTATTATGGCACTATCCAAAATCTCTGGGGAATAGTTTTCACGAGGTAGAATGGTATATAATAGTGATTTATATTGACCCAAAGGAAAAAATTACAAGGCTGTGAATTAAGGGAGGCAGTTGTACTTTCTCCTCTCATCATATATTACAAATACAATTTTTTTTTTTTGGTACCGGGGATCAAACCTTGCACTTTTGAGCCAGGCAATGGAACCACTGAGCTAAATCCTCAGCCCTTATAAATATAATTTTTATGAGGTGGTCATTTCTAGATGAGAAGTTGCTGTATCACATCAGGGTTATTATTTGTAATAATGGGAAAAATACAATATATTTTCAGGAAATTACTAATGCTGCTGATTTCGGAATGCATCTTTGCATCTAAATTAATTCTTAATTATCTAGTTTTAATGCTAAAAAGTTATTTACTCTTCCTCAAGTGCCAGTTGCACATAAAGAAACTTATTTTATGGGAAGAGGGTCTGGGGACAGGGGAAGGTAGAGGGAGGAGAGGGGAGGGCCAGTAAAGAGGATCCAGATGTGACATGTCTAGGGGCCCGGGATTTAGCTCAGTGGTTCTGCCGCCTGCCTTGAAAGCTCAAGGATCTGGGTTTGATCCCTGGTACCAAAGAAAAAAAAAAGATGTCACATGTCTAGGCACTAACTCCTCATCATGAATGTATTTATTGTGCACTGCAAACATATAAAAATAAAAAAGAGAAAAAATAAACCCTTAGCCAAATAAATAGTAACAGTTATCGACCATTTGTTGAATAAGAAGAAAATACAGAACTACACTTTCATTTGGTATGAAATGGCAGTACTATTACACGTGCCTAAATAAAGTTGTCTGTCCTGGGAGGGACTTAGCTTCTCTTCACTGCAAGATGAGAAGCAAAGGCTGGAAATCATGCCCCAAAGGTCCTTGAAAATGAAGCCATTGCCCTTGGCACACTGTCACAGGGAGGTGCTTTCTGGATGTCGTCAGAGCTCCCAAGCTCTGGGCTCCCAGCGGCTCTATGGCGGCTGAGGCTGCAGCCTCGGTGTCTGCTGCTGCCACTGACTGTGCTGGCCCCACTGTGGGTGAATTCCAGACCTCCCTGTGAGGGTTAGGAGGCGAGCTCTGGGGTGGGGTCCCGGGAATGGGATTGAGCAGGAGAGGCTGGAGGAGCCAGCTCCTTTATCTCCTCCGCCTGCAGCTGAGGTTGGGGTCAGGGGCAGGGTCTGGGAAGCAGGATGCCGCGTGGCCGGACCCCAGAAGCACCTGGAGCACAGGTCTGTCCAGGCGCTGAGCCGTTGCTACACTTCCCCGTTGCCGGGTCTCCCTGGCACGGCGCAGGAGCCACGCAGAAGGACGGGACATAGCCCACGAGACAGCTCCGGCGGTGGGGTGCCCGGCACCCCGGCTGCAGCCTTCTCAGGCGCTCAGGAGCCCTCGTGGGCTCTGCAGAGGTCGCGGAGGACGCCGCGCTGGGTCTGGGACCCTCCTGGAACTGCTCTGCAACCGACAGGTGCCAGGCGCTCCTTTCTCCTGTGTCCCGGCTTCCTGAGCTCAGTGCATACGTTTCGGTTCCAGGCTTGGCTCTTTGGGAAATCCAAACCAAGACTGGTTATAAAGAAAACCTCGGTGAATTCTGAAGTGGTGAGAATAGCATAGGTCACACACTCCGATCACAACTGCACATCGCTAATGTTAACGACGACATTAGAATATAAAACTCAACAAAACCCTCAGCTTCTTGGATTTTAAAAATTACTCAAGTAAGACTTGAATTGGATGAAAAATTATTCACAGCCTGGTAAAACGATGACGCAGAACACATATTTCCTGAAAGAGATTTTCCACAGAGAAAAAGAAAACATTAAACAGTTCACATAAAAGTATAAAATAAGAAATAAGAATGTTTAAGAAAGCAGTATAATAAAGATTACTATAATAGATACATGAATAATTATAACTAAAATGGTTGCTATATTAGCCTTTATTATATTTTTATAATTAACATTATTTTACAGATGATTAAATTGAGCTGAAAATAAAATTGTCCAAGATCACAAATTTACTAAATCATGAAACCTGAGTGAAAAGTCCGGATGTCTGGATTTAGAGCGCCCCCTGCCCCCCAACCCCATCTCTTAAAGGATTTGGTGCTATTCAATAGCTGCTTCTTACAACATACACACACACACACAAACACACACACTCACGCACACACACACAAGTAAGTCCTGCGTTTGTCTAAACAAGATAAAGAAAACAGGAGAAACACAAAATCAAAACATTAGTTCCAAGGAATCGGATATAATCACAGGAAAATTAAAGAACAAGTTGCAAAAGTTTTTGCTAAATATTTCAAATGTGAACCAAATATGTTATTTTATATAAAATATAAACCACTAAAATCAAAAGAAATGTATAGACTATCTGAGCAGACCACATAAATACAGAAAAAAAGTTGAGAATACTGACTGACAATACCTTTCTTGACACAGGGGTTGAAATACTGTTCCAGATTCTCAAGCAATGTATATTCTATAGCTCTTTTTTATTCAAGACTTCATAGAAAAAAACTCTGTTTCTTTTAAAGGAGCTAGCATAAATTCTTTTTTTTAAAGTTATAAATCTGAACACAAGCACATGTAACAGACTAGTGTCACTAATAATATTGATAAAAATACTAAGTAAAACTAAATTAAGGAGAAACCAGCAGTATACACTACCACACATTAAAAGGAACAGAGCTATGAGGAGTTCATCTCAGGAAATGTGAGTGAGTGGTACAACATCAATTTGTCCAATAATGTTCTAGACACAACTTTGTCTCACTTGAAAATGCATGCCTTTTTGTTAAATAGTTAACAGGGTATTTGGTTAAAAGGATAGATTTAACAAAGAAGCTTCCTAGGCTACTATGATCCAGGTCTGCCAGATGGTGGAGAAAGAAACAGAGAACAATGTTGGCTTTATAAGTCTATAGACTGGCAAGGAAAATTAATAATAACTAAAAGCAGTTATAAATGCGAGCTAACCAAAACAGGGGTCTAGTGGGTTATGACAACTATACCTGAGGAAGATGTAAAATCTAAGTATTCACGATGGGGTTTTACAAGAAAATGATGTTTAAATTGATATAAAAATACCGGAAGAGGTAACAAGTCAGTGAGTTTGATGGAAGGTGAATTCCACTCTAAATCTTCCAGAAAAATAAAGAGGAAAAGAAACTTCCTGACTCAAAAGACCAGCATTACAAAGTGAGATCAAAATATACAGTGAATGTTTGAATTTTAATTAGGTATTACAGTAAACACGTTGCCTTTAACCCTTCTCAAAATCCCCCTCACTTTGAACACACTTATTCTTGGTACCTTCTGAAGCAGTTCCAGAATCCCTCCATGTCTTTTACAAGATCTGATAAAAATACGGTGACTGCTGCTGCTGAGTGCCATCCAGCAGTAAGGCAGCTCATAAAAACATAACGCTGTGTCCTCATCCACCTTAGTCACCGGATCTGGCACTGGATCTGGCTTGTCCTTAAAGTTAAAAATGACCACAAAAGGGAGACATTTTGAATCCATTTAGGGCACTGAGGCAGCCAGAACAGCACAGCTAAAGACCCTGAGGAAAGAGGACTCCAGAGCTGCTGAAGAAAGTGATAAGGACAACGGGATAAGTGCCTTCAAAGATTGGGAAGGCTGCCACCTGCCTCGCAAGTGCAAGGACCTGAATTTAATCCCCAGTAAAAAAAAAAAAAAAAAAAAGCTAGGAAGGATTTTGAGGGGGATTCAGGGCAATGTGTCTTTTTCTGCAATAATTTTAAAAATTTAAGTATTTGCCATATTTTCAGTACTCTGATAAAATGGAGAAAGTACAAGAAAAGCAAATACAGACCACTATCTCTCATGAATATATTGACACCACATTATAAATTATTGGCACCATTTTAGAAAATAAAGTACAAAAATGTATAAAAAAGATAATATAGTATGACTAAGAGGGGTTTACCTCGACACAAGTTTGGCTTAACCTTCAAGAATCAATTAATTTTGGGAGAAGAAGAAAATTAAGGGAAAGGAGAGGGGAGCAGGAAGGGCAATTAAAGGGATCAAAAGTGATCAAGAGCTGATGTATATGTACACCTATTCTCTCAAATGTATGTAACTATTGTGTATTGAAAACATTCACTGAGAGAAGCTCAGCGGGTTCCAGCACACAGAAGGAAGCTCCCCGCCTCCATCCCAGGCTCCTAGGGCCAAGAAGGTGAGCCAGTCCCAGCAACTGGAAGGAAGCTCCCCCACCTCCATCCCAGGCTCCTAGGGCAGTGAAGCTCAGCTGGTCTCAGCACCCAGAAGGAAGCTCCCCACCTCCATCCCAGGCTCCTAGGGCAGAGAAGCTCAGCGGGTTCCAGCACACAGAAGGAAGCTCCCCCGCTGCCATCCCAGGTTCCTAGGGCCAAGAAAGTGAACCGTGTGGGTGCCAGAAGCACCCATCCCCACAGGGAAATGAGAAGACACATACACAAGCCTCAAAAACAAACTTCTAGATCACCTACAGCAACCCCAAAGGGAAATGAGATGGAACACTCTGATACTCAACCACCTGGACTCTCTGAACTGGCAACAAAAGAGGATCTGGGAAAAATGAAATCAGAAATAATTACTCAGATAACAGCAAAGATTTTGCTCATGGTGCAAGACATGATTAATAAATCTAGAGAGGACACAGATAAAAAAATAGAGGATTTGAGGAACATGATGGAATCCCAACACAGGAAACAAATGGAATCCATAAAACAGATACAAACAGATTTCCAAGAGATTAAAAGCTCCATCGAAAGTCTGTGCAGCAGAATGAACCAATGTGAGGATAGAATTTCACATACAGAAGATAAGATTGCAATTAGTGAGGAGGAAAAGAAAAATTGCTTTAAAATTGTAAGGGAACACAAGAAATCAATCCAGCAGCTGCTAGACGATACAAAGAAGAATAACATAAGACTGATTGGAGTCAATGAAGAAAGAAGAGAGAGTGCAGATGACATAAAAAAACTCTTCACAGAAGTGATGGCAGAAAACTTCCCAAGGAGGGGAAAAGAATTTGACATACAGATAAGTGAGGCATATAGGACTCCAGCTAGCCTTAATCCAAAAAAATCTACACATAGGCATATAATAGTTAGGATTCCAGAACTCCAACAGAAGAATAAAATTCTACAAGCAGTGAGAGAAAAGAAACAAATCACATACAAAGGAAAGACCATAAGAATCACAACAGACTTCTCAATGCAAACCCTCAAGGCAAGAAGAGCTTGGAGTGATGTTTTTCAAGCCCTAAAGGAAAACAGCCTCCAACCCAGATTGATGTACCCTGCAAAACTATCTTTCAAAATTGATGGAGAAATAAGATACTTTCATGATAAAGAGCACCTCAGGAACTTCATGAATACCAAGCCAGCACTCCAAAAAATTTTAGACAATACCCTAGGAAAAGACAATGAGGATCACAACCCCAGGAAGCCCAGCAGAATGAATCCATTGGGCTTGACAAATTAAACGCAAACGGGGAGAATCCAACAAAAAGAAAAAGTCATGACAAGGCTTTTAAAACTTTTGACTTCATCTCCCTAATGAGTGTATAATTCAATCTTATTATTGTACTGATTAGTATTTTTCTGATTCTAGAATTGCACACCATTCCTTGTGCTATACTGGCTATTTATCATCTTCTTATGTCTACATTTTAATTGGGTTGTCTATTAATGAGCTCTAAGAATTCTTTTGTTTTCTTTTTTTTTCTTAAATTCTTTTATTGGTACATTTTAGGTATACAACACATTTACATTTCTCTTTGGGAACTTGTACCTTTACATGATGCATCTTGGTTCTTTTTTTCCCCTCCATTCCTAGCCCTCCCTTCACCCCCTCCACCCTTCCCTATTTACAAAGACTTTATTTCCATTTTTTCCATTTCTCAGCATGTTTCCTTTCCCTTCTTTCCTTTCCCCTGCCCCTCCCACTACCACTACCCTTTGGACCTTTTCTTCATATTTTGCATTTTCGATTATTCATTCTAATCATTGGTACATTTTAGGTATAAAATATAAAGACATTTATCATTGGAAATTTGCACCTTTACATAATCTCTCTTGGTTCTTATTTTTCACCCTTGCCCAGCCCTCCCTTCAACCCTCCATTTCTCCCTATTTACAAAGATTTTGTTCCTATTTTTCCATTTTCTTATATTAATTCCATTCCCTTCTTTCCTTTCCCCTGCCCCTCCCACTTCCTTCCCCTTTGCCCCCTTTCCTCCTATTTCACATTACTTATTATACATTTTAGTCCTTATTTACACTTTCAGTTTCTCACACCAGAGAAACTATGTGGTATTTATATATGTGTGTCCTATTTATTTCACTTAAGAGTATCGCCTCAATGTGCATCCACTTAGCTATAAATGTCTCTAATTTCTCATTTTTTATGGATGAGTAGTACTCCATTTTATTAAAAAAAAACACATTTTCTTTATCCAGTCTCCAGTTGATGGGCATTTGGGCTGTTTCCAAGTTTTAGCTATTACAAACTGTGCTGCTATGAACATGGGTGCACATATATCACTGTGGTATGATTCTTTCAATTCTTTGGGGAAGATCCCCAGCAGGGGAATACCAGAGTCAAATGGGACTTCCAGTCCTAGTTCTTTGAGGTATCTCCATACTGATTTCCACAGTGGTTGCACCAGTCTACACTCCCACCAGCAGTGGAACAGGGTTCCTCTTTCCCCACAGCCCCACCAGCATTTGTTATTGGTTGTTGTATTCATGATAGCAGCCATTCTTTCTGGAGTGAAGTGGAATCTCAGCATTGTTTTCATTTGCATCTCTCGAATGACCAGTGATGTTGAACATTTTTTCATGTATTTATTTGCTATTTCTACTTCTTTGTGTGAGAAATGTCTGTTCATTTCAGATGCCCATTTTTGGATTGGGTCTTTAAATTTGGGAGGTCTGATCTTTTTAAGTTCTTTATAGATTCGAGATAGTAGACCTTTGTCTGAGGAAGAGCAGGTGAAGATTTTTTCTCACATTGTGGGTTGTCTCTTCACACTGCTGGTGGTTTCTCTTGCTGTGCAGAAGCCTTTTAATAAGAAGAGATCCCATTTGTTGATTGTTTGTGCTAGCTCACGGGCAACTGAGGTTTTGTTCATAAAATCTTTTCCTACACCGATGTCTTCAAGGGTTCTACCTAACCTCTGTTCCAACTGGTTCAGAGTTTCTATTTTAATATTTAGATCTTTAATCCATTTTGATTTCAGTTTAGTGCATGGTGAGAGACATGGGTCTAGTTTTAATCTTTAGCAAGTTGAAGCCCAATTTTTTCAGCACCATTTATTAAAGAGGCTATCTTTCCTCCAGTGAGGGTGTTTGGCTCCTTTGTCAAAGATGAGATGGCTGAGTGTGTCTGGCATTGTTTCTGCATCTTCTAATCTGTTCCACTGGTCCTCAAGTCTGTTTCTTTGCCAGTACCATGATGTTTTTATCACAGTAGCTTTGTAGTATAAAGAATTTTTTATATATTCTGCTCGTAGGTTATATACATTGTAAATATGGTCTGTTTAAGGACTACTTTTCATTTTAATGTCATTTAATGTTCTAAATTTGGATGGAATCTCATTAATTTTTTTTCTTTTATACAACATGGTTTTTGTGTCCTAGCTAGTTCTTGCCTACCCTGAATTCATAAATATTTTCCCTTATAATTTCCTCTTAAAGTTTTATACTTTTAGGCTTTTTTATTTAGGTTCATAGAGCCTTTCAAGTTATTTTCATGTATGGAAAAAAAGGGTTGAGGTTAATTTTTTTACATACGGATACCAGGTGCTCTAGTGCCGTTTGCTGAAGACACTATCTCTTCCTCGGCTCTTGAACCGAGTTTATATTCTATAAAATGCTAATGTTAAATAATCTTTCAAAACTCAGTGCACCATGTATGTGTGGTTCTATTTCTAGATTCTCTGTTTTATTCAAATGATCTATATGTCTTTCCTTACACCAACACTGCCTTGATTACTGTAGCTTTAGAAGAAGTCTTAAAATTGGGTGCTAAACGTCTTCCAACACTGTTTTTATTTTTGTTTTTGGCTTTTCTGGGTCCTTTGTACTCCTACGTAACTTTAAAATTTCAATATCCAGTTCTTTATTTATAGCATGTATACACAGACCTGAATTTTTATATATACCTTGTGTTTTCTAATCCTGCTAAATCGAAGTATAAGTTCTAGGGGCTCCTAGAGATTTCTAGTATTGTCTCTGTAGATGATCATTTCATCTACATATAAAAATTTTGCTTCTGGGCCAGGGATTTAGCTCAGTGGTTTCACTGCCTGCTGCACAAGCACAAGGACCCGAGTTCGATCCCCAGTACCAAAAAAACCCACAAAAAACCCCACAAACAAACAAACAAAATTTTGCTTCTGCCTTGCCAATCCTATCCTAGTTGTGTCATTTTATTGCTAGACTATTTTGGTTTAGACCTATGTTTCAAAGTCTAATGGACAGATGAAGAGTAGGCATATATGCCCTTGTTCCCCACTTTAGGGAGAAAGCATTGTATCATCTCTGTTCATAGAAGGAGTTTTTGTTGAAAGTATGGAGTACATGTCTTTGATCTGTTGAGAAGGTTCTGTTCTACTCCTAGTCTCCTGATAGCTTTTACCATGGACAGCTGTAGAATTTAGTCCAATACTCTTTCTCCAACTAATGACAGGATCATATGGCTTTCTCCTTTCCTCTGCTAAAATGATTACTTTTGAGGGTGGATCTTCCAATGCTGAACCAACACTGCCATCCCTATAACAAAACCACTTTCTACATACTGCCAGATCTGACTTCCAATAGTTTGTTTTGTTGAGCAAATTTCTATCTATGTTCATACTTTTTTCTTCTATTATCTTTATCCAGTTTTAGGATTAGCACAATGTTGATTTCCTAAAATGAGGGGAGAAGTGTTCCTTCTTTTTTCTGCTTTAATTGTTTGATATAATTTATCAGTTAAAAAGTTTATGAGCCTGCTGTTGTCATATAGGTAGGTTTTCAAGCTAGGAATATACTTTCTTTAATAGGTGCTATTCAAATTTTATATTTCCTCCAGAGTTAGTTTCATTAATTTTTCTTCTAAGTTACTTCTTAGAAGTTGTCAAATTTATTTCAAAAAAGATTTTTGTAATATGCTTTCTATATCCTTTTAAATTCTGTAAAATCTGTGGTAATGTCTCCTAGATCTTAATATTGTAATTTAAAAAGTGTATAACTGATATTGTGTAACAGGAAGAAAAGGTCTAAAAGAGCAGGGGAATTGGGAGGGGTAGGGGAAGGGAAAAAAGGGAAAGGAAAATATGAGAAGAGGAAAAAAATGGAAACAAAGTCTTTGCAAATAGGGAAGGTTGGAGGGGGCAAAGGGAGGGCAAGGGAAGGGGGAAAAAAATAAGAACCAAGAGACTCATGTAATGGTGCAAGATTCCAATGATGAATGTAACTGTATTGTATACCTAAAATGTACCAATAAAGTTAATGGGGGGGAAAAAAGAAAAAGAAGTTATGATAAAGATAATATAGGCAGGTACTACTGAGGCAATGTGAGGTGGGTGGTGAAGGTTAAAACAAACATGGAACTTGAAATTTGAAATACTGTATTTGCCTATACTAACTGTAATTTTAAGGAAGCTATTCATCCTCTAAAATCCTCAAGTTTTCATCTGTATAGTGAGGAAAATGACTATTTCTCAGAACAGCTATAAGGATTGTAAGGGCAACTTTACATTAAAGTAGCTAGTATAGTCAGTCCTTGGTTAATTTGTTCAATAAATGCTAGTTTTCTTCTATTCCAAAAAAAAAAAAAAGAAAACATGCACTGAAAAAAATGAATCGACCAATATAATTCATTGTATCAATGGGCCAAAAAGAAAAAAAAGTGATCATTCTAATAGATTCATAGAAAGTATTTGACAAAATCCAACATGTATTCTTGATTTAAAAAAAAACTCAGCACAATACAAAAGGATTTCTCAACCTGACAGCCAGCATCTACATAACACCTCAGTGAAACCACTTCTTTTTTTTTTGGTACCAGGTATCGAACTCAGGTCCTTTCGCTTTCAGGGCAGGTGGCAAAAGCACTGAGCTAAATCTCCGGCCCTTGAAACCACTTTTCACAGTGAGAAACTGCCCCTTATGATCAGGGACTAGGTAGGAGTACTTCCCCTACTCTCTTCAATGGCATGCTGAAGGTTTTAGGGTTATAGGTTAAGGCAAATAAAAAAGGGATTCAGATTAAAAAATAAGTAAAACTGTCATTGCTCACAGATCATTTCTGTCGAACATCTTATAAAGCTAAGAGTTAAATGAGTGGAGAGATTTACTATATGCTTGGATCACAAGAGTCAGTATTTTTGGATATATAGCACCATACCCTAAGCAACCTCAGTAAAAGTCTATCATGATAAGATTGTCTTGGTAGAATTGATTAGCTGATTCATATGGGAACAGAAAGGATCTAAAGTTGCCAAAACTAATTTGAGAAAGAACAAAATTGAAGAATTTATATTATCTGAATTTAAGATTTTTATATAGGAAATGAATGCAAATTAGAAAGTTCAAAATGTATCTAACACCATATACAATTATTAGTTCCAACTAATTGTAAATCCAAAAGTAAAATCTGAAAAGTTAAAACATTTAGAAGAAATCCTCAGAGAATATGTGTGTGACTCTGAGTTAGATAAAAATTCTTGCATGTAATGCCAGATGTATCATCTGTAGCAGAAAAGGAATTGAAAAGTTGGACTTGATCAAATGCTACTTTTCTAAAGCTACTGTAAAGAAAATGAAGTGGCCAACATAAACCAGGAGCAAATGTTTGAAAGTCACATAAGTGATGTCCTAGTAACTTTCTTTTTTGCTGGGACAAACTACCTGACACACCTTAAGCAAGGAGAGGTTTATTTTCGCTCACATTTTAAATTTATTTATCTATTTTGATTTTTTGAGATAGGGTCTTATGCTGGAATTCAGGCTGGCCTTGAACTCACTATGTAGCCCAGGCTGGGCTTGAACTTGTGGTAATCCTCCTGCCTCAGCCTCCCTAGTGCTGGGATTACAGGTGTGCACCATCATGCCTGGCTTGGCTCAGATTTTAAAAGTTTCAGTCCATGCATGCCTGGTACCATGGTGAAAGGGCCTGAATGGAGGGAAGCTGCTCACCTCACGGCAAACAGGAAACAGATCCAGCAAGGACCTGGGAGGGGGATAAACCCTTTCCGGTCATGCCCCAGAGTCCCACCTCTTTAGACCAGGCCCCGCCTCCTAGCAGGAAGTCAGCTGTAAGCCTCTATCACCCAACCCCTTTCATGGGTTTTGCCTATGATTGTGTGAGGCTTTAGGAAGACATCTAGATATAAACAATAATGACTAATAAAGGACTCATCTCTAACACAAATAAATCTCAAAACTCAATAATATGGAAATATGACAAAAAAGAAAGCAAAAGATCTGAACAGACCTTTCCCCAAACCAGAAATATGGATGGGAAATAAAACACATAAAGTATTTTAACATAATTAATTTCTATGGAAATGCAAAACAAAACCACAGTGAGATACCTACCACTCCAATCTGTTGGAATGCTTTAAGTTTTAAAAAGCTGTTCACACCTTTTGTTTGTAAGGATTTGCAGGCATCTGGAGCAGTCACACATTGTTGGCATAAATGTAAAATGGTACAACCACTTTGGAAAGCAGTTTGGCCATTTCTCAGAGTGTTAAAGTATATAATTTACTCATGCTACTCATAGATAAAGGAAGCTTTACATCCAGGCACAAAGCTTCTGCAGGGATGCTCATGACAGCTTTATTTGTGATAGCCAGGAAAATTCTAAGTTTAAAGGTCAGATTAACAGACTGTTGTGTAAATGAACAAATGGACAGATTTCAAGGTATTTATGGTGAAGGAACTGTCAGAAAATAAAAAGAATACACATCAAATGATTCTATTTATAGAAGTTCTAGGCAACACAATTGAATCGATAGGCAGACCTTGTGCTATGGCTCATGGTACGGCGAGGGAAGGTTGTACAGGGCTGGTGACAGATTTGTGCAGCACACGGGCTGTGGCGATGGTTACACAGTGTCTGCGTGTGAGTGTGTGTGTGTCATGCCAAATCCAACAAAAACACACTTTACATAGGATCAGTCTAGTGTAAACCAACAAACATCAACAGAAATATTTAAAAAGTCAACTGAAATAAGTTGGTTAATTACGTAGTAAAATCAATTTTAGGCACTATGTATAAATACACACTCATTCCTGTATACCCTACATCCATGTGCATGTACACTGGCCTGGAAAGATACTCATCATATATTTTGTATGAAAAAAGAAGTGAAATGTATTTATAATATGACTCTACAGTATTTTCACAAAATAAAACCTTAGTCTATGCAGACAAAAAAATAATGAAAAGAGGCCAAAATATTAAAGATAATTTTTTAAAAAGTGGTGTATAATAGGAAACAGCTATTTTTTTTAGAAAGATGTTTTCCACACATCACTTACATCAGGACCAAAGCTAGGTTTTCCAGAACAGTGAAGCAGGACCGATCCTTGAAAATGTCTCTAGTAATATCTCCCACTGGCCTGTGACTAACCCTCCATTGTCTTATTTTGTGCTTTAGTTATTCACCACTGTTGACCCAGGAACTCTGAAGATGTTTGGGTCTCACACACCAACAAAGAGAACTGTTCTCCAAAGAAGGGCTCTTTCCACAGTGAAAGCATATGTCCTTATGCACCTGCATGTTCGTATTTCTCCTCCTTATGAGGACAACTCTATCTCCTCAGGGCATCATTCCAAATGTCACCCCACCTCCTGATGTGTCCGTGTCACACAATAATGGTTGCATTGGACTGGGATGCCCTACACACGGTCTGTGGAGGGTGCCAGTTCTGAGAGCCTTAGGGTAACCCAGGTAGCTTTCTGCATTTAAGGCTGCTCATGTTGCCTCCTCCCTCCTACCCCTGTACTTTGTAGGACCGAGGAGTTTGGTGATAATCGTATGTGATTCGGTCCCCTTATCTTCCCTACCCACAGGTGTTGTTGAGTGCCCATACCTGAGGCCTGCTTTGGCTTGGCTGTCCTGGGGAAATGTCCCTTGAGAGAGGTGTGTTGACATCTTATTGATAGATCTGGGGAACAGTTGTCTAGATGACAGTAGCTGGCCTAAGCAGAACCCAAAGCCCTGGAGAGTAACAGAGATTCAGTGGCTCCAGCTGGCCTGGAGCATGGATACCGAGGCTCATCCCTGCCACTGCGAGAGCACAAACATGTTCTCCATCTTGCAGGCTGACCTAGCTCACACCGGTATGATGGCTTAGAAAGCAGAACAAGAGCCGGACGATACCTCTCATGGCTGCGGCCGTATTTCAAGCCAAGCACAGTGGTCTTGGACCAGAGTCCTTGGCAATGGGAAGCCCAGCCAGGGGGCATCTAGCAGGTAGAGTTCACTTGTCTGTAAGCACAGGGGGTCTCTGCTGTGAATGGTGGCAGGACCTGGGCTTCAGCTCCAGGTGAGATGAGGGAATTTGTTTGGAATGCCCCAAGGACATATTCAGTGCTATGTATCCCATTAAGTGAAGCAAATAGGGAAATGAGGGAGATAAATTACACATGGGCACTCCCTCTAAGTAAACCACTGTCCAGTGAGGAAGACATAAATAAACATACAAACACAGATATTATGATGAATATGTCTATTTATAGAGCATGTGCAATGGCTTAATATTATAAAATCTATTACATATATAGAGATATGTATCTATTACACACACACACACATATAGAGAGAGAGAGAGAGAGAGAAGGAGAGAGGTGAAGGGAAGGGAAAAGAGAAGAGAGGAAAGGAGGGAAAAGGAAAGGAGAGGGGAAGAGGAGAGGAGAGGAGAGGAGAGGACATTCAGGAAGAAGTAACTGACTTCATGCGGGTAAACCATGGAGAGTCAAGGAGAGACATTTGAGCAATGCTTCAGAGTGAAGAGGATTTCATTAGATAGATGATGAATGGAAATGGAATTTCAAGTAGAAGTAGCATTATTAGCCACATCCAAATATGAAAAAATAATTTTATGTTAGAGAACTGGGAACAATTTTTGTAGCTGTTAAAATCATGAGAGACACAGAATTATGCAGACTTTATCTCATGTAAGGCCTTATATCTCAAGCTATTGAGTGTGACTTCAAAGTATTACTAGAGTGCTAATGCCCATGAGAAATTATAGGTGCTCTATGAAATATGGAGGAACTTCATAATTTTAGAACTTCAAACTATTAGGCAGTCAACCAGTGGTGGCAAACCTACGGCATGCATACCACAGTGGGCATGAAGAGCCCTCTCTGCCGGCACATGAGCTAAGTCACCCCAGCAGCTGAGCATTGGATAACAGTTGTTTTTTTGTAAACTAAAACCTCAGTATCCAGGTATAATTGCAGTTTTGGCATTTTGTAATAAATGAGTGGGCTTTGGGTTGCAGTTTGGGCACTCGGTCTCTAAAATGTTCACCATCACTGCAGTTAACCCACCCAGGGAGATTCACAAAGTATTTTTAAAAAACCCTGGCAGGCCTCACACCCACTGCCAGGCTGGGCCAGAGCAGCCCAAGATGGTGAACTTCAAGGATTGGGTGTTGGATGAGGAGAAGAAATGCTGACATACTGTGGATGTAGTATAACTTGAAAAATGCAGTGTTGAAGGAATCACACATATCTTGTCCTTTAATATTCAGTGGCAGGATTGTACTATAAGCAAATGGGTCAAACAGCTCTATAAATCACAAAAACTAAACTAAACCAAAGTGAAAAGAGTAACTTCCAGGCAGTACTTCTCTATTGTAACCTGTTATTTAAGGGAATACTGGAGTTTTCTAAATGGGATGTAAAATTTGTTCCAAATTACTCTTCCTTAGTCCTGCCTACCAAGAACTCAACAGTGACTGTGATATAGTAACCCTTCCCAGGTGTAGTGGCAGGTAAATGTGTGATCTCAGAACACACAGGTGACAGGGATACGATAGGACAGCTGACGATGGTGGATTCATTTACATTGCTTATACTTCTATGACCAGGCCCTGAAGGGAGGTCAGTTTTTAAAAAAAACCAAGTAGTGTCTTCCTACGTGTCTCCAGATACATGTTAAAGAAGAAGGCTGTTTATGCTTCAGCTTTGTTTTGCTCAGTAATAACAGTCAGGCAAGAGTTTGTTTCTAAGTGAAAGCTGCATTAGCATTTTTTGTTTATTTCAAATAAAATATATTTGTATTATTTGTCATTCATACTATCCATCCATCATACCACACTATCTTCTGTATCAGGTAGTCCAGTAGAAATATACCTGTTGTGTTCTGAAAAAAACAACAACAAAAAACTGGCAGTAAAAAGAATAAATAAGCTCTTAAATTTCATCTCACAAATATTTGAAATTGACCACTTCCCCCATGGAAGAGCAATTAACATCTCTGAGAACATATTTTATGAATCTTGCTAAAGATACAGAAAACATAGTCTGATGGATGTGACAGATAGGTGTTTGTGCCTGTGTGGAGAATGAATTGAAGGAAAGGCTGGTGATTTGGAGAACAAGATGAGAAAGGTTGGAGTTAATAAAGCAAGAGAGACTGGGGGAAAATTGGTTTATTCAAGTGCTCATTAGAAAGCACATGTGTTGAGCCATGGATTTAGCTCAGTGGCTCCGTCGCTGGCCTTGCAAGTGCAAGAACCCGAGTTCGATCCCCGGTACCAAAAGAAAAGAAAGCACGTGTGTTAAGATTTAATGATCAACTGGAGGCGTGGTGCTTAAGAATGGAGAGACTTTCCTGTGAGTTTGGTTTCAGTCTACAAACACCATACTTAAGTATGAACATTCACCATGTTTCTTGAGCCTTTCTAAAATTACTTTCTGCCTTTGGTGTGTGATATTCAGAAATCTCGTAAAGAAGAAAAATGCTCTCCCAGCTACCTACTGACTTTATTTTTAGAAGCAACATATTACCTTTGATTACCAGTGTTTTCGAGACAAAGTTGAACCAACTAATAAAAGCTTGTGGATTCCAGAATAAATGGCCCTGCAGTTAGGGCAAGATAAGCGGGTGCTATCCAGGGTGCTGAATCAATTTGTCTCATCACTGAAGCTGCATCTGTTGACCTGCCTTTGACCGTGTCAAACTCGGCACTCTGGCAGCGTAGCAGCCTTGTACCACACCTAGCAAGACCTGCTCTGATTAGCACGCTGCTGCCTGCCCTTTTCAGAACTAGCTGACTCCGACTTCTGATCGAGAATGGCCCGATTTTTCCTCTGGACTTCTGGCAGGTCAGCCACAAGCTGCAAGCTCTCTGTATCTACAGAGGTTAAAAATACCCTGACAGGTAAGTAGACATTTCTCCCAGGAATGAAATCGACCAGCCAGGGGAGCAGATAATTTGTTCTGTGAATAGTTGCTGAGCTGGAGAAATTATTTCAGCACAACCAGGTTTCAGGAATTGAACATGTCACCTTTTCAGAAGGCTTCCACTGGCCTGCAGGATACACTGAGCCCAGACCTTTTGCCTCCAGGAATTCAAAATCTGGTGGAGAAAGAAAACACGTATTTTCAAGTACAGCAAAGTGGCCTATAAGTAGTAGAAAATAAATAAATACATTAGAGACCCAAAAGTGAAAGTTTTACACGGGTTGGAGATAGTTAGGGAAATACATATGCAGAGAGTGGGAGAATATTGATCTGGATGAACAGGCAGATTTTAAGTAGGGCAGAACATGCTGTGTACTTAGGAAGCATGGTGGGAGTAGAAATGTCTGTGGCACATTCAGGAGATGGCAAATACCTGGTTTGGCCCAGAGCTCCCTCCCCAGTGCACATTCCCATACAACACTGCCACCCTGGACACTTCCCATGGTGATTGCATGATTTCTCTCACACAAAAGAAAGAAGTGTCTTGTCAAATATATGGACTCTTGAAAGAAGATACTTCGATAGCCTCCTTCTAGTTCTTGTGACATTTTCTAGAGACATTCTTCAAAGCGATGGAGGCTCTTAAGACTTTTAGTTCTCACATCCTGCTGACATCCTTGGCCTTGGCCAGTTTAGGAATGGTTAATAAAATATAGTCCCCAATTCAAAACAAAGCCTGTCATGGTGCAAACAAGGAAACTTTAAAATGAAGCAGAAAGCACAAGCAGAGAGGAGGAAGCAACTGGAAGAGTGAGGTTTTATGGAAAAAATTCTCTCAAGGAGAAAGGCTTTAAGGAGCTACAAGAACCATCCACACATGAGACTTAGTTACATTTCAGAGGGCATTCTATGGAGGCATTTCATAGAACATAGTTTTCAAACATGCATTCCAAGCAGCTGTAGGATTTTCAGGCTTTGGGTAAGAGAAACGGGCAAGTGGACAGCTAGAGCAGGAAAAATACACATGAAGGACTTGTTGCAATGGGAACAGCACAGCCCTCTCCTCTGGAGGGTGACACTGGAGCTAGAGCAGGACAGTAAGGTCTCTCTCCACTCCCTTAGTAAGGGAATTCATGGATCACACTAGTGGGGTCCTAGGCCAGCTCCCACCAGGATTTGGGTAGATTAATGTACTTCATGTATATGAACAGTTTAAAGAAATTCATCAGAATTATTTATATTATTTATATATTTGGTGATGGCCAAATATGCCATGGAGCATTCAAAGAGAAAACCTTTAGACATTTTATCTACTCATTGTTAAGCCAAGGACAGAATTAGGTGTGAGTAGAGACTGAAAATACCTACCAGGTTTTCTGAGTGTGGCCAGATGAGCTCCTCATTGCCTTGTTTTCAAGAGAATCCTTAATTACAATCACTGTTCAGACTAGCGTGAAAGGCACTCAGAATCACACACTCCTCTGTTCTACGCCTGCTGCATCTGTCCCCATGCTTTGTTCATTTTGCACAGCTCTTGGCTGCGTGTCCTTTGACGAGGTGTCTGCATGCACACACACACTTCCTTCTCACTCCTTTCAGCTTTTTTCCATTTGTCAATTTACAGAAACTTTCCCATTCCTCCTCATTTCCTTTTGTGCCCCCCAGTCATGCTAAAGACTGTGCTGCTGTCTCCCACACAGGGGCCCAGGGAAGACTGCTTTTGGGGATAGTTCAGTTTCAGGGGATGAGCCTCAGAAGAGCACAGGTTAAAAATAATGTTCCAGGAAAGCTTCCTGGTTGAAGAGTGAAAGAATTGTTTTTGTACTTTACACTGTCTAAAAAATGTACTTCGGTGCAGTTTTTTTTTTTTAATATAGTGAAAGATCTTTGCTGAAATGTGTAAGAGACAGATGGTAGCAAAGGAATACATTGTGGATATTACATGTTGTGTCTGAAGAGACTGAGGTGTAGGAAGGTGAAGGGCAGCTGCTGTGAAGTCTTCTAATGAAGTCTGGTGAACATCTATGAGGGCAAAACACCGTGTGCTCATGACACACTTACCGCTGAACAGCCTATAAAAATAGAGGGGTAGCCGGGGATTTAGCTCAGTGGTTTCACTGCCTGTTGTGCAATCGCAAGGACCCGAGTTTGATCCCTGGTACCAAAGGAAAAAAAAAAATAGAGGGGTATTTTAAATACATGTGTATACCAAACTTTAATTTTTGATTTCACACTTGAAAATTCTGTACAAAAAAACAAGGCAAATCAGGCAAAAAAAAATTATAATGACTTCTGAAAAAAATTTTGATGGCTTTAAAACAACTTTGGGTGTGGAACAGCCTTTACCTTTGTAGGGAGAAGATTGTGTTCTAAAGTTTTGGGCTCTTGGAGATAAAACTCCAATGTTAATTATTAACATCTAGAAAAATCTGTAGCTGTCTAAGATGAGAAACTGAATGGGAAGTCTCTGAACCCCACAGTGCAGCTGGAGTCCAAGACTGAGTGGGCTTCATGTTTCTTTTGAGGAAGCATGAAATTATTTTTATTTACATGTGACAATGTATCAAACACTTGTGTTTACCATTGTCTTGACATAATGGTTAGGACTAAGAGCAAATGTTGATGAAGCATGGTATTAACTAACATCTAGATAATATCCAAGATCTTTCTGGTTGTTAGTTAATATTCCAGCCCTAATTTGTCAGCACAATTCCAAGCACCCATTTCCACCTGGTTTTTTACTATTAATTCCTAGTGGCACATGAAAGGTTTCTGAGAATTGTTGGAATACTGAAGTAGTTATGAATCTGAGAAACATAATTTTCACCTTGCTACTTAACCAGAAATAAATATCTGAGTCGTGGAAAACACTATTTATTTGAAAACTATGAGACATCAAATATGAAATATAGTTAACATTGACACTGACACTGTCGCGAGCACGTTCCCCTAAACCACCCACGACTCTTGGATATGTGTGCATGCGGCACTGAAAACTGGTTGTCTGAGGACTCTTGATGCCTAGCAGGCAGCCTGTTAAGATGCTGTGTCTCCCACAGCAGTCCTGGAACAGGCACATGGCCTGTTCCCTGTTAGTGATCACAGACACACAACCTGCCTTTCCAATAATCACGGGTACCAACAGAGACCCTGGGCTTATGAACCCACATCCTGCTGAATCTCAGCTTTGAGACAAGGTAGCTGGCTAAACGGGAGCAGACCAGCAGCCCCACACATATGTTTGGTCCCACTTGATAGAAAGTCTAATTAAAAATTATAAATGTGCTCAACTATTTATATATTTATATATACATCATTTGACAGACAATCCCTAACATTTTCTCATTGAACCACCTGAGAGGCAGCTGTGGTATAGACACATGGCTTGGGTTAAAGTCCCTCAGGCTGTGTTCAAGAGCCCAGTGGTGACCGGCAAGTCCTTTCTTCTCTTTAAACCTTCATCTCATCTTCCGAGAGTGGAGAAAATGGACCCAAAGATGACGAATGTCGTGCACTCCATTCTCCTGGGCTTGACGGCTGTTGGCCAAGCACAGCAAGTGGCTGCCAATCAGAACATCTCTTAAGCTGACTGCTGAATGAGTTTGCTCACCCTGCATTACTGTATCTTCTGGCTTCCTCCAGGGTTTTAGAATCCATAGGTTTGAAAAGGTCTTGGCAGCTCTGGTATTTTTCTGTTCTGATGAGCGAACCTCTGTCTAAGCAGCTATATTCGTTCAGCTTTCAACCTCCAAGGAAAAGCCCTTTCCTCTCCCTGTTATATGAGTGATATTCACATCTAGACCAGGGACTCTTTCTTGTCATTTCACTGCATTTCTTAGTAGAAACAAAACCAAACAAAAGTATTTATCCCCTTTTCCTGGAGAACTCCAGGGAATGGCGGGTGACAATCTTTCCGCTCACTCCTTGGACCGTTGCAGAGGACGCCAAGCCTGCAGTGCCCAGGCCCCATCTCCAGGATCCCCATTCCCGATGATCACACACCTCTTTCTTTCCAGCAGAAATTAGCAAGCGGCCACTCAGGCCAGTCTTAGAGTTTCCCTACAAGGGTCCAGCCACATCCCATAGTTGTACTCTCAGGCCACATAATGAAGAAGGAAGCCCTCAGATTTAGGAGGGAAGCATCTTAGGCTCTGGTCCCACCACGTAGCCATCCTGTGTAACCACATCCTCTGGGCCTCTTTCTCCCCTTGGTGGACAGAACAAGTCTCCAAGGTCGTATTCTAACCAAACTTGGTCGACACACAGAAAAGCTGCAGGCCCTGCAGGAGCGACCATCATCAAGGCAGGTGGGCAATGCTTACTGGAAACTACTCACGAAGGCAGAAGGGTAGAGTCAGCCACTTTATTGGCTCCCACTCTTATAGGGCTTTTGGAGATTATCTGTTTTAATGGCCCATTTTATAGATGAAGAAGGCGCAGTGTGGAGAGCCAAGTAAATTTCTCAAGATCACACTGTGAATCATTAGTAGGGCAGGGACTAACCCCAGATACTCAGATTGAAGCTTTCACACTATGCCAGCAGCAGGGTGAGGCAGGGCACAGCTGCCTTTTCACAACAGGGAACCAGGAGATGTGGGTGTTGTCCCTCTAAGTATCCACTTTCCCGATAACTAATGAAGTACCCTTGACCTTTGTCCCCAAAGAGGTCAGGGCATGCTGACAGGAGGGGCCAGGTGCCCAGCACTTGGTAGCTGCTGGGAGGTCAGCATGCTGACTTTGGGTCTCCAAGCCAAGCTCCATTTCTCACTCTCTCTCAACAATCACTGTCCTCAGTCCAGCTCCAAGAACCCATCCATCCCCACTGCTCTTTCACTAAAACACAGGCGCTTTTCCTCATGTAGAAGTAAAGGGGGACCTCAGAGGGACAGAAGACACCTGGACAGGAGGAGAGATACTGATTAATACAACATGCACAAATGGAAAGGCGTGCGAGGACAGAGGCTCATGCACAACTTGGATCCTCCACATGCATTTCTCATTCCTTGCCTTCCTTCCTCCCAGTGTTGCGTTTCTTGTAGCTGAGCTGACAGATGCAGGAAATCAAACACTTTGTGTTTCTATGAACTATGCTCCTGGAGAGATAATAAATCTAGAATTAAAAGGCTACCACTAACTATTAGGAATTTCTGATTGTTACAGGTGTCGTTGAAGGGCTCCAGGACAAGATCAGTCTCCAAACCTGGCCTTGAGAGACGGGGTTTTGTTTCAGACATCGAAGGTAAGGCTCTCAAGTGGATTTATACTCTGCTGGGCTGAGTCAGTCAGGGTACAAATTAAGGTTCATATATTTCAGGGACGAGAAGGAAACCGTTGTGTAAATACACAAGTATTAACATCAATCTGTATTAAATTATGTAAACATATACATCTTCTGAGGTCAGCACACAGATCCTCTTCTCAGAGCAGGGCTCCTACTGCAGCATTGCTCGAATCTGTTTGGAAGTTGACTCATCATTCAAGTGCTTTGTAGTGAACCTGAATGGGGACGGGGGGAGACAGGGAGAGAGAAAGGTCAGCATGCAAACAGCGCTGTGCAGAAGCATCCGGTGACCAGCACCCATCTGTACTTTGGAAAACATAATCAATACTTATACATTGAATATGTGGGCTTGCTTTAGACAAAGAGGCACATCTCAGTACTGGGGATTGAACCCAGGGCCTTCATACCAAGCTATAACCCTAGCTCTTTTATAAAACTTTTTTTTTGGTACTGGGGATCGAACTCAGGACCTTGAGCTTTCGAGGCAGGCGCCGGAACCACTGAGCTAAATCCCCAGCCCAGCTCTTTTTTATTTTTATTTTGAGATAGTGTCTCATTAAGTCACTAAATTGCCCAAGTTCGACTCAAATTTGCAATCCTCCTGCCTCAGTCATCCAGAGTGCTGCACTTACAGATGTGCACCACCATACTCAGTTTGAGTGCAGAATCGTATCATCAAGGCAACCCATGCTGAGTCACAAATTTCAATATGTGGATTTCCTGAAATGTAAATATTTGTGGTTCTCTACTTGAGCAGCAATACTCGCTCTCATTGCCACCACTAGGGGGCATAACGCAGGGGAGCACTGCCCCCCCTCCCCAAGGGTGCACTCTGCAACCTCCCATTAACCTGATGTAGAAATTGTGATTCCCTCTCCATCTGCGAATGGGGGGAGATGGGAAGGAGGGGGTCAGCGAAGGGAAATAAAAAGGATCCAGATGTGATCGGGATAAGCACCAGTGCCCCATGATGAATGTATTTATTATGTATCTATCGCAAACATACACTAATAAAATAAAAGAAGTCCTTCGTGCAAAGGGAAGTGAAGCTTTAACATGCAATAAAATCACGGTGATGCCTTGGCATCCCAGGAAGTTTCCACCGGAATCGTGAGAGCTGTGCTGCCGAGGTAATCGCCTTCATTTTACAGGAGGGAAGACAGCCAGAGCGGTCCAGTGGTTGCTGCAGATCCCAAAGCTGACTTTGACTTGGGAGCGATTTGTGACTTTTGACTCAAACCCAGGCTGTCTGCCTGGAAAGCTCTTCCTTTTCACTGTGTGTCACAGGAGACTCGGAATCCAACACCTGATGGGACTCCTGGCCCCAAGAACCCTGCCCTCAAGAAGGTTCTGCTTGACTGGATGAAAACGGGAGCTTGAGAAATTCAGTAGTTAAAGTCTTCTTACTGTGTGTGGAAATCCAGCCTGATGAGAAAGGGGTTTTTCCAGTGGGAAAAACCTTGGGTAACTTGTAGAAGTTGGAGAGCTCTTAGCTGCGTGTGGTGGCGCACTTCCATGATCTCAGCACTCTGGGAGGCTGAGGGAGGAAGATTTCAAGATCCAGCTCAGCCTGAATAATTCAGTGATTTAAGTATGACCCTGTCTCACAATTTTAAAAATGAAAAAGGAGTGGAGATGTAGCCTGCTGCAAAGGCCCTGGGTTTAACAAATGAATGCTCTTATGGTAGTATATTTCTGCAGGATGAACACTTAGCACCTCAGACACACAGCATCAACTGCAGCATCCGGGTTGGTTTCTTAATTTGTTAGACAGGGATAATTTGTTAGACAGCCCATGTCTCTGCATTGTGATGATTAAACGCGACAGTGTGACTGGACTGGAGAGCCATTATTGTCTGTGTGGACTCCCTGAGCACTTCCTGCATGTACAGTGGTCAGTGGGGCTGAGGGAAATTAAAGGATAAAACAGCAGGATCCATGACCCTTCCAGACGACGGGCCAGTATTGGGATGCTCTACACAGGAGCAAGAGTCCACAGATTCCTGCAGATGCACTACAGCTAACCCTAAAGAATCCTTTCCTCAGGGTGGGTGCAGGGCACTTACACGTGCAAGTAAAGGATTGCGGGGGCACTGCCTCTGTGTTTCCCCTGAAGATAGGACCTCGCCAGGAAATAACCAGCCCAGAAAACCAGAGAGCATCGCTATTCTCTGGCTCAGTGGCTGCTCTGTGAGGCAGATGAGGCAGGATAGGCTGGATTGGGACTGGAGTTGTTTTTCTTTCCCCCATTAAGTTTGTTGGTACATTTTAGGTGTAAAATACAGTTACATTCATCACTGGGATCTTGTACCATTACATGAGTCTCTTGGTTCTTATTTTTTTCCCCTTCCCCTGCCCACCCTTCACCCCCTCCACCCTCCCCTATTTGCAAAGACTTTGTTTCCATTTTTTTCCTCTTCTCATATTTTTTCTTTTCCCTTCTTTCCTTTCCCCTCCCCCTCCCACTTCCCCTGCTCTTTTAGACCTTTCTTCCTATTACACAGTATCAATTATACATTTTTAAAATTACAATATCAAGACCTAGGAGACATTACCACAGATTTTACAGAATTTGAAAGGATATAGAAAGCATATTACAAAAATCTATTTTGAAATATATTTGATAACTTCTAAGAAGTACCTTGGAAGACAAACTAATGAAACTAACTCTGGAGGAAATATAAAATTTGAATAGCACCTATTAAAGAAAGTATATTCCTAGCTTGAAAATCTACCTATATGAAAACAGCAGGCTCATATACATTTTAACTGATAAATTATATCAACCATTTAAAGCAGAAAAAAGAAGGAACACTTCTCCCCTCATTTTAGGAACTCAACATTATGCTAATAGTAAAACTAGAAAAAGATAATAGAAGAAAAAAGTATGAACATAGATAGAAATTTATTTAACAAAACAATTAGAAGTCAGATCTGGCAATATGTAGAAAGTGGTTTTGTTATAGGGATGGCAGTGTTGGTTCAGCATTGGAAGACCCACCCCCAAAAGTCATCATTTTAACAGAGGAAGGGAAAAAGCCATATGATTCTGTCAGTAGTTACAGAAAAAGCATTGGACTAAATTCTACAGCTGTTTATGGTAAAAGCTATCAGGAGACTAGAAGTAGAACAGAACCTTCTCAACAGATCAAAGGCATGTACTCTATACTTCCAGCAAAAATGCCTTATGTGAATGGAGAAGATACAATGCTTTCTCCCTAAGGTGGGGAGCAAGGGCAGATATGCCTACTCTTCATCTGTCCATTAAACTTTGAAACCTAGGCCCCACCAAAATAGTCTGTCAATAAAAATAAACAAATAGCATAGGATTGGCAAGGTAGAAGTAAAATCTTTATATGTAGATGAAAAGATCATCTACAGAGAAAATACTAAGAAATCTCTAGGAGCCCCTAGAACTTGTATTTGACTTTAGCAGGATTAGAAAATACAAGGTATATACAAAAATTCAGGTCTATGTATACTAGCTTTAATTGAAGGATTGGATATTGAAATTTAAAAGTTATGTAGGGGTACAAAGGCCCTAGAAAAGTAAAAAGAAAAAAAATGGTGTTGGAAGACATTTAGTACCTAATTTTAAGAGTTCTTCTGAAGCTACAGTAATCAAGGCAGTATTGGTATAATGAAAGACATATAGATCATTGGAATAAAACAAAGAATCTAGAAATAGAACCACACATATATGGTCCACTGAGTTTTGAAAGATTATTTAACATTAACATTTTATAGCTGAGTCACGCAGAAGACACTGAATCACCCCGGGGCAGACAAGCAGCCACCTGGTTCCACACTACAAAGACGCAGAGGACACCAGACCACCAGACCAAGGTACTGAGTCCTGCTGTTCCTGGCCCAGAGGTAGGGGCTTCTGAGCTACCATCCCACTGCTCCTGGTCCAGAGGAAGGGGCTTCCCAGTCACCATCCCTCCCGCTGCTCCCAGGCCAGAGGAAAGGGCTTTTGGGCCACCTCCTGTCCCGCTGCTCCTGGTCCAGAGGAAGGGGCTTCCAGGCCACCATTCCTCCCACTCCTCCCGGCCCAGAGGGAGGGGCTTCTGAGCTGCCATCCCACTGCTCCTGGTCCAGAGGAAGGGGTTTCCCAGGCCACCATCCCTCCCGCTGCTCCCAGCCCACAGGAAAGGGCTTTTGGGTCACCATCACTATCACTGCTCCCGGCCCCTGTCCCACCTTACCCAGCTCAGAGGAGGAAATCCGTGAAGGTGCTAACAGCCTCCCCCCCGCCCCCAGTCAAAATGAGAAAACATGTAAATAATACTCAAAACCAGACTTCCAGATCACCTACAGCAACCCCAAAGGGAAATGAGATGGAACACTCTGATACTCAACCACCTGGACCTACTGAACTGGCAACAAAAGGGGATCTGGAAAAAATGAAATCAGAAATAATTTCTCAGATAACAGGAGAAATTGTGCCCCTAGTGCAAGACATGATTAATAAATCTAGAGAGGAGCTCAGGAACATGATGGAATCCCAACATAAGAAACAAATGGAATCCATAAAACAGGTGCAAATAGATTTCCAGGACATGAAAAACTCCATTGAAAGTCTACACAGCAGAATGAGCCAGTGTGAGGACAGAATTTCAGATATAGAAGATAAGATTGCAATTAGTGACCAGGAAAAGAAAAATTGCTTCAAAATTATAAGGGAACATGAGAAATCAATCCAGCAGCTGCTAGATGATGCAAAGAAGAATAATGTAAGACTGATTGGGCTCAATGAAGAAACAGGAGAGAGTGGAGATGACATTAAAAAATCTCTTCACAGAAATAATGGCAGAAAACTTCCCAAGCAGGGGAAGAGAGCTTGACATACAGATAAGTGAGGCATATAGGACTCCAAATAGCCTTGATCAAAAAAAATCTACACATAGGCATATAATTGTTAAGATTCCAGAAACACAAGAGAAGAACAAAGTTCTCCAAGCAGTCAGAGAAAAGAAACAAATCACATACAAAGGAAAGCTTATCAGAATCACAGCAGACTTCTCAACCCAAACCATCAAGGCAAGAAGAGCTTGGAGTGACATATTCCAAGCCCTAAAAGAAAACAGCCTCCAACCCAGATTGATGTACCCTGCAAAACTACCTTCCAAAATGGATGGAGAAATAAGATGCTTTCATGACAAAGAGCACCTTAGGAACTTTGTGAATACCAAACCAGCACTCCAAAGACTTTTACACAATATCCTAGGAACAGACATTGAGGATCACAACCCCAGGAAGCAAAGCAGAATGAACCCATCTGGCATGACAAGAAATTAAATGTAAAGGGCCAAAACCCAACAAAAAGAAAAAGTCATGGCAATGACAAGTCAATACGTTTCAGTTATAACCATCAACATTAATGGTCTCAATTCACCAATCAAAAGAAATAGACTGACAGAATGGGTCAAGAAGCAAAGTCCAACAATATGCTGCATACAAGAAACACACTTAAGTCAAAAGGAAGCTCATAGACTGAAAGTTAAAGGGTGGAAAACAATACTCCATGTGACAGGAACCCAAAAAAAAAAGCAGGAGTAGCTATCCTCTTTGCAGATCAAGTAGATTTCAAACCAACACTGATTAAGAGAGATGAAGAAGGACAATACATTCTTGTAAAGGGAAGAATCCAAGAGGAAGAGATGACATAAATATCTATGCACCAAGCACTAGTGCACCCAACTATATAAAACAAATACTAAAGGACATGAAAAGTCATATATGCACTAATACAATTGTAGTGGGGGACCTCGACACCCCACTGTCAGAAATAGATGGATCAACTAGACAAAAAATAAGTAATGAAATACTAGAACTCAATTGAACTCTTGAACAAATGAACTTAACAGATGTTTACAGAGTCTTCTACCCCACAAAATCAGAATACACATTCTTCTCAGCTGCACATGGGTCATTCTCCAAAATAGACCACATACTCACACACAGAACATGTTTAAGTAAGTGCAAAGGAACTGAAGTTATCCCCTGTATATTATCAGACCATAGTGCAATGAAATTGGAGATCGATAGCAAAATAAACTGGAAAAATGTCATAAACACGTGGAAATTGAACAACACACTTCTGAATAACCAATGGGTCACAGAGGAAATTAAAGAAGAAATCAGACAGTTCCTTCAATTAGTTGACAACAACAATACAACATATCGGAATCTGTGAGACACAATGAAAGCAGTCTTACTAGGGAAATTCATAGCAGTGAATACGCATATTAGGAAAACAGAGCAAGCCCAATTAAACAACCTGATGCTGAACCTCAAGCTTCTAGAAAAAGAAGAACAGGACAACCCCAAAGCTCACACAAGGGAGGAAATTATAAAGACCAGAGGAGAAATCAATGCAATGGAGACTAAGAGAATGATACAAAAAATCAATGAAGCCAAGAGTTGGTTCTTTGAAAGAGTCAGCAAAACTGACCAACCTTTAGCCAACCTTGTCAGAAAAAGGAAAGAAAAGGCCCAAATCCATGCAATTAGGAATGAAAAGGGTGAAATTACAACAGACCCAGCAGAAATCCAGAGGATCATCAATACCTACTTCCAGAACCTATATGCCAATCAGATGGACAACACAGAAGAAATGGACAGATTCCTAGATATATACGAACATGCAAAGTTGAACGAAGAAGACCTAAAAATTCTGAACAACCCAATATCAACCAATGAAATTGAAAATGTAATTAAAAACTTATCAACTAAGAAAAGCCCAGGTCCTGATGGCTTCACTGCTGAATTCTACAAGACATTTAGAGAGGAACTGCTGCCACTACTGTTTAAACTCTTCAGTGAAATTGAAAGGGAACCAATACTCCCAAATTCATTCCTGGAAGCAGGCATCACCTTGATCCCCAAAGCACAGAAAGACCCAACTGAAAAAGAGAACTACAGGTCAATCTCACTAATGAACATAGATGCAAAAATCCTTAATAAGATACTGGTAAACAGAATGCAGAAGATCATCAAGAAGATCATACACCCTGATCAAGTGGGATTCATCCCAGGGATGCAGGGATGGTTCAATATATGCAAATCAATCAATGTAATACACTATATCAATAGAGACAAGGACAGAAACCATATGATTATCTCCATAGATGCAGAAAAAGCATTTGACAAAATCCAACATGCATTTATGACAAAAACCTTACAAAAAATTGGAATAGATGGTCTCTACCTCAAACTGATTGAAGCCATCTATGAAAAACCAACAGCCAATATCATACTAAATGGTCAAAAACTCAAATCCTTCACACTAAAATCAGGAACAAGACAAAGATGTCCACTATCACCACTCTTGTTCAATATAGTTCTGGAAACATTAGCCACGGCAATTAGACAAGAGAAAGAAATAAAAGGAATAAAGATAGGTAATGAAAAAGTCAAATTGTCATTATTTGCAGATGACATGATACTCTATATAGAAGACCCCAAGAACTCCACCAAAAGTCTTCGAGACTTAATAACCAAATTAACTCAAGTAGCTGATTACAAGGTCAACACACAACAATCAATAGCTTTCCTCTACACCAATGACAGACTCACTGGGAGAGAAATAGGGCAAATAATTCCTTTCACAATAGCATCCAAAAAACTGAAATACCTAGGAATCATCCAAATGAAAGAAATCAAAGACCTCTTCTCTGAAAACTATGGTGCTCTGAAAAGAGAGATTGAAGATGATATCAGAAATCAGACAGACATCCCCTGCTCCTGGCTAGGAAGGATTAATATAGTGAAAATGGCCATACTTCCAAAGCTGCTATATAGATTTAATGCAATTCCAATTGAGATCCCAGCAGCATACTTCATAGACCTCGAGAAAACAATCCAAAAATTCATTTGGAACAAGAAGAGACCCAGAATAGCAAAAGCAACTCTAAGTAACAGAGACATGGCTGGGGGTATCACAATCCCCAACCTGCAACTATACTACAAAGCTACTGTGATAAAAACAGCATGGTGCTGGCAAAGAAACAGACTTGAGGACCAGTGGAACAGATTAGAAGATGCAGAAACAATGCCAGACACACTCAGCCATCTCATCTTCAACAAAGGAGCCAAACTCCCTCACTGGAGGAAAGATAGCCTCTTTAATAAATAGTGCTGGAAAAATTGGGCTTCAACTTGCCAAAGATTAAAACTAGACCTGTATCTCTCACCATGCACTAAACTAAAATCAAAATGGATTAAAGAACTAAATATTAAAATAGAAACTCTGAACCAGTTGGAACAGAGGTTATGTAGAACCCTTGAAGACATCAGTGTATTAAAAGATTTTATGAACAAAACCTCAGTTGCCCGTGAGCTAGCACAAACAATCAACAAATGGGATCTCTTCTTATTAAAAGGCACAGCAAGAGAAATCACCAGCAGTTTGAAGAGACAACCCACAATGTGGGAAAAAATCTTCACCTGCTCTTCCTCAGACAAAGGTCTACTATCTCGAATCTATAAAGAACTTAAAAAATCAGACCTCCCAAATTGAAAGACCCAATCCAAAAATGGGCATCTGAAATGAACAGACATTTCTCAGACAAAGAAGTAGAAATAGCAAATAAATACATGAAAAAATGTTCAACATCACTGGTCATTCAAGAGATGCAAATGAAAACAATGCTGAGATTCCACTTCACTCCAGAAAGAATGGCTGCTATCATGAAATCAACCAATAACAAATGCTGGTGGGCCTGTGGGGAAAGAGGAACCCTGCGCCACTGCTGGTGGGAGTGTAGACTGGTGGAAATCAGTATGGAGATACCTCAAAGAACTAGGACGGGAAGTCCCATTTGATCCTGCTATTCCACTGCTGGGGATCTTCCCCAAAGAATTGAAAGAATCATACCACAGTGATATATGTGCACCCATGTTCATAGCAGCACAGTTTGTAATAGCTAAAACTTGGAAACATCCCAAATGCCCATCAACTGGAGACTGGATAAAGAAAATGTGGTTTTTTAATAAAATGGAGTACTACTCAGGTATAAAAAATGAGAAATTAGAGACATTTATAGCTAAGTGGATGCACATTGAGGCAATACTCTTAAGTGAAGTAAATAGGACACACATGTGTAAGTACCAAATAGTTTCTCTGGTGTGAGAAACTGAAAGTGTAAATAGGGACTAAATGTATAATAGGCAATGTGAAACAGGAAGAAAAGGGGCAAAGGGGAAGGAAGTGGGAGGGCTAGAGGAAAAGATAGAAGGGAATGGGATTAATATGAGAAAATGGAAAAATAGGACCAAAATCTTTGTAAATAGGGAGGACTGGAGGGGTTGAAGGGAGGGCTGGGCAAGGGTGAAAAATAAGAACCAAGAGAGATTATGTAAAGGTGCAAATTTCCAATGATGAATGTCATTATATTGTATCCCTAAAATGTACCAATGATGAGAATGAATAATCGATAATGCAAAATAGGAAGAAAGGGTCCAAAGGGGTAGGGGTGGTGGGAGGGGCAGGGGAAAGGAAAGAGGGGAAAGGAAAAATGATGAGAAATGGAAAAAATGGAAATGAAGTCTTTGTAAATAGGGAAGGGTGGAGGGCATGAAGGGAGGGCTAGGAATGGGGAAAAAATAAGAACCAAGATGCATTATGTAAAGGTACAATTCCTAGTGAGAAATGTAATTGTGTTGTATGCCTACAACGTACCAATAAAAGAATTTAATACAAAAATAAACATTTTATAGAACATAAACTCAATTCAAGAGCAGAGGAAAAGATAGTGTTTTCAGCAAATGGCACTAGAACACCTGGTATCCATATATAAAAAATTAACCTCAACCCTTTATTTCCATACATGAAAATAACTTGAAAGGATCTATGAACCTAAATATGAAAGACTAAATCTATAAAACTTTAAGAAGAAATTATAAGGGAAAATGTTTATGAATTTAGGGTATGCAAGAATTTTCTAGGATACAAAAAACATAATGTATAAAAAAATTGATAAATGAGATTCCATCAAAATTTAGAACTTTAAATGACAGAGTTAAAATGAAAAGTAGGGACCGGGGATTTAGCTCAGTGGTTTCGCCTGCTGCAAGGACCCAAGTTCAATCCCCGGCGCCAAAAAAAGAAAAAAAGAAAAGAAAATGGAAAGTAGTCCTTAAACAGCCCATATTTATAATGCATATAACCTAGGACCAGAATATATAAAGAACTCTTACAGCTCATTAATAGACAACCCAGTTAAAAAGTAGACACAAGAAGATGAAAAGTAGCCAGTACAGCATGAGGAAAGGTGTGCAACACTAGAATCAGAAAAGTACTAATCAGTACAATAACAAGATTGAATTATACACTCATTAGGGAGATGAAGTTAAAAGTTTTAAAAGAACAAATGTCAGCTTAGGTGCAAACCAGTTAGAACTTTCTAATACTGCTAATGTGAATGTAAAATGATAAACCATTTTGGAAAACAATATTGAAATTTCTTGTATTACTGTTAAGAACCAACAGTCCCGTTCTTCAGTTTTTACTTGAGAGGAATGAAAACACATGTTCACAATAAATTTGTACATACAAGTTGAGTATCCTTTATCTGAAATTCTTGGGACCAGAGTGTTTCAGATTTTCATTTGAAATCCACTTGATCTGAAAAGAGGATAGCTACTTCTGCTTTTTTTTTTTTTTCAGGTTCCTGTCACATGAAGTATTGTTTTCCACCCTTTAACTTTCAGACTGTGAGTTTCTTTTTTAATTAAATGTGTTTCTTGTATGCAGCATATTGTTGGATCTTGCTTCTTGACCCATTCTGCCAGTCTATTTCTTTTGATTGGTGAATTGAGACCATTAACATTGATGGTTGTAACTGATACATACTGACTTATCATTGTCATGACTTTTTCTGCTTGTTGGATTCTCCCCCTTTGTGTTTAATTTCTTGTCATGCCTGATGGATTCATTTTGCTGGGCTTCCTGGGGTTGTGATCCTCATTGTCTGTTCCTAGGTTATTGTCTAAAATTTTTTGGAGTGTTGGTTTGATATTCATGAAGTTCTTAAGGTACTCTTTGTCATGAAAGTATCTTATTTCTCCATCAACTTTGAAAGATAATTTTCAGGGTACATCAATCTGGGTTGGAGACTGTTTTCTTTTAGGGCTTGAAATACATCACTCCAAGCTCTTCTTGCCTTGATGGTTTGGGTTGAGAAGTCTGCTGTGATTCTGATGGGCTTTCCTTTGTATGTGATTTGTTTCTTTTCTCTAACTGCTTGTAGAACTTTGTTCTTCTGTTGGATTTCTGGAATCTTAACTATTATATGCCTATACACATAGGCAAGATTTTTTTTTGATCAAGGCTAATTGGAGTCCTATATGCCTCACTTATCTGTATGTCAAGTTGTTTTCCCCTAGTTGGGAAGTTTTCTGCCATGACTTCTGTGAACAGTTTTTTTTATGTTGTCTGCATTCTCTCCTGTTTCTTTGTTGACTCCAATCAGTCTTATGTTATTCTTCTTTGCATCATCTAGCAGCTGCTGGATTGATTTCTCATGGTCCCTTACAATTTTGAAGCAATTTTTCTTTTCCTGGTCACTAATTGCAATCTTATCTTCTATATCTGAAATTCTGTCCTCACATTGGCTCATTCTGCCATGTAGACTTTCATTGGAGTTTTTAATCTCCTGGAAATCTATTTGCATGTGTTTTATGGATTCCATTTGTTTCCTATGTTGGGATTCCATCATGTTCCTGAGCTCCTCTCTAGATTTATTAATCATGCCTTGCACTATGAGCACAGTCTCTGCTGTTATCTGAGAAAAAATTCCTGATTTCATTTTTTTCAGATCCTCTTTTTTTTTGCCAGTTCAGGGAGTCCAGGTGATTGAGTATTAGAGTGTTCCATCTTGTTTCCCTTTGGGGTTGCTGTAGGTGATCTGAAAGTCTGGTTTTGAGACTTGTTTACATGTCTTCTCATTTCGAAGGGGGAGGGGCTGCTGCTAGCACCCATGCAGTTCACCTCCCGTGTGCTGGCAGGGGTGGTATGGTGGCCCGGAAGCCTCCTCTTGTGCTCTGAGAGCAGCTCACCTTCTGTGTGCTGGCAGGGCAGGACTGGGGTTTTTGATCTCTACTTTTCTGGGCTGATTATTTTCTGGCTCAGTCTTATGTTCAGGGAAAAGGGGTTGTTAGCAGTGAGGAGCTAGAGGAAGCCTTGGCAGCTGAATACGCTGGCGGCCCGCGGTGTGCAGCAGGCTTCTCCATTCTGGTGGCTGCACATGAGAACCCCTGGAGGAGCTGGAGGTCAGGCCAGCAAACAAACACAAACTAAGCACTGCACAAACACAAACCAGATGCCCAAGCCCCTGGCCACAGACTTGATGCATGCGATGTGGGCTGGAGTTGAGCTCCAGTGCTTTCTGAAGCTGCCCACATCCTCTGTGTGTGCAGCTGGGTTTGGGGACCACTCTCGAAGAGTTGAGGGGACCCAGAAGCCACTCCTTCTGAGAAACCCCCGTAAACCACAGGGCCACTGGCTGAGAGTCAGGCCCACGCCCTGGGCTCCTGGAGACTGGCTTGGCTGTTTCCTCAGCAATGTTTAGCAAGTTACTTGACTTCTTTCAACCATAATTTCTCCCATCTGTAAAAAGGGAATAGTAAAAGTGGCATAGCCTTGGGAGCTCACTGGGAAATCTACAGGTGTGTTAAAATGCTCATGGGGTGAAGCTTGGTGCTCTGGCTCTTGGTCCCTGCTGCAGGGACATTGGCAACAGATCTGAAGCTGAGCTCACCTGAGGGCATTCAGCAGTCCCTCCACGCTGTCTGGGGCCTGTTCCTTCAGGACCTTTATGCAGCCTTTCATCTGGAGGAGAAAGCACAGTCTCATGAACATCCAGTCACTTCTGTCCATTTCACTTTCTCCCCATCCTAACACCTGTCTGTAACAATATCACAGCATTTCTGCCCACAGAAATGAAAACAGGATCTCCTCTCCCTTCAAGCTGAGCAGCAGCTGTTTCTCTAGGCTCCGGGCACTGTAACTGCTAGTGATTTCCATACTGCACTGCTGGTGTACATGTTCATTTGGGGGACAAACACTGGAAACTTTGATTTCCGTGTCACTTACTTCAAGCTAAGTGCAGGATACAAAGCCCTCTGCTCAGTGCTGAGATTCACTGAATGTTTTACAAACCTGATAATTATATACCTCTTTCTGCCCACAATGCTTTCCTTTCTCCAGATGTTTGGGAAACTCTTCCAACTTTTGTTCAAGAAGATCTCTTCTGAGCCCCAGGCAGAGTGACTGTCACCTCTGAGGTTCCAGTGCCACTGTGGCATTTATCAGACCCCTTGCAGAGCTCCCTGCCCAGAGTAGTCTCCCTGCTAGCCCTGACCTCCTGGAGGTACATATCTAGACCTCTATCACCTTTCACAGGACTGGGGAAGGGCAACAGCCAAGGCTTGAGCCCTATGGAGGCCGAATGGATCTCATCTGTTAGCTTGGTTGTATTTGTATGAACTTAGACAAGCGTCTTAGCTTTCTGTGCCCTTGGAATAAAAGTTACTTAAAATATGAGCAGTACATGAACATTAAATCCATAAAGATCACATTATCTTATGTATATGGTGCAGCTAATCAGTTGTTTTAAACTCAGATGCTCACAGTATGTATTAGATTTGCTTGGGCTGAAAGCTTCTTTTATAATGGTTGCTTATAAACTTTTTCTGTGGCTGTATTTCTGGGATGTCAAAAGTTTGATCCTAAAGACCTGATACAATCTATAAATCATGGAGGCAGTCAGGACATTTGGTAGGCACATATAGGCTCATTGAGAAAGAATATCACAGTTGGTCAGTGCTGTCCGTCATGGTCCGGACTGGGAGAGGCTGTGAGCAGGCAGCCCTGTGTCACTCCGGGCTTGGGGTGACATCGGAGAGGCAGGGATGCGGCCCCTCCTACTAGAGCTTCCAGCCTGGTGGGAGAGAGACACAGATATCTCATTATCCAGGGTGCTAGTGCGGCTGTAAAGCCTCCCAAGAGGCAGTGACATAGATGTGGGAAGAGACTGAATTTCTACTTCTATTTCAGGTTGCTTAAAGCTGGGGGTGTGAATACAAGACACTGCCAGAGACGCTGTGGGGCCAGACCAGTGTGAAGCACACTAGGAAATTGAGGGCTTTTTCTTGTAGAAAATACCCTTGACAGCACTAAACATTCCAGGAATGGGGCTGATATGGAAAGGGGCTGGGAAGAACCAGGACCGAAGAGGGGGATCAGTGAGACCCCCCGAGGGTGTGGGGCCTGGAGAACAGAGGGTAAGGTAAGTAAGCCTCAGTCTGACTGATCACACAGGAAGGTGAAGAGGGAGGACAAGCTGCTAGGACCCAGGGACTCAGCTCTAGGCTTCTGAGCCAAACCCTGTGTGGGAGGACAGGGAAATACCCCGGGCCGGAACAGGTTTGTTGGTGGAGGAAAACATTTGGTTTGGGGCTGGCCACGTCTCAGGTGGTCCACAGGAAGTAAGTCTGAAATGATGGGTGAAGTCCAAGCTGGAACAAGGGTTAAAGAATGGTTCCGCATGGCTCATTTCATAAAATTCTAAAGAACTTATTTGAAAACAGAACCTCAGCTAAATTACCCACCATTCCAAGCACTCAAGATTATTATTTGTTCTCTAAATGGCTGACCCCCTGTGCATGATTTTTCTCTCTGGGGATTCTCTCTACTAGAGTACTATTCCTTCCCTCTGTCCATTTAGAAAAATCCTGCACCTTCTTCAAGGACCTCCTCAAATTTCACCCTACCCCTAAGCAGCATGTTTCTCCCTCTGGTTTTACAGAGCTCTCTGCACATCTATTCTGCAAACCAGGGCCTGGGCTTTGTGCATGGATGCATGGCACCTCTTGCAGGGCCTCACAAATAAACATTTGTTTCTTCACAGCTGATGCTGCCCCCCTAAAGACTTACAAACCCGGTGCCTGTAACTGTGGTTCACAAGCAGACTGTACCTGGAGGATGACCCTCCATGTTGTCAAAGAAAATGACCCATCTCAAATAGACACCATCCTGGTGATCCTGCCACTGTCTTAGACCCACATGCAAAGCTCAACAGGACAAGCCTTTCTTATTCACCTCCATGAACAAACAGACTTCATCAAAATGCCTGTGAAAACTGGCACTGTGCACTGTTTATCACCTTGATAGAAAGACTCTGAATGACATGTAAAGCTAAGCTTTTCAAAAGTTAGGAGTATGAGGCTTAATTGCACCCAGAAATCTTTTAACTGGTGGACTGTGTGACAAATTAATAAATGGCAGTGGGAAATGAGAGTATCTTGATTACCAGTCTATTTATACTCAGGCTATCGTATGAAAAATGTTAAAGCCTCACAAAGAACACAGTCAGTAGATTTACCAGTATGAAAAGATCTCAATAATACACTGCTATACAAATGAAATGCTTTTTTTTCTGGTATCGGGACCTTGCGCTTCCGAGGCAGGCGGTGGAACCACTGAGCTAAATTCCTGGCCCGATGAAATGCTTTTTAAGATAGCATATATAGCAGGGGCCTAATCTGTGAAGCACAACACACACACACTCATACACACATCTAGACAGAGGGACAGATACATGCTCATATGAATAGTGGTCACCTGTCTGGGGTGAGATTATTACAGATACATTTAATGCTCTACAATTTGATTTCTGTATTTCAAAAACTTATTACTGAATATTCACTTTGTGGCAAATGGATATAACTCTAGTAAAACTCTTGAAGATTTTTATGAAGAATCATGCCCAGGAGCCCACCATTTTTCTTAGCGTTTTATCCTGAGAACCAAGACCCTCAAGGCATGGAATCCAAACTACAATTTTCACTGATGAACTTTTTGCGCTCTTCAGACTCCTGGTTTCTCTGGGAATGCAGGCTTTCTCTTGACAGTAACAGCGCATCGAAGAAAGTATCTGTTCTGTGCAGACTTGTGAACACAGAGTGTGCCACCCAGGCTTAGCCAAGTCGGAATAAGTTACGATCAAGAGGAGGTTCCATTCTACCCTCACAAGGCTTTAAAATAATGCATGATAGACACTGTTAGGTTGGTGCTACAGGCAAATGCTAAAAGGAGATGTGTTTTATCCCACAGATCAACAGAATATAGCCTACACCAAAATCATGTTTCCCAATGGTTTTCATCCATCCATCCATCCATCCATCCATCCACTTGTCTACCCACCCACCCATCCACCCATCTACCTGTCCATCCATCCATCCATCCATCCATCCAGTAAAACTCTGTAGAACCTCTATTGGGTACCAGGCACTAATTGCCAGATGTTGTGCTAGGCAGTGGAGGAGACAGCAGGTGTATAAATCATGTCTTTATCCTTGTCTAAAAAATTTGACTTTGCGGTGAGGTCAGGAAATACAAACTCGTAAGTACGCTGAGGACCAGAGGAAAAAAGTCTGTACTTGTGCAGGGCACATGAAATGTATTCCTGGTTGAGGTGACATTTGCAAAGTGGCTGAAAGAAATCCACTCATTAAAGAGGAGGAGAAAGGGCCCTTTTGGCAGGGGAAAAGGATCACACATGTTTAAATATAGAGTCATGAAATTGGGCAAAAGGTATGGAAACAGGAAAGAAAACTGAAAGGCGAAGTAATGTTGGAGCATGGTGCCTCATTGTCCTGTATCTCCCAACTCTTTGCTCATTAGGATGGATGTGAGATTGGAATCAGCAGTGAATACTGGGTCAGTGGAGGGACAGAGAGCTGCTAAGGGACTAGTCATCTGCTCGAGGCCACTAGGCTGAGGACGCACATTCCAGCTCTGCTCTGCTTGCTGTGTGTTTGGGGCTGTATCTTGGAAAGGCCACTCTCAGTGGGAGACAGAGGCCAGAGGAAGGGGACGAGGTCTGTTGGCGACCCGGGTGGGGCTCTTTTGGCAAGGACTGTGCATGGCTGCTCTTACATCAATCTTGGATGTCTTGCAGAAGGCTCCCACGGGGTGCACGTGGTCGTAGAGGATGATGACCCCCACCATCACCCTCATGCAGAACATGAGCGTCTCTTCACTCGTGAACCTGCTCCTGTACTCCCTGGAAGAGAGAAGACAGCGGCCACAGCACCTCTGCAGCTCAGCACTGCACTGGGGCCCCTCTCTGCGAGGGGCTGCTCTCTGTATCTTCTCTGCAGAGCAATCCTTGGCCCGCCACCACCGGGTTAATGTGCTCCTGAAGAGACCGTGACCATGAGGGTAATTCCTCTCGAATCTATCCAACCGGCAGTTCAGTGGGAAAATAAGGTAAATGGGAGGCCAGTAAATTCTCGCTTCTGCCCTTCAGCAGCCGCTCACCATGCACATCACCCCCGCCCATCAATCTTGAATATTTTATAGCAGGTCCCTCTGGCTGTCCAAGATTATAGAGAATAATGGCTTCATTACAGAGACAAACAATTGGGCTCATTTCTACAGAGCAGCTATCGGGTCTGCCGTCAGAGTAACTTCCTTTGTTAAGACCTGGGGTGCAGACTGGATTGGATTGGCAAAGAAATCATACACCATTCCCTGAGCAGAGAGCATTTGTGGAGTCTGAATTTTGTCCACTTATCTTGATGGGGTCCCTGATGATTCAGATAATTTCAGCCAATTCTAGAGATTTCCTTAGCATCTATTTCATCATGAATTGGCCCATAATGAAGGTGGGTGCTATTTCTGACTTCAAATAAATCTTAATTTTGGTACAGGTGAAATATTTGAAATTAATTCCCCCTTGTGTATGAACAAAACATGTTTTATAAGGTGCTCCTGATACTTCTGGCTTTCCTGAATATTCTGAAAAGCAGATGTTTGGGAAACTCCATCAGATGAGGAAACCAAGGAAGGACCAGGGAGGTCAGGGCATCTACTCATTGGCACAGCAGAGGATACAGATGTATCCACATCCCGATTTTGAGTGGAGACTTCCCCATAACTACGCTGCTTCATCATCAGTAACTCAACCAATTTTTAGCTCTAGCAACTAGTAACTAGCTTAGGTACAGAGAAATGAGACAGAGAGAGAGAGAGAGAGAGAGAGAGAGAGAGAGAGAGAGAGAGAGAGAGAGAGAGAGAGGGAGAGGTCCATTATCCGTTATTCTGCAATAGTCATACCACTTCTACTTTCCTACTCTGATTCTAAATCTCTTAGGTCTTCTCTATAATATCTATAATAATAAGTCATCTAACTCCTCTATTTGGTCTTTACATATCTTCATATGTATATATGTGTATGTATGTAGATAGGTGTGTGTGTATGTATGTAGGTGGGTAGGTGTGTGTGCATTTGCAGGACTAGGGATTGAGCCTAGGGCCTTCACACTGAGCTACAACCCCAGCCTTTTCTCTTTATTTGTTTTTGAGACAAGATTTCATTAAGTTGCCCAGGCTGAGCTTGAATTTAAGACTCTCTTGCCTCAGTCCCCTAGAGTGCTGAGACTATGCTGCCACATGTGGTCATCCTTACATATCTTCTAGCAGAACTTTGAATGTGGCGTCTGCCATCTAACAAGCTATGCAACCTTTGGGAGGTCAATCAGCCAATTTGAGTCTCAGCTTCTTGGAATACAGAAAGAAAGATAATGACACCTGCTACTCAAGAGTTCCTTCCGAACTTGAAGCAGATGATATACTTGGAAACTTTCTATCCTGACCCGCTGGTACATGCCTTCATCATCTTAACAGGACCCAGCTGGGTGAACCACCAACCGTGAACATCCCTTGGGTTCACTTACGGAGTTTCCAGCATGACTTTGCAGACGCTGGTCATTGTGCTGAGGCAGTCTGTGGTGTTTTCTATTGGCAGGGTTTTGTTCTACGTTGGAGGCACAAAAGCATGTTAGTCACACAAGCAGCTTTTCTGCACAAATAAGAAAAAAGCACGTTGCTGCTCAACTCTACTTACTTCGGAGACAAAATGCATGGTGGCATTGCTTAGGGTTTTCAGCATAGGCGTGGCTTCTGCGTAGAAGAGGGACATTCGATTGGCCATCTCATTATTTACTTCATTCTCAATGTCTAGCTGAGGAGAAGAGGAAGAGAAGATGCAATTAGAAACATAAAGGGCTGTCCTCTCCCTGGGCCCTGCCTGACCCAGGAAGCAAAAAAAATCCACGGGGGAACAGGAGGCCCCAGGACTCACATGCATGTTGTTGATACGATTGCGACTTATTGTTCTTCGGTAGTAGCTGAAGTCATTCTGAATGGCTGGGTTCCTCATCTGAAGTAAGGAGAGAGGAGAGAGATGGTCATTCGCTGGCAGCAGGTGGGGGAATACACATTAGGAGGCCAGGAACTCAAGTTTGTAAAAATGCAGGACTTCTGTGTTTCCCCGAAATAAGACCTAACGAGAGGGCCAAAAGTGCCAGCCCCAATCAGCCTCGCCTTGCCTTACCTGCATTACAGTGGCCCCGACCAAGAGAATAGTGACGTATAATCTGCTGCTCGCCCCTGGCCATCACCATGGTAATGACCAGCTATTAATTGCAGCTGAAGTTTATTTTCCAGTTAAGTCTTATTTCTGGGGAAACATGGTCTTTGTTACACAAGAATCAAAGCAACTTCTGGTTAATAGTAAAGACCCATAACTTCATCATTCTAAATCATGCCCTATGCTTGCAGTGGGCTAGATTTCAGGGAAAGTCTATTTGATCCCAGTTTTTCTCTGACTTTACTTGGAAAATTTTTAATTTTCATATATAAGTCATCATCTTAAACTACTTCAACCATGTGAAATGCAAATCTCCTGAGCTGAACGTCACTCTGGGGAAGGAGCTACCCCTGCCGCTGTTCCCCACCCTCAGCCCTGGCTCGGGACAGGGCTGGACACCTTCACCGTGCGCTGGGTCTGACCTTCAGCTCATCAAATCGAAGTGTAAAATGCAAGATTTCTGCAAACTCCTTGGCCAGGGCCTGCTCACGCTCCAGGTGCTGGGTCGGCGTGTAGGGGGGACAAGTCAGGGACTCCAGTAGGCTCTGCAGGGCCGTCTCTGAAAGCCAAAGGGGTGAACGTGTGTTTTAGGGGCTCGCAGCAACCATCCTGAGCTCTGCTCACCATTTCAGAGATGGCCGCACTGGTCTTTGGTTCCCATGTGCTGCCCCTGGCTGTGTCAGATGCCTCGAGAGTGGACAAGGGGGTCCCAGGCCTGAGCAGACACCTGCACGGCCACACAGTGTGGTCAGCACCTGCTACGCTCAGCTCATGGGCCTGCTGGTCTGATTCCCGACACTGTGAGGAGACCCAAGTGCGCCCGGCTGCCCTGAGAGCCAGTCGTGGGGCAGGAACAGGCCGGTGCTTTGAACAAGAGCTCAGAGCCCCGGGTCCATGCACGGTGAATTCTGCTCCCCAGCTTTGCTGTTCCTCTGCATTCTGACCTAACCCAGGAATACTCTTCTCCAAACCTGCCGCTATCTTTACCCCCAGGTCTGCTCTGATGACAATCTCATTCTCCCTTTGTTTGTCTCTAAACAATCTACAGTTTTTATTTCCCTAGATTTATAGCAGCACAGAGTCATTTACCAGGGGTCCCCAACCCCAGGGGCACGGCCTGCTAGGAACCAGGCCTCACAGTAAGAGGTGAGCGGCAGGAAGCAAGCGCAGCTTCCTCTGTATTTCTAGCCACTCCCTATTGCTCCACCAAGGAGCCTGAGCTCTGCCTCCTGTCAGATCAGTGGGCCTTAGATGCTCATAGGAGCTCGAATTCTCCTGGGAATGCAAATGCGGGGCCCTAGGATGCGAGGACGTCTGAATCACCCCAGAACCACCCTCTTACCTAGCCTTCCCCATTCCCCAGCCATGGAAAACTGCTTTCCTTGAAGCTGGTCCCTGGGGCCAAAAAGGATGTGGCCTTTGGAGCCCGTCCTCCTCAGCAGGGGTTGGCAGACCGCAGCCCCCAGCCCAAATCTGGTCCGCTGTCATTTTGGTAAACAAAGTGTTATTAGAAGATAGGCAGGCTTCTTCCTTCCTGTATCGATGACAGTACTTTGCTGCTCTAGTGGCAGAGGTTGAGGAATTGGAAGACAGAGGACAGGGCCTAGGCTCAAACACCGACTCGACTACCCAGCTGCCAGGCCTGACTGCCGCCGCTGCCTGCACGCGGCCCCGACATGCCTCGCACACAGGGGTGCCGCGCCCCCGGTGAACTCTCACGCACGGCAACCCTGCTCACACTGAGGGACGCTTCTTCTGCTGAGCTAAAACTGGGCTCCTGGGGATTTCAGTTTATTGGGTCGAGCAGCAAACTGAGGGAGCAGAGAGAGAAGCTCATCTGTCTTCTACCTCTGCCTAAAGAACTCTTTTCTTGTGAATCTGGTTTGGTCTGGTCAGCGACTCCACTTGACGTCAGCCCTAGGGCTTCAACACCGTGCTCCTTACTTCCCCAGAATATTTCCATTTCTTTCTTCCTCTCGAAACCTGGCACCCTTACGGTGGAAGCAGAGTAGAAGATGACCGCTGCCTTTTTCACCTGGGGCACACGGAGCCAGCCAATGGAAGCGTGCTTGGCTTTCCTGCAGGGGACAGGGGTTGGACTGCACTGCGGGGCACACGGAGCCAGCCACCAGCCTGAGCTGCCTGTGCCCTTGCTCCTGCTTGGCCATGCTGTACCCACACACTTTTGGTTTTCAGTCTTTGATTTTGTGTTCGAAGCTTAAGGAAAGAATGCTATGCTTATTTTCTTGAACTGCACTGAATTGAACTTGTCCCATGACTCCAGCCAGCCAAGTTCTTTATGGGTTAGTAGGTAACTTGTATTTTCCAACATCTGTTTTTCAGGAAACTACCACATTCCCTCAAAAATAAGACCCGGTCTTATATTAATTTTTGCTCCAAAAGATGCAATGTGGTTTATTTTCAGGTGACATCTTTTTTTTTTCATGTACCACAATCTACATTTATTTATGTACAAGAATCTACACTTATTTATCTATTTGTGTACAAAAATCTACATTTACTCAAATACAGTTATGTCATCTTCTGGAACATTGTCATAACTCAATACATCCCTCGTGTGTTGTGACAGACATAATAAATGTGTCCATCTGGCTGACCATCATAACCAGGGCTTATTTTAGAGGCAGGGGTTATATTATGAGCATCCCAAGAAACTGTGCTAGGGCTTATTTTCTGGCAAGGTCTTATTTTGAGGGAAATGGGGTATGAAGACGTGGCCATCACTGAGCACAAGACAAAGGGACCCCCGCTCTCAATGTGCCGGGAGAAACACTCACAATGTGCCAGGAACGTCACAACAGAAGTGTGAGCAACTCAAAGAAATGAGACTAGAAAGGAGTATTGTTTATGAATGGCTGCCTCCGGTACCAGGTGGTCACTGGGCATTTCCCAACATGCTCAGCTGCTCCTGCTGCCTCCTCAAAAGACAACACAGAGCCTCTCGTGTGAGACAGACCAGGACACAAACCAGACCCACCGAGCCGGATGGAGAACTCGTAGAACCTCTTCAGCCTCACAACCAGGGGACACACCGCATTCCAAGCCTTTTCTTGAAGCTGAATGTCATTGGGGTTTTGAATCGCCTACAAGGATACAGTAGAATTGTGCATTTAATAATAATAATAAGCACAGCATCAATGTGTCCGAGGATGGAGAAAGGATTTTAGTTAACAAAGACAATCTGCTGTTCTGTGAAGGCACACCACTTAAGCTGAGGATGACTCCCTGGCCTGTCCCCCAAGATGCTCATTTCAAAGGAAATCTCAGCACTGGAACGTGAGCCAATGGCTCTGCAGGTAGATCTTGAGTTATCTTACTCATTTTGGTTCTCCTGAACCCTAAAAAGCACACTTGGACAGGAAGGAAATGTGGCCCCACTATTACCATTTGGTTCTGAAGTAGAGTTAGTGCTCATTCAAAGTGGCAAATTCTGTAGATAATTTTCTCTCCAATATGTATTATATTCCTGCCAATCTGTACTGTAACCTGTATGGCCTAAATTCAATGAGTAGAAAAACCATGCCTGGTAGCCTGTTGCTTTCTGAGCAACACGGCCCTTGGCTGGGTATCAGCAGGCTGAGGGCGTCAGCACGATGAGGGTGGAGTCACTCTCACAGGGATGGTGGCGGAGGCAGCAGGGTGTGTCAGTGCACTCATGTTTTGATATTTTCACAATACTAATGCTTTCCATAACGCTTGTGTGGTAGCATTGCCTACGGTCCCAGCTACACAGGAGGCTGAGGCAGGAGGATTACTTAAGCCCAGAAGTTCAAGCTAGCCTGGGCAACATAGTAAGATGCCCCTCTCAAACAAAGCAAAAAAGAAAACCATACAAACTAAAATCAAAACCAAAAAACCTAATGCTTTTAAGTAAAAGTTTCTTGCTGTAAAGGCATGGTGAAGTCTAAAAAGTCAAACTGATGACTTATGTATTTGCTTTGGCTGTTTTGTTCTTTGTGAGACATTTAAGATGATATACTTGGGCTGGGGATTTAGCTCAGTGGTTTCGCCGCCTGCTGTGCAAGTGCAAGGACCCGAGTTCGATCCCTGGTACCAAAAAAAAAAAAAAAAAAAAAAAAAGATGGTATACCCGTCTTCTACTTAAAGCAAGCGGTTTGTGGCCATCACATGTGACCTGCCTAAATTATTACACAGTGCTACAAAGTGGGCGACATTCCAGACCTTGTGATTCATGGTGCAACAGACATGACCGTATGCCAGTGTGCGTGTGTGTGTGTGTAAATACCCCTCACATGAAGAAATCTACTGACACTGTTGTTAACATGAGTCCCACAATACCAAATGGAGGTTTGAGAGAGAACTTTCTAGCATTTTACAGCATTGTGTGCTCAGGTGAATGTGCTAAAATCAAAAGGGACATTGATACATTTCTTAGAACACATCACACCCCTTGTTTTTCTTAGTGCTCAGGGAAATGCTCAAGCTAGTGCGAGTGTGAGTGCACACGTGCATGTGTCTGCGTGTGCGTGTGTACGTCTGTTTGCGTGTATCTACCTGTGTGGTTGTGTGTGTCTGTGTGTCTGTGCAGGTGACTGTGCATGGGCCTCTCTGTGCGTGTAGGTGAGCGTGCCTGTGTGTCTGTGCAGGTGACTGTGCATGGGCCTCTCTGTGCGTGTAGGTGAGTGTGCCTGTGTGTCTGTGCAGGTGACTGTGCATGGGCCTCTCTGTGCGTGTAGGTGAGTGTGCCTGTGTGTCTGTGTGCCTGTGCATGTGTCTGCGCCGTCCTCCCCGTAGCCCCTGTGGTCGCGGCATACACACGTCTCTGATCTCCGGCCCAGCGCCCTTGTAGGCCTGCAGGTCGGTGAGGATGCTCTCGGAATCCTGGAGCACGGCGCTGATCTGGTTCCACGTCTCCCTCTCCCCCTCCGTGGGCTGGGCATCTGTGCAGCGGGGAACCAAGACACACAGGTGGGTTTGTAAAAGCGTGAGCATGGCAACCAGCTCACTGCTGACAGCTCCATCTCACTCCCGCAGGCCGGGTGGCCACTACTGACCACAGCAGGCTGCTAGGAAGGAAAGGGGCCCAGTCTCCCCGGGGCTGGACTGAGAAGGCCCCAAAACCTTGCGGGACACCCTACATCCAGGGTGTTGGGATCACCGTGCTCCGTGTTTATTGATGTAAAACACATTTTCCGCATACCTGCTCTTTATACCAGGTGACGAAAGGAACAAACACTCGTTTGGGATCATTTTTTCCTTCTTGCCTATTATTTTTTAAACCCAAAGCCTGTTTTCAATTGTGGTAAAACACACATAAAGTAAAATGTATCATCTTAACCTTTTTCAAATGTACAGCTCAATGGCGTTTCGCGCTCCACAGTTCTGTGGGAAACCGAAACACTGTATTGGGTCTGCTTTGAATAGAAGATATTTCGGTTATGACTGAAAATCTGTGGGTCTGAATAGAGATGGAAAAACCAGTCCCCTTCACATTTTCATGGACGAATAAGCTTTGGCCTTGCCCACGACTGTTAGCCCAGACATAAGTGCCACGGTCAAGCTCTCACAAATGCAGATGGTACTGACAGCCACGAAGCACCCTCTGGGCTCCTTGGTGACCTCTCCCCGGGGTGCAGCCCTGGAACCCCTGCAGCTCCTCTGTCCCAGAAGTATCTTGTGGGGTGGTGAGCGGAGGCTGAGAGGGGGCAATGCTGGTTTTATTTCCCTCACACTTGCTCTGAACCAGGTCAGCTGCCCTGTCAGGCTGGGGAGGAAGTCAGTGTCTCCTCGTGAATCCAAGGGAGAGGCCACAGGACGAGGTCATCTTGTGCAGCTCCACTTCAGGTGTATGGATCCAGTACCCTGACACTGTCAACACACCCTGCGGTCGGCAGGACAAGGATGAAGCGACATCTGAGTCAATACTTCCTGATCTGCCCCTGTTCACCATTCTCCATGCCATGCAAAAGCTCAGTCCTACAAAGGAGGATGTGCTGCCTTTGCTGGGGTTGCTCTGGGGTGTAAATGGCAGCCTTGCTGATGGGCTGTGAGGCCTGGGAGGTTGTCAGTGGGAGCATCCACCCTGTTCCTGTCACCATTTGAGCTATGATGCCACAGAGTCGATTTAGTGTTCACACTCCTTGTGTGGAGTTGGTACACGTACACAACACATCTTCTTTCCTTTTTCCATTCATTCTCTTCCCCTCTCTCTCTCCATCTTTGATCCCTTTCCCCTTTGAGACAGATCTCCCTACTTCCTACTATTCATCTTTTATTTTGCTGTTTAATGTATTTATACTTTGAGTTTCTCACATAAGAGAAACTATGTGCTATTTAAGCTCTGTGTCTGATTTATTTCACCTAAACTTATGATCTCAAAGTGCATTCATTTTCCTACAATGACTCTTTTATCCTTCTTTATGGTAGAGTAGTGGTCCATTGTGTGTAAACACCACATTTTCTTTATCCATTCATCTGTTGATGGACATAGAGCCCACTTCCAACATTTGGTTGTTAGGACTTGTGCTGCTATAAATATGGGTGTGCATGGATCACGATCGTACGACGTCTTTTAACTCTTTTGTGAAGAACCTTAGAAGGGAACAGCTAAGTCAAATGGAATTTCTACTTTCAGTTTTTTGAGGAATCTACACACTGATCTCCACAGTGGTTGTACCAGTTTACATTCCCACCAACACTGCAGAAGGGCTCCTTTTCCTCTGCAGCCTCACCAGCATTCATTCTTTTTTTTTCTTTAAAATATTATTTTTAATTAGAAAAAATAATCTAAATAGCTATTGGTATTTGTTGTTTTTGTTTTTCCCTTTTGATGAATGTATCAAAAAAATCACAACCTAAACAAAGACAATCTCCTAAAGAGAAATTTATTTGGATAAGATGAAAAGCAAGCCAGGCATGGTGGCACATGCGTATAATCTCAGCACTGGGGAGGCTGAGGCAGGAGGATTGCCACAAGTTCAAAGCCAGCCTGGGCTACATAATGAGTGCAAGGCTGGCCTCCACCACATGGCAAGACCTTGTCTAAAAAAAAAGAGGAAAAGCAAAATAGAGTCTGGGACCAAGACCCTAGGAACTCAGACAGCTGAGTGCAATTATAAAATACTCTGTTAAAGAGGATGACACCAGGAAGGAATGCTTCTCAGTGTGGTGCTCCCGCTCAGCAAGTCACCACTTGAAAGGTTTTAGATGGAGCAGAACTAAAACTAAGTGGGCTGGAGTAGGAGTGCTGGAAGAGCCCAAACACATCCTGTGGATGGTTACACTTAGACACAAGAGAAATATTTCACAGCAGTTTTTTCAAGTAGAAGACTTTCTTAGGCACTTCAACAGTACATTTTTCAAGCCTGGGGAGGTGGTGCACATCTGTAATCTCAGCACTGGGGTAGGCTGAGGCAGGAGGATCCCAAGCTCAAATTTAGCCTGTGCAACTTAGCAATTTAGCGAGGCTCTGTCTCAAAAATGCAAAAGGGTAGAGAATGTAGTTCAGAGTGAACGCCCAAGGTTCAATCCCTAGTACTGGAAAAACAAAAACAACAACAAAATAAAGAAAGAAATTTTTCAGTAGGGTGGCTTCAAAGCCGTAGTGGGGCTGGAGACTGGTGTGGCTTCTCTCTGCATGGCAGGGAGTGACCTTTTCTTTCTTTTTCTTGTTTTAAATTTTATTGGCACATTTTATGTATACAATTCGTTTACATTCATCATTGGGTGCTTGTACTTGTACATGATGTATCTTGGTTCTTATTTTTTTCCCCTTTACCTGTGTGCCCTTCACCCCCTCCGCCCTTCCCTATTTACATAGATTTCGTTTCCTTTTTTTTTTCTTTTCTCATAGTTTTTCCTTTCCCTCTTTTCCTTTACCCTTCCCCTCCCTTCACTCCTTCATCTTCGGAACTTTTTTCCTATTTCAAATTATCAATTATTCATTTTAATCATTTTAACCCTTGTTTACACTTTCAGTTTCTCACACTAGCGAAACTATTCGGTATTTACACATGTGTGTTCTATTTATTTCACTTAAGAGTATGGCCTCGATATGCATCCATTTGGCTATAAATGACTCTAGTTTTTTGTTCTTTATGGCTGAGTAGTACTCCATTTTATTAAAAAAACACATTTTCTTTATCCAGTTTCCAGTTGATGGGCACTTGGGCTGCTTCCAAGCTTTAGCTATTACAAACTGTGCCGCTATGAACATAGGTGTACATATATCACTGTGGTAGGACTCTTTTAATTCTTTTGGGAAGATACCCAGCAGGGGAATAGCTGGGTCACATGGGACCTCTAGTCCTAGTTCTTTGAGGTATCTCCATACTGATTTCCACAGTGGTTTGCACCAGTCTGCACTCCTACCAGCAATGGAGAAGGTTCCTGTCTCCCCACAACCCCGCCAGCATTTGTTATTGGTTGATTTCTTGGTAGCAGCCATTCCTTCTGGGGTGAGATGGAATCTCAGTGTTGTTTTCATCTGCATCTCTCGAATGATCAGTGATGTTGAACATTTTTTCATGTATTTATTTGCTGCTTTTACTTCTTTGTCTGAGAAATGTCTGTCATTTCAGATGCCCATTTTCGAATTAGGTCTTTGAATTTGGGGGGGTCTGATTTTTTTTCAATTCTTTATATATTCTAGATAATAGTCCTTTGTTTGAGGTACAGCTGCTAAAAATTTTTTCCCATATTGTAGGTTGTCTGTTAGCTCTGTTGGTGGTTTCTTTTGCAGTGCAGAAGCTTTTTAATAAGATGAGATCCCAGTTGCTGATTCTTTCTGCTAGTTCCCGTGCTGCTGAGGTTTTGTTCATGAAGTCTTTGCCTACGCCATTGTCTTCAAGAGTTCTACCTAACTTATCTTCCAGCAAGTTTAGTGTTTCTGTCTTAATATTTATATCTTTAATCCACTTCAATCTTAGTTTATAGGTACGGGTCTACTTTAAAGCTTTGGCAGGTTGAGATCCAGTTTTTCCAACACCATTTATTAAAGAGGCTATCTTTCCTCCAGTGAGGGTGTTTGGCTCCTTTGTCAAAGATGAGGTGGCTGAGCATGTCTGGAGTTGTTTCTGGATCTTCTAATCTATTCCACTGATCCTCAGGTCTGTTCCTTTGCCAGTACCATGCTAATTTTATCACAGTAGCTTTGTAGTATAGTTTCAAGTTGGGAATTGTGATACCCCCAGCCATGTCTCTGTTGCCTAGAATTGCTTTAGCTATTCTAGGTCTCTTATGGTTCCAAATGAATTTTTGGATTGTTTTCTCTAGTTCTGTGAAGATATTGTTGGAATTTCAATTGGCATTGCATTGAATCTATATAGTAGTTTTGGAAGTATGACCATTTTCACTATACTGGTTCTTCCTACCCAGGAACAAGGGATGTCTTTCCATTTTCTTGTATCCTCTTCGATCTCTTTTTTCAGAGTTCTGTAGTTTTCAGTGTAGAGGTCTTTTGCTTCCTTTTTTTAGACTGATTCCTAGATATTTCATTTTTTTGGATGCTATTGTAAACGGAATTGTTTCCCTAATTTCTCTCTCAGTGAGTCTGTTATTTGTGCACAAGAAGGCTATTGTTTTTTGTGTGTTGACCTTGTATCCAGCTACTCTACTGAATCTGTCAATTAAATCTAGAAGTCTTCTGGCAGAGTTTTTTGGGTCTTCTATGTAAAGTATCATATCATCAGCAAATAATGATGGTTTCACTTCTTCTTTTCCTATCTTTATTTATTTCTTTCACTTTTCTAATTGCTGTGGCTAGTGTTTACAGAACTATATTGAACAGGAGTGGTGATAGTGGGCATCCTTGTCATGTTCCTGATTTTAGCATGAAAGTTTTCAGTTTTTGACCATTTAGTATGATGTTGGCTGTTGGTTTTTCATAGATAGCCTTAATCAGGTTAAGATAAAGACCTTCTATTCCAATTTTCTGTAGGGTTTTTATCATGAATGGGTGCTGGATTTTGTCAACTGCCTTGTCTGCATCTATTGAGATGATCATGTGGTTTTTGTCCTTGACTCTGTTAATATGGTGTATTACATTTATTGATTTACGAATGTTGAAGCATCCTTGCATCCCTGGGATAAATCTGACTTGGTCAGGGTGTATGATCTTCTTGATGACCCTCTGTATTCTGTTTGCCAGTATCTTGTTGAGGACTTTTGCATCTATGTTCATTAGGGAGATTGGCCTGTAGTTCTCTTTTTGGGTTGGGTCTTTCTCTGGTTTTGGAATCAAAGTAGTGCTTGCTTCCAGGAATGAATTTGGAAGTATTGCTTCCCTTTCAATTTCCCTGATGTGTTTAAAGAGTAATGGAGTTAGTTCTTTAAATGTCTTGTAAAATTCAGCAGTGAACTGATCAGGACCTGGGCTTTTCTTTGTTGGTAAATATTTTATTACATTTTCAATTTCACTCATTGTAATTGGGGTGTTTAGAATTTCTATATCTTCTTCATTTAACTTTGGCAATTCGTATGTATCTAGGAATCTGTCCATTTCTTCTGTGTTTTCCATTTTATTGGAGTAGAGGTTCTTGAAGTAGGTATTGATGATCCTCTGGATTTCTGTTGGATCTGTTGTGACTTCACCTTTTTCATTCTTAATTGCATGTATTTGTGCCTTTTCTTTCCTTGTTTTTTTTGATAAGTTTGGCTAAAGGTTTATCGATTTTATTTATTCTTTCAAAAAACCAACTCTTTGATTCATTGATTTTTTTGTATTGTTCTCTTAGTCTCCATTGCATTGATTTTTGCCCTGATCTTTGTAATTTCCTCTCTTGTACGAGCTTTGGATTCATTATGCTGTTTTTTTCTAGGAGCTTGAGGTTCTGCATTAGGTTATTTATCTGAGTTTTCTCTGTTTTCCTAATATGGGCATTCACTGCTATGAATTTCCTGCATAAAACTTCTTTCATTGTGTCCCATAGAAACCCAGCAGAAAAACAAAATCCTACAAGGAGTTAGAGAAAAGAAACAAATCACCTACAAAGGAAAGCCCATCAGAATCACAGCAGACTTTTCAACACAAACCCTCAAATCAAGGAGAGTCTGGAGTGAAGTATTTCAAGCCCTAAAAGAAAATAACTTCCAACCTAGACTGTTGTATCCAGCAAAATTATCTTTCAAAATCGATGGGGAAATTAGATACTTCCACAACAAAGAAAACGTGAGAAATTTCATGAAAATCAAACCAGCACTACAAGCAATTCTAAACAATATCCTAGAAAAAAGCAATGAAGGCCACAACTCCATGAGGCCGAACAGAGGGAAGCCACCAGGCAAGGTATGACACTAATGGGAAAGGGGGAAAAAATAAGAAATAAAAGAGCCAACAAAAGTAAAAACAGCATGACTAGGATAAATCAAATATCTATCAATTATAACCCTCAATGTTAATGGCCTCAATTCACCAATCAAAAGAAATAGACTGGCAGAATGGATTAAGAAGCAAAATGCTACAATAGGCTGTATACAAGAAATACACCTAACTCAAAAAGAAATTCATAGACTGAAAGTAAAAGGATGGAAAACAGTTCTCCACACCACAGGATCCCAGAAGAAAGCAGGCGTAGCAATCTTATTTGCAGACAAAGTAGATTTCAAACGAAAACTAATTAAGAGAGACAAAGATGGTCACTCCATCCTTGTGAAGGGAACAATCCAAGAGGAAGAGATGACAGTCCTAAATATATATGCACCAAATACGAATGCCCCCAACTATACAAAACAAATATTAATGGATATGAAAAACCAAACAAGCACTAATACAATTATAGTGGGGGACCTCAATACCCCACTATCACAAATAGACAGATCATCTAGACAAAAAGTTAACAAGGAAATTCTAGAACTGAACCAAGCTATTGGACAAATGGACTTGATAGATGTTTACAGAGTCTTCCACCCCACAAAATCGGAATACACATTCTTTTCAGCTGCACACAGGTCATTCTCCAAAATAGATCACATGCTAGCTCACAGGACATGTCTAAGTAAATGTAAAAGAACCGAAGCTACCCCCTGTATATTATCAGACCATAGCGCAATAAGATTGGAGATCAATAGCATAAGAAACCGCAAAACCCCAACAAACACATGGAAACTGAATAACACCCTCCTGAACAACCAATGGGTCACAGAAGTAATTAAAGAAGAAATTAAACAGTTTCTACAAGTATAGGGAATGGCATTTTCTGATACAGACTGACAGGGGCCTTTCAGATGAGACCACAGAGCCGGAGGACCAACCTGGGGATGGATCTCTTCTGTCCCAGAGGAAGTGGATTTGGAGGCGGTGAGTGTGCCTTCCTTCAGCGGGGAGTGCCTTGGCAGCCGGGAGAGCTGTGAAATGCCCCCCCCCCGCCCAGCCTGCTCTCCAAGGTCCCCCTTGGCAGGATGCCTGGCGTCCCATTAATGCTCCTCCTGTGGTCCCCGGGCTGGGAGAAACCCAATCCACCCTGCTCCTTCTCCTGCCCAGCCTGATCTCTCCCATCACGTGTTAGTCTTACCGGACACCTCATTTCTTCCACCTCCCCTCGTGGGACTGAGTCTCCCCCTCTTGCAGCCCATGAGAAGGGTTCAGTGCTGGCAGCACAGCTGGGATGCAGAAAACCCTGAGGGGATTCAAGTCACAGACAGTGGCAGCTCCCAGGCAGGCAGAAGCTCAAGTGTGTCCGTCCCACCAGGACAAGGCCTGTGCAGCCCTTGGTGACAATGAGCCTTGGCCCAGAGAGTCAAGGCACTTTGGTCCCCAGCCAGAGGACCGGGCAGTCGGAACTGACTCTCAGTAATCTCAGCATTCAGGCGCAGGACTTGGCCATCTTTGCTTCATTCCACATCGTAATTCCAGAGTCAAGAACAATGCCTGATGTAAGAAAAATCTGCTGGATAAAGAACGGAGTGAATGATTTCAATGCTCTTTGCACAGTGTGCTTTGAGGTTGTTCCCCGGCTGTCTCTGAATGGTAGGTCTTCGGAGACAGGGTTTGAACTCTTGTCCTCCTTACCCACTTGATGCACCACCAGGAGGAGATGCTCGAGGAGCATGTGACAGTGGATGAGTCAAGAAGGGGCATCAAGCAGGTGTCGGGGAGGTGGACTTTGGGAAGCAGTAAATAATGTGGCTTCCAGCCCTGTCCTCTCTCCGGCTCCCAGGTGGCTTTTACGCCGATACATCTCCCACAGTTATCACGGACACGTGAGGACCTAGCTACAGTCAAACTCATGCTTCACACCTTTGTTACTACTTGTGTTTAACCGTGTGCATTTCTCATCTGTGGATGCCAAGTCTGCTCTGTGTGGCCAGCACACTACTTAGCCATTCGTGAAAAACTGCTCTTATTTTTAATCTTCCAGCCCTGAAACCACTACCATTTTGTCTGCTGAAAAATCTCCGTGAGAAGCTTTGGAGTCTGCACTTTTGCCATTCTCCCTATTCAGACTCATCTTTTACAAATGTACCATGTTTCCCAATGCGAAGGACTGCCATGTTAAAGGACCCTGAAGAGTTAGTGGTTGAAAAGCATACTATATTTAGCATACAAGCAGGCCCTGAAAGCATTTGCTGAGTGAACTATGGGCTTTACTTTTCTATTTTCAACAGCAAGATTGACCTTTCCTCAAAGAAAAGTATTCACACACAATCCACTCACGCTGCCACACACAAACCGCCCCCCTATAGTCTTACGATAGAAACTGGTCTTTATTTCCAATTGCTGCTGGTGGATTCTTTGGGGATATTTCCTCTAAGAACCACATCCCAACCTTCCAGTGGCTGTCAATTATTTCATCGACATTGAGGAGAACGGTTACATGCAGCTGCTGTTTCTCTGATCTCACAATGGAGCTGTTAAAGCCCCTGTGATTTACACAGGCAATTTCAGAAACCAATACTTCCAGGAGCTCCAGAACAAGGGTATCCTGGCCATTCCTGGGGCAATGATTTAGGGCCTGTTTGGGACTTGCTGTTGTGAGAAGTGTGAGTGAACGTGCACGGTGCACATGGTGAACTTGCACACATACACGTGTAGCCAAGATCTCACCAAATCCCAAGTGCCCAGGGTTTTTAACAGAAAAAACACCTTCTTATCAATGAAGAGAAACAGTGTTCATGCTGTTTGCAGTGGACATGTGGGTCCTCCTTTGGGCTTAATTTGCTGCCAACATTTTTGGGTCACTGTAGAAAGCTCCACTGCCACAGAGGAGGGGACATCAGGAAGGTCCTGGCAAATCTACCACTGTGAACAACAGCCAGTTTCAACCCGGAGAAATCAGCTGGGGAAATCGGTCAAGGACTGGGCAGGAGAAGCACACACGTGTTCTCTTGACAGCCGATTTAGGGCTGTATGGAGACTCTGACAATGAAGCAAATTTACCCCAAACAATCTGAGCTGAAGACTCAACCTATGAGGAATCAATCACCTTTGGTTAGAAGGAAGCACTCTATTTCCTCAATAGTACACACGGCTGGCTATCTCTGTGCCACGGACCGCTGGCTAAATACTGGAGACTGGTTTGGCAAAAAGGATTCACCAAAGCCAGAAACTCCATCTGCAGCAACCCCTGCCCCCCGCCTCATTCCCCAATCTCCCTCCCATTCATAAACCAAGAAACACAAAAACTCGCCTGCTATTAACACCCAGGGATGTAAAATGGCGATGGCGTGCAGCAGAATAGCAACTGCTTACAGAAATAGCTTGAAACTGAAAAGGTCTCAGAAAGGAAAAGTGCTGGGAAATTAAGGCATCTTTGTCACTGAATCTCTGTTTTGCTCTAAACAAACTGCTTCCCAGGTTTATTATGTTTTTGTTTTTTGTTAGTGAGGATACTAAACCAAAAGGCATCTGATAGTCTGATACTTTCTCCTGCTCCTCTTTCAAGATTCCCCAGCCTTCTCAGGTGCAGGTTAGAGGGGGATAGAGGAAAGAAAGAAATCAGTAGAGGGAGGAATTGGTCCTGGGTCAATAACAGCTTCCCCACGATGGAACCAATCAAGGACCTGTTCTTTTGGTGAGCATCGCAGTTGCTCTGTTTCAGTGACAGCAGACTTCTCTCTCACTGCTACAACTGTGGCTTCCCAGGGCTACATCTCATTTCCCCAATAAAATGACACATGTGAGGAAGAGGTCGTGTTCTTCCAATGCTCCTGTCTTCATGGCCAAACCTTATAACTGCAGGCCTCCTCCCCACTGAGAACCCACCTTTCCTACCCGTTTCTGCCTAAAGAATCAAAGGATTCTCTACCTATGGTGACTCAATTAGCACCTAACAAAACCAAAAGTCTTAGGGTTGTGCTTCATGCCCAGTCCTGTGCTGGAGCCTGGATAAGACACATGATAGTACAAGCATCATTTGCCACCCACTTCCTCACCTCCAGGAGGTGTCTATTAGCAAGGAGATAAACATGGACTTGTAGAAGGAAACTAACCATGCTTGAGTGCTAATAGTGTCTCAGACAGAGAGCATTTGTCAACATTGTGCTCGAGATGGCTGCTTTCTTGTCTGCCTCTCCTAGTAGACTATTCACACCACACCTAGTAGCTATTCACACCACACCTAGCAGACTGGCTGGCACACAGAATGCCCTCAGGATAACCTGAAAATCTGGATCATAGCGACTATAGTCAGAGGTTCTGTTTACATCTAAAATGAGATGATAGAAAAATGAATATATACATACAGTGGGATAGTATTGTGCCTTGAAAAAGGAGGAAACCTTACCATACACAATAATATGGGACGACCTTGAGGACATGCTAAGTGAAATAAAACAGTCACAGAAGGACACACACTGATCTCACTTATAGATGCAGAGATTGGAATGGTGGTTGCCATGGGTTTAGTGGAGGGAGAAACAGGGAGTCACTAGTCAATGAGTATTCAGTCTCATTTATATGTGATGGATACATTTATGAGATCTAATGTAGAACAATTTACCTATACAGCCATTCCTCATTTAATGGCAAAGTCACCCTCCTTCAGATCTTTCAGTGAATTGGTTGCTAAATGAGGAATTGTATATCGTATGCACATTACAATATTCAGAACAAAGAAACAGTCAGAGGAAATCCAACTTGGTGACTTTGCTTTTATTTGCATAACTCTTCCATGCAATACAGAATGTAGCAGAACATAAAGCCACAGTGCTATACTGTACAGTACAGTCAGCAAAGGTTACGGTACTGTATAACAAGGTGTACTGTACAAGAAGTCATTTAGGCTCTATAAACAAGATATACAGAACTGTACAAAAAAATAAAAGATGAGTCATAAGTCTGAGCGGCAGGTTGTAAGTCCAAACAGTCATTAACAGGTAGGTCCTTAACTGAGAAATATTTGTAGTTAACACTAGTGTATTGTACATTTAAAAATCTGATCAGAGGCTTCGTTTCATGCTAAATATTCTTACTACAATTAAAAAAATAATCAAATATATAAATTTATTTCAATCTTGATTAAACCAAGCAACCTATTAACTGTCACTTTGAGAAAATCAGGGAAATTTCCATATGTGCTATGTATTACATGATATAAAAGAATTAATGTTCATTTCATTTGGTACAAACCTATGATTATGGTTTTTGCTTTGTTTTGTTTTGTTTTTGTGGTACTGGGGATTGAACCCAGGGCCTTCACACTGAGCTACACCTCAATCCTTTAAAAAATTTTTTAAATTTTTGAGACAAGGTTTCACTAAGTTGCCCAGACTGTGCTCAAAATAAAATTTCATGTTATGAAGATATAAAAAAAATCACGAAGAATATAGTCCTTGTCCTAAAAAAGAGAAAAAGCTCAATGATCTACAAAATCTTTATTGTTAACCTATAAGGAAGCTGAGGTTGCAATGTATCTAAAGAAATATACAGATGTTCCTCGTTTAATGACTTACCCGTTTGACGACTGCTCAGACTTACAACCAAGGCGCACTGTTTGGACTTAATGACCGTCTTTTTTGTACAGTTCTGTACATCTTGTTCATGCAGCACTGTAATATTTACTGACTACTGTACAGTACAGCACTGTAGCTTTATGTTCTGTCATACATTACAGTACTACATGGAAGAGTAATGCAAATAAAAGCAAAGTCATCCAGTTGGATTTCCTTTGAGCATTTCTTTGTTTTAAATATGGTAATATCCACAGGATACACAATTCTCTGGATATTGAAGGCGGAAAGTCTGCCATCCAAAGAGCGAAAGCGCTTGCTAGATGTGGGGCCACAGCCGCCTTGCGGTTTGGGCCAGCAGTGGGAGGAGGAGCCACAAATGTGAGCAGAAAAAAGAGCCGTGATGTTCACACAGTTAGGAGGAGGCGTGCAGACTGGCGGAGAGGAGTCCGGGCAGGATCGGCGTCGGTGTCTACTTGGCAACGTTCTTCCGTGGACCTTCACCCAGTGCTAGCAAGAAAAACTAGAAGCAGAAGGAAAATAGCAAAAGATGCTGTGGGTCCGGGTCCCTGGGTCTGCCTGCAGACATCAAGGAAACTCAGATTGCGAGAGAATGCGGATGATTCCACCCTACGTGAGTCTGGAGGGCTGGCCATCTGCTTCCAGGGGACAGCGGAAGGGCCGGGGGACAAGCAGGCCACAGCTGCTGTCACAGCCAAAGTAGGAAAACAAAGTTGTTCCTCAGAGACTTAGGAAACAACTAACTAGGCCCAGGGACAGCAGCAGACCTACTTTTGTCTCTACAGACTTGCCTATTCCAGACATTTCAAATAAAGGTCACTTAACTTCAAGGTTCATCCACATCATAGCATGTTGCGGTACTTCATTTTTTCCCAATAATATTCCACTGAGTGGATATATAGTGTTAGTTACTCATGCTTTGGTTGATGGCCATTGGGGATGAGTTTTCAGCTATTATGAATAATGCTGCTGGGAATATTCATACATAAGTTCTTGTGCAGACATATTTTTATTTCTCAGAGGAGTGGAATAACCAGGTCACATGGTAACTCTGTGCTGAAACGTTTGAGAAACTTCCAAACTGTTTGCCAAAGCAGATATACTACTTCACTTTCCCAACAGCTGTGTATGAGAAATCAGCTTCTTCAATCCTCACCAACACTTTTAATCACCTCCCTTCTGACTTGAACAATCTTTGTGGGTGTGAGTTACTATCTCAGGGTGGTTTTGATTTGCATTTTTCTCGTGGCTAATGACAACGAACATCTTTTCATGTGGACACTTCTGTACAGTAAAACCTTGGATTGCGAGTAACTTGTTCTGTGTTTCACAAGATGAACAAACACTTCTACTAAATTTTAACTTGATAAACGAGTGATGTCTTTCAATATGAGTAGTACTGGATGTGAAATATCACATGATCACAGCTGAGCCACTGGGCACTTTCTCTCTCTCTCTCTCATTGTGGGTGATCTCCCAACAACAGCAAGAGGTTAAGGAGGAGATCTCATCTGCAGAGGAGGAGGAGAAAAAGGCAGAGGAATCCCTCACTTCAAATGAGACTAAGGATATATGTAAAATGTGGAAAACAGGGCAAAGTTTTTTAGAGAAGGCTGTAGAAGTGTGAGAGATGAATCTGTTTAACAATTTCTGCAAAATCCTCAAAAGGAGGCAAAAACAAAGTAGCTTCACTGGATAGGTTCTTTGTTAAAGTTGCACAAAAAGAAAAAGATTCCATTGAGCCAATAGATAGCAGTTATTCCACTGATGATAGTGAAAGCCGTCCTACACAATAACCCTCCTCTCTTGTGTCCTTCACACCAGCCATGAAAGTTTTCAAAGGTAGGTGCGGGTTAATTTATTTTTCTGTATATTTTGTATGTTTTTATTATTGTGTTTTATATTACAGCATTGTAATCACTGTATATGAATATTTTGGGGTTGTGGAATGAATCATCTGAGTCTCCATTATTTCTTATGAGGAAATATGGTTTGATACACAAATGTTTTGAATTATAAGCATGTTTCCAGAATGAATTATACTCGCAAACAAAGGTTTTACTATATCATCTTTGCAGAAATGTCTACTCAGATATCAAGGGGATTTTTGATAGATCAAATTGTTTACTGATGGAAGAAAAGTTTCTTTGAAGGAAGGTGGTTTTGCCTGAGTGTTAAGCTGCTTGAAATTCCCTCCTGGCAAACTTCTACTCCAAGCCTTGGAGGTTGGAACTCAAAAGGCTGCTTGGTTTAGTGGCCCTGTTGAAACACTATAGAGGGCCAGGGGTCACTGCAGGCTTTCAAGGTGGCTGATTGTCATAAGAACCTCAAGAGGTGAGAAAAAGTAGATTCTTGGGACCAGAACACAGCTAACCATATAAAAAGAAGGTTCTCCAGATGTTTCTAATCACTTTGATCTGGGAGTCACCAGAGCTTCGTCTCTGGAAAGGCTACTGCTTGCTGCTCACTCTGGGTATCTTATGGAGGGTTTGCTCCTGAGCACTGTCTCTCCACCCGAAACTCATGAGACAAGGAGGCAACTGCAGTAATCTTCTCCCCCTTCCTGTCTCCCCAACAGGAAGTGGAGACACACTGAGGAGGGAGACAGAGAAAAAGAAAAAAGTAGAGGGATGAAAAAAGCAATGAGAATAGATGTTAAATGGTTGTGGGGAAATGCAAGCATGAAGTATAGAGCTCACTGCAAAGGTCAACAGGAATTTCAATCCTGTTGCAACTGGGAAACCTAAGGCCAGATGTGTATAATTTTGTATTATGTTTTGACCCAGCTTAATTATATCTATTTGACCCAGTTCAATTATGTTCCATCACCAACTTCAAAAAGAATATTCAGCACTCAAAGGAGAGGTGCCAAATTCATTTAAGCTGTTACTACACGCTGTTCAGCCTTCGTTCTGTCCTCCCTCCAAACCCTCATCCTTAACTCTTTACCTTCCAGCCTGTACCCAAAGTAACCAACTGTGCATGCTGAAAAGGGGCTTGAGTAGGTAGAGGATCCTGGGAAAAAGCAACTCTAGGGATAAGGGATCCATCTATTGCCCTGAGCAGAGCTCCCAGCCATGGGCTCTCCTTTGCCCACAGACTTTCAGCTCTTCTCTTTGGAGATGAGGCCAATGATAGACCTCTGGCTCTGAGCCCAGCAACTGTCTCATCATTGTCTAACCCAAGGCATCCTTCTGCTCCAGCCTCTATTTCTTTTTAAAAGGCACTAGGAGCACGGCCTCGATTGAGCTTCTTGCTGTTCTTCAAAGATTCACTTCCTACTCCAGTTTCTCCCCCTTTAGTCAGTCTGATTTTCATCTGTTGGAAATTCCCTGACCTATGTGTGTCTGCAGCAAAAGTACTCATTTTTAAAAGCTCATCCCAGATGCCACCTTGTGTAAGAAGACTTCTCCTGTGCCTTCCTTAGCCTCTCCATCTCCAGGAACTGGATGCACAGTATTTTTCTTTCTTTGCTTCCAAGCCTCATCTGCCTCTCTTCAGCCTCTTGTTTTGTCTTCAGCCACCTCCCTGTGTTGCTCTTCACTCTAGCCTGAGGCTTCACCAGCACTAAAGGTCCTCATTTCTTCTGTACCTGGGCACTGTGTGGCTTACCTGAGAGTCCTAAATGACCTCAATGCACCCTTGCTGGTGCTGAAATGTACAGACTCAGGGAAAAGTATACCTGCAGCTCACCTTTCCAACTTCTCCAGCCCATCCTCATTCTTTCTTAAAACTTTCCTTTACAAACAGGACTTTTAGGACAAAAAACTAAAACGTATTTTTTCCCACGAGATGTCCTAGTTTATAGGTGACCAATGGATAGGATGGCTGTGTCCTCCTAGAAAGCCCTTTGCTTTTTTTTATATTAAATTCTTTTATTGGTACGTTGTAGGTATACAACACAATTACATTTCTCATTGGGAATTGTACCTTTACATAATGCATCTTGGTTCTTATTTTTTCCCCATTCCTAGCCCTCCCTTCACGCCCTCCACCCTTCCCTACTTACAAAGACTTTATTTCCATTTTTTCCATTTCTCATCATTTTTCCTTTCCCTTCTTTCCTTTCCCCTGCCCCTCCCACTACCCCTACCCCTTTGGACCTTTTCTTCCTATTTTGCATTATCGATTATTCATTCTCATCATTGGTACATTTTAGGTATACAATGTAATGACATTCGTCATTGGAAATTTGCACCTTTACATAATCTCTCTTGGTTCTTATTTTTCACCCTTGCCCTGCCCTCCCTTCAACCTCTCCAGTCCTCCCTATTTACAAAGATTTTGGTCCTATTTTTCCATTTTCTCATATTAATCCCATTCCCTTCTATCCTTTCCTCTAGCCCTCCCACTTCCTTCCCTTTTGCCCCTTTTCTTCCTATTTCACATTACCTATTATACATTTAGTCCTTATTTACACTTTCAGTTTCTCACACCAGAGAAACTATTCAGAATTTATTCATGTGTGTCCTATTTATTTCACTTAAGAGTATTGCCTCAATGTGCATCCACTTAGCTATAAATGTCTCTAATTTCTCACTTTTTATGGATGACTAGTACTCCATTTTATTTAAAAAAACACATTTTCTTTATCCAGTCTCCAATTGATGGGCATTTAGGCTGTTTCCAAGTTTTAGCTATCACAAAGTGTGCTGCTATGAACATGGGTGCACATATATCACTGTGGTATGATTCTTTTAATTCTTTGGGGAAGATCCCCAGCAGTGGAATAGCGGGGTCAAATGGGACCTCCAGTCCTAGTTCTTTGAGGTATCTCCATACTGATTTCCACAGTGGTTGCATCAGTCTACACTCCCACCAGCAGTGGAACAGGGTTCCTCTTTCCCCACAGCCCCACCAGCATTTGTTATTGGTTGTTGTATTCATGATAGCAGCCATTCTTTCTGGAGTGAAGTGGAATCTCAGCGTTGTTTTCATTTGCATCTCTGGAATGACCAGTGATGTTGAACATTTTTTCATGTATTTATTTGCTATTTCTACTTCTTTGTGTGAGAAATGTCTATTCATTTCAGATGCCCATTTTTGGATTGGGTCTTTCAATTTGGGAGGTCTGATCTTTTTAAGTTCTTTATAGATTCGAGATAGTAGACCTTTGTCTGAGGAAGAGCAGGTGAAGATTTTTTCTCACATTGTGGGTTGTCTCTTCACACTGCTGGTGGTTTCTCTTGCTGTGCAGAAGCCTTTTAATAAGAAGAGATCCCATTTGTTGATTGTTTGTGCTAGCTCATGGGCAACTGAGGTTTTGTTGATAAAATCTTTTCCTACACTGATGTCTTCAAGGGTTCTACCTAACCTCTGTTCCAACTGGTTCAGAGTTTCTATTTTAATATTTAGATCTTTAATCCATTTTGATTTCAGTTTAGTGCATGGTGAGAGACATGGGTCTAGTTTTAATCTTTAGCAAGTTGAAGCCCAATTTTTCCAGCACTATTTATTAAAGAGGCTATCTTTCCTCCAGTGAGGGTGTTTGGCTCCTTTATCAAGGATGAGATGGCTGAGTGTGTCTGGCATTGTTTCTGCATCTTCTAATCTGTTCCACTGGTCCTCAAGCCTGTTTCTTTGCAAGTACCATGCTGTTTTTATCACAGTAGCTTTGTAGTATAGTTGCAGGTTGGGGATTGTGATACCCCCTGCCATGTCTCTGTTACCTAGAATTGCTTTTGCTATTCTGGGTCTCTTCTTGTTCCAAATGAATTTTTGGATTGTTTTCTCAAGGTCTAGGAAGTATGCTGCTGGGATCTCAATTGGAATTGCATTAAATCTATATAGCAGTTTTGGAAATATGGCCATTTTCACTATATTAATCCTTCCTAGCCAGGAGCAGGGGATGTCTGTCTGATTTCTGATATCATCTTCAATCTCTCTTTTCAGAGTGCCATAGTTTTCAGAGAAGAGGTCTTTGATTTCTTTCATTTGGATGATTCCTAGGTATTTCAATTTTTTGGATGCTATTGTGAAGGGAATTATTTGCCCTATTTCTCTCTCAGTGAGTCTGTCATTGGTGTAGAGGAAAGCTATTGATTGTTGTGTGTTCACCTTGTAACCAGCTACTTGAGTGAATTTGTTTATTAAGTCTAGAAGACTTTTGATGGAGTTCTTGGGGTCTTCTATATAGAGTATCATGTCATCTGCAAATAATGACAATTTGACTTTTTCATTACCTATCTTTATTCCTTTTATTTCTTTCTCTTGTCTAATTGCTGTGAGAAAGCCCTTTGTGATGAGCATTTGGGGTAGCAAAGCAGGGGAAGAGGGGAACTAAAGATTGGTGTCCCCCTCAACTCCCTGACCCTGCCTTCCATGAGTGACTCCAGCCCAGGGAGTCCCCTCTTCAGTCTCAGTGGTTTGGAGCTCATCCCCGAGGGCAGGATGGGGAAATGGACAGAACTGTGTATCTTTCTAAATTCGCAGCTTTAGGCCAACAGTGACTGGCCAGCGCACAGTGAGGACCCCAGCCATGTGGAGTCCCCACTCCATCCCTACGCCCCGCCCATAGCAACCAGTTTAGCCTTGTGGGCGCCTGCAGCATCCCGCCCCCCATTTCTGGCCTCCTGGCTGTGCTGCCACCTGGTTCCACACTACAGAGGCACAGGGGGTCATAAAGGCCATTGTCCTGAGCTCCAGAAGATAGAGCAGAAATGAACAACAGAAAGAGGGCCTCTCTCAGGCTCCTCAATGAAAACTGAAGCCCACTGGAAAAGTGAAGAGAATCTCTGCAGTAAAGGCACACCAGACCACCATACTTGATAAGTTGGAGGGATCATCACCTCCCATCAGAACCTGGACTCTCTTCAGGGGAAGGGCAGCTGGAACCTGCAGTAGAGCCTTGCAGAGTTCAACCCTGCAGGAGGACAGGGAGCTCAGCTTGGGACTAGCAGACAGAAATCTGCCTGAATCTCACAGGTCTGCTACCGGCTTGCTGAGACTCACTCACGTATATCTGTACGTGGCTGCCCACATTGTCTATTGTGTCAGCAGAGACATACTCTGAAGGAGGCCCTTCATTTTATTGTTTTATTATTTGCAAATATTTTTTCTCTTATTTTTAATTTTTAATTTTAATTTTTTATTTTTTTCTACACTTTTCAAATTTTTATTTTTATTTTTCTCTTCTTTTTTTCATTCTTTTCTCTTTTCTTTCTCTCACTCATTCTCCTGCTGTCCCACATTGTTCTTCATCTCCCTTTTTGCTCCTGTTCTGGACCTAATTCAGATTTCTTCTTTATTTTTCTTTTCTTCTCTTTTTTCTTCTCTCAATTATCAATAGTTTTAAAGGAAAGTAAATACAGCTTCTAGCCTCCCTATTGCTGTTAGGTTGTTCTGTTCTCATCTTTGTTCTTTCATTCTGCCTTTTCCTCTTGTCTTCAACAGTTTCTTAGAGTTTGCGTGATCTTCTTGTGTTCTCTGGCCTCACTGCTAACCTTTCCCTATCCTTCTACCTATCTATCCCTCCCTCCCCAACTCCTTCTAACTCCTGATCACAAAGGGTAACGTTGCTATATTGAAGAGTTTATTCGCTATAAACATATGTAGGGTTGGTCCTCGATTTTGATTTAATTCACACAGTTAAAGGTGATAGATTGCTAACTACCTCAAATTGTCATTTTCTAAGCTGTGCTTGATGCTATGGTGTTGCTGATTGCATCATTTGGGCTAAGGTGTTGTGATTGATCTAATCAGTTGTCCTTCCTGGTACAATGAAAATGAGACAGCCTCAGAGTCATTAGAGACTCAAAACCTAAAGACCAGCTATATCTGGAAGACACCTCTGAAAAGCAATCATTCCACAAGGGTTCTAAGTACAAGCAACAAAGATACTTACAATAAGCAATTTCAAAGAATCAACCGAGGAATTAAACGAAGGACAGCACCAGAAACAAAAATGAGAAGACATTTAAGCAAGGCACAAACTCAGACTTCTACCCCACCAAAGGCAAATTCTGGGGGAAATGAGTTGGAAAAATATGATACTCAACCACCTGGACACCCTGAACTGATAGCACAGGAAGTAACAAAACAGATGCATTAGGCTCTAGAAAAATTCAAAACAGAAATAATTTCCCAGATAACTACAGAGATGATGAGCAGAGTGAAAGACATTATTAGAGGCTCTAGAGCAGAAACAGATAAGAAAATAGATGAGATCAGAAACATGCTGGAAGCCATGAATGCCCAGCATAAGAAAGAAATGGAAACCATGATCACCCAACATAAGAAAGAAATGGAATCCATGAAACAGATTCAAACAGATATCTAGGAGATTAAAAACTCCATTGAAAGTATTCACAGCAGATTAAGGGAATGTGAAGATAGAATATCAGATATAGAAGATAGGATTGCGGTTAGTGACCATGAAAACAGAGATTTCTTAAAAATAGTAAGGGACCACAAGAAATCAATCCAGCAGCTGCTAGATGATGCAAAGATAAATAACGTAAGACTGATAGGAGTCCATGAAAAAACAGGAGAAAGTACAATTGAAATAAAACAACTGTTCACAGAAGTAATAGTAGAAAACTTCCCAGACAGAGGTAGAGAATTGGACATACAGATAAGTGAGGCGTATAGAACTCCAACTAGCCATGATCAAAAAAAATCTAGATCTAGACATATAATAGTCAGGATCCCAGAAACCTAACAGAAAAACAAAATCCTACAAGCAGTTAGAGAAAAGAAACAAATCACCTACAAAGGAAAGCCCATCAGAATCACAGCAGACTTCTCAACACAAACCCCCAAGTCAAGGAGAGCCTGGAGTGAAGTATTTCAAGCCCTAAAAGAAAATAACTTCCAACCTAGACTGTTGTACCTGGCAAAATTATCTTTCAAAATTGATGGGAAAATTAGATACTTCCACGACAAAGAACACCTGAGAAATTTCACGAACACCAAACCAGCACTCCAAACAATTCTAAACAATATCCTAGAAAAAGACAATGAATGTCACAACTCCATGAGGCCCTACAGAGGGAAGCCACCAGGCAAAGCGAGAAATTAAAAGGAAAGGGAGAAAAATAAAAAATAAAAGAGCCAGCAACAGTAAAACATCATGACAAGGATGAGTCAATATCTCTCAATTATAATCAGCAATGTTAATGGCCTCAATTCACCAATGAAAAGAAGTACACTGACAGAATGGATTAAGAAGCAAAATCCAGCAATATGCTGTATACAAGAAACACACCTAACTCAAAAAGAAATTCATAGACTGAAAGTAAAAGGATGGAAAACAGTTCTCCACACCACAGGAACCCGGAAAAAAGCAAGGGTAGCAATCTTATTTGCAGACAAAGTAGATTTCAAACGAAAACTAATTAAGAGAGACAAAGATGGTCACTACATCCTTGTGAAGGGAACAATCCAAGAGGAAGAGATGGCAATCCTAAATATATATGTACCAAATATGAATGCCCTCAATGATACAAAACAAATATTAATGGGCATGAAAAACCAAATAAGCACTAATAGTATTGTAGTTGGGGACCTCAATACCCCACTATCACAAATAGACAGATCATCTCGACAAAAAATCAATAACAAAATTCTAGAACTGAACAAAACTATTGAACAAATGAACTTAATAGATATTAACAGAGTGTTCCACCCCACAAAATCAGAATACACATTCTTTTCAGCTGCACACGGGTCATTCTCCAAAACAGATTACATGCTACCTCATAGGACATGTTTAAGTAAATGTAAAAGAACTGAAATTACCCCCTATATATTATCAGACCATAATACAATAAAATTGGAGATCAATAACATAAGAAACCACAAAAGTCCCACAAACACATGGAAATTGAATAACACCCTCCTGAACAACCAATAGGTGACAGAGGAAATTAAAGAAGAAATTAGACAGTTTCTACAAGGAAATGATAATGCCAGTACAACATACAGGAATCTATGGGACAAAATGAAAGCAGTTCTATGTTGGAAATTCATAGCAGTGAATGCCTATATTAGGAAAATAGAGAAAACTCAGATAAATAACCTAATGTAGAACCTCAAGCTCCTAGAAAAAGAAGAGCATAACAAACCCAAAGCTCATACAAGAAAGAAAATTATAAAGATCAGAGCAGAAATCAATGCAATAGAGACTAAGAGAATGATACAAAAAATTAATGAATCAAAGAGTTGGCTTCTCGAAAGAATAAATAAAATTGATAAACCTTTAGCCAACTTTATCAAAAAAAGGAAAGAAAAGGCTCAAATCCATGCAAATAAGAATGAAAAAGTTGAAGTCACAACAGACCCAGCAGAAATCCAGAGGATCCTCAATACCTACTTCAAGAACTTGTACTCTAATAAAATGGAAAACACAGAAGAAATGGACAGATTCCTAGATACATATGAATTGTCAAAGTTAAATGAAGAAGATATAGAAATTCTAAACACCCCGATTACAATGAGTGAAATTGAAAATGTAATAAAATATTTACCAACAAAGAACAGCCCAGACTCTGATGGCTTCACTGCTGAATTCTATAAGACATTTAAAGAAGAACTATTGCCATTACTCTTTAAACTCATCAAGGAAATTGAAAGGGAAGCAAGGCTTCCAAATTCATTCCTAGAAGCAAGTGTTACTTTGATTCCAAAACGAGGAAAAGACCCAACCCAAAAAGAGAACTACAGGCCAATCTCCCTAATGAACACAGATGCCAAAATCCTCAACAAGATACTGGCAAACAGAATACAGAGGGTCATCAAGAAGATCATACACCCTGACCAACTTGGATTTATTCCAAGGATGCAAGGATGGTACAACATTCGTAAATAAATAAACATAATACACTATATTAACAGAGTCAAGGACAAAAACCACATGATCATCTCAATAGATGCAGAAAAGGCATTTGACAAAATCCAACACCCATTCATGATAAAAACCCTAAAGAAAATTGGCACAGAAGGTCATTATCTCAACCTGATTAAGGCTATCTATGAAAAACCAACAGCCAACATCATACTAAATGGTCAAAAACTGAAAACTTTCATGCTAAAATCAGGAACAAGACAAGGATGTCCACTACCACCACTCCTGTTCAATATAGTTCTGTAAACATTAGCCACAGCAATTAGAAAAAAGAAAGAAAGAAATGGAATAAAGATAGGAAAGGAAGAAGTGAAACTGTCATTATTTGCTGATGATATGATACTTTACATAGAAGACCCAAAAAACTCTGCCAGAAGACTTCTAGACCTAATTGACAGATTCAGTAGAGTAGCTGGATATAAGGTCAACACTCAAAAAACAATAGCCTTCTTATACACAAATACCAGATGCACTGAAAGAGAAATTCGGGAAACAATTCCTTTTACAATAGCATCCAAAAAAATGAAATATCTAGAAATCAATCTAACAAAGGAAGCAAAAGACCTCTACACTGAAAACTACAGCACTCTGAAAAAGGAGATCGAGGAGGATATAAGAAAATGGAAAGACATCTCTTGTTCCTGGGTAGAAAGAACCAATATAGTGAAAATGGCCATACTTCCAAAACTACTATATAGATTTAATGCAATGCCTATTGAAATTCCAACAATATACTTCATAGAACTAGAGAAAACGATCCAAAAATTCATTTGGAACCATAAGAGACCTAGAATAGCTAAAGCAATTCTAGGCAACAGAGACATGGCTGGGGGTATCACAATTCCCAACTTGAAACTATACTACAAAGCTACTGTGATAAAATTAGCATGGTACTGGCAAAGAAACTGATCTGAGGATCAGTGGAATAGATTAGAAGATGCAGAAACAACTCCAGACATACTCAGCCACCTCATCTTTGACAAAGGAGCCAACCACCCTCATTGGAGGAAAGATAGCCTATTTAATAAATGGTGTTGGAAAAACTGGATCTCAACCTGCCAAAGATTTAAAGTAGACCCATACCTATCACGATGCACTAAACTAAGATCGAAGCGGATTAAAGATATAAATATTAAGACAGAAACACTAAACTTGCTGGCAGATAAGTTAGGTAGAACTCTTGAAGACATTGGCATGGGAAAAGACTTTATGAACAAAACCTCAGCAGCACGGAAACTAGCAGAAAGAATCAACAACTGGGATCTCATCTTATTAAAAAGCTTCTGCACTGCTGGAGAAACCAGCAACAGAGCTAAGAGACAACCTACAATGTGGGAAAAAAATTTTAGCTGCTGTACCTTAGACAAAGGATTACTATCTAGAATACATAAAAAACTGAAAAAAATCAGACCCCCAAATTCAAAGACCCAATTCAAAAATGGGCATCCGAAATGAACAGACATTTCTCAGACAAAGAAGTAAAAGCAGCAAATAAATATATGAAAAAATGTTCAACATCACTGGTCATTCGAGAGATGCAAATGAAAACAATGCTGAGATTCCACTTCACCCCAGAAAGAATGGCTGCTATCAAGAAATCAATCAATAACAAATGCTAGCGGGGTTGTGGGGAGAAACAAACCTTTCTCCATTGTTGGTGGGAGTGCAGACTGGTGCAACCACTATAGAATCAGTATGGAGATACCTCAAAGAACTAGGGCTAGAGGTGACATGTGACTCAGCTATTCCCTTGCTGGGTATCTTCCCGAAAGAATTAAAAGAATCATACCACAGAGATATATGTGCACCCATGTTTATAGTGGCACAGTTTGTAATAGCTAAAGCTTGGAAATAGCCCATATGCCCATCATCTGAAAACTGGATAAAGAAGATGTGGGTTTTTTTAATAAAATGGAGTACTACTCAGCCATAAAGAATGAGAAACTAGAGTCATTTATAGCTAAATGGATGCACATTGAGGCCATACTCTTAAGTGAAATAAATAGGACACAAATGTGTTAATACCTAATAGTTTCTCTAGTGTGAGAAACTGAAAGTGTAAATAAAGATTAAAAGGATTAATAATGAATAATTGATATTTTGAAATAGGAAAAGTTCCAAAGGGGTAGGGTGGTGGGAGGGGAAGGGGAAAGGAAAAATTACAAGAAAAGAAAAAAAAATGGAAACAAAGTCTATGTAAATAGGGAAGGGTGGAAGGATGAAGGGCGCACAGATAATGGGGGAAAAATAAAAACCAAGATACATCATGTACAGGTACAAACACCCAAAGATAAATGTAAATATATTGTATACCTAAAATGTACCAATAAAAGAATTTAAAGAAAAAAAAGAAATTCTAAATACCCCAATTACAATGAGTGAAATTGAAAATGTAATTAACAATTTACCAACAAAGAAAAGCCCAGGTCTTGATGGCTTCACTGCTGAATTCTACAAGACACTTAAAGAAGAACTCTCGCCATTGCTTTTTAAACTCATCAAGGAAATTGAAAGGGAAGCAAGGCTTCCAAATTCATTCCTGGAAGCAAGTGTTACTTTCATTCCAAAACCAGGGAAAGACCCAACCGAAAAAGAGAACTACAGAAAAACAGGGAGATAGTAAAGGAAAATGATTTTAGAAATGATCTCAGAAGTGGATGTGGTTTAAGTATCACCTAAAATTTTTATAACTTCCTTAACAACAAGGTATAGAAAGGGAAACTTTTTATTATTATATTATGATTTGGAGGACTTACTCTCAAAATCCAGGAAAAAGTGTGGATAGTTTTCAATTTCCCTGGTCAGGACTTTGAGCAGGTTTCCCATCCCAGCAAACCTAGGAAAGGGAACACAAAAAAATAAATACCATTAGAACTACATACACCAGAGTCCAGGATATCCCTGTCCCTTCTCTCACTACTGGGAAGGCCACAAAGACAGCCCTCTCTGTCCTGAGATGAGTAGTCACCTAGTGACCTCGTTCTGGAACTGGTGGCCGATAAATATCTGAGTGACAACTGTCTAAACCTTAGGGACATCTGTGTAAAGTACACCAAGTGAGACAACGGTGAAAGAATTCTAAGTAGTCTCTGGAGAATAGACTCTCAAGCAGTGTCTCACTCACTATCAGAAAAATTAATCAATGAACATCATATTAAAATAATCAAATATTTTAGTTATAGGAAATAGATTTTTAGGATGCTCTACAAAGTGAATATATATCCTACGTTTATAGCATATTCTACAAAGTGAAGGACCCCTTCACTAATCCTTGCAATTCTTATAGTTAATATCTGTTTTGCTTTGTTCTCTGTCCATCAAAGAAGGCACTACTGAAATATCTGTCCAGAAAAGTAAGTGTCTTAAAGTTCACGAGTACCAGAGTTCAGAAAGCACAGATTTGGGGCCCTGGAGTCCCTTCTGGTTATGTGTAGGAGATAAGGTTCCTCAGGATATAATTCCTAGGCCAGCCAAAGACTCTCATCATTGGAAGTTTCAATGGTAAGCAGGTTGGGAACTTCTTGAAGTATAAAAATGAAAAGGCATAATATCCAAAAAGGCATTTTCCATGAAACAACAGGGTAAGGCATTTACAAAGCTGGGTCAAATCAACGGAGAAATACAAATTTGTTACACATCCGGACTCCCCTCCTAAAAAATCAAATAGGTAAACTGTAGCTATTTTTAAAGTAAACAGTGCACTTTCTATTGCTCCCAGAAGTAGACATTAAACTATCTGCTGGGGAGACCACGGGCCCACTGCCCTTCATTCACCCAACTGTATTTCCAGGACAGCTGGCGGAGGCCGGTGCTTTGTGGAAGGCATGCCTTTCCCTGTCCCTGCTAAACACAGACTCAGATATGTCCGTCTGCAAAGAATTACTTTAAAAGTCACAGGACCAGGACAAGGGGACTGCTGAGTGGCAGTTTTCTATGCCTGTGGCTTCTGACACGATGATGTTGAAATAAGGAATTTTTGGAATGCACTACAAGGATATGGTGAGGACACACTGAAAGAAGAGGCAGCAGATTGCATGATGTGCTTGCCACAGTCTTCCTCAGAGAAAACCCTCACACACTCGCAGACATCCTCCTGGCAGAACAGCTCACATCAGTGTGGAAAGAAACGACTTTGCCCTCACCAGAATGCCCACACCTGATCCCAGCTCTGCTTCCTGCTGCTCGAAAAGACAAGCTGCTCTTCTCCAGGAGTCTGCTTCCTCATTTGTAAAACGAATTCTCCACAGGTATGCTCAGCACAGTGCTCACAGGAAATGCTGAAGCAACAGTATGTGCCCTTACTATGGACGGCAGAAGTTACCATGATTTAGGATGTCTCCTATAGAAGACAGATTTGATAAACTGTATCTTGCTCCAGGGAAGTGTGGTAAGACCAATGGGAAATTAATGAGGAAGATCTTCGTCCTATGTTGTGAAGAAACTTCTAACCTTCACAGTTGCCTAAAGTTGAGTCATTTGCCTGGTGAAATGGGGAGCTTTCACACACTGGCGATGTTTAGATAGCATCCCTACTGATGATGCAGAAATGACTTATGTGTCGGGCAGAAAGGCTGGCCAGAGATTTCTTAGACTTCTGCCTCGGGGCATACAAGGGCATAAGCATGAACATGGTGTGCATGTAGCCACACACACACACACACACAGAGGCACAGAGGTACAGGCACAGGCACACACAGACAAGAGGCAAACACTTTCTCCCTTCCAAAACAACCTTCCCTCTGCTTTCTGCCATCACTCTCTTTGTTCCTTCTTCTTTTATGCACATTTTCTTTTAAGCTATTTTTGAGCAAAGCCCTGTATGAGGTAGGTTTTGCCAGATTCAAAGCTTGGAACTGGTATAGTCCAGCCCTCTGCTAGGCAGCATTCAGCATTTGTAAATTGTCCTCATGTTTTGGGAAGAATGTTTCCAGTTTTATGAGCAATTCCAGCTTAGACCTGGAGGTACTTCTTGTAGGAAAGCTATTCACTGTTTATAAGATCTGGCTGTTAAATAGAATACCTTAATGGAAATCAAATAGTCTTAATTTCCCTATTATTGTGCTTGTGTATCACAAGAGACATGCATGGATTTAACTTCCTCCTAAAATTCTGTCTTCTGTGTGATTTTACTGGCAGAGTATCTGAGTGGGAAATGTGTAAAGCCTTTGGAATCTGTAACAGACTGAAAAAAACACATGTAAAAATATGTCCAAATGTTAGCACCATTCCATCTCCTCCACAGGTAGCACTTGTTGACTGACAGCTCAAATATCTTGCAACATGATTCTAACATTAATCATGGTCAGTTACCTGCACTTCCAGAATTCTAGATGGGTCACCTCTAAAACAGGTGTTACATCTGTGACACCAATGGTGTTGGGGCATTGTGGACTATGAGGTGTCCAGTCTAGTTTTACAGAACCTAGAAAATGTGTTTCAAAGCTGATGCAAGATTGCTGAATTAATACAGAAACATGTCATCTCATTTCCTCCATCGGAGGAAAGATCCAATGCTTATTCTCTTCTCCCAGGCTGAGGAGCATTCATGAGAGCATCTGGTTTAGTGAGGGCTGAGATTAAATAGGTGGATCACAGAGGGGGTCAGCAGGTAAAGACCACGCTTACTTTTAGCTGGACCCAGGGATCCATTTGGAAAGGCCGCTCGCCTATATGCTCTATGTGGGAAACTTCAATCTGTTCAGATGCTCCAAGTGAATACAACACATGCTGCTTTGCACCATGGTGTCAGTGAGATGCCTTAGTTAGTAACAGAGATTATTTTTAAAGAAATTTTATCTTCCTACAAATGATTCAAGTTCATTCTTCTTTATGGCAGAATAGCACTCCAGTGTGTATAAATGTCACATTTTCCTTATCTGTGCATCTGTTGATGGACATATATGCTGCTTGAGACCATAATGTTAAGTGAAATAAGTTAGACACACAAGCTTAAATACCACTTGGTACGGGCTGGGGATTTAGCTCAGTGGTTCCTCCGCCTGCCTAGCAAGTGCAAGGACCCAAGTTCGATCCCTGGTACCCCCTCAAAAAAAACCAAAAACCACTTGGTTTATCTCATATGAGAAACTAAAAGTAGAAATAAAAAGCGAAATAAAAAGCAAAATAAAAGAGAGATAGTAGGAAGTAGGGAAATGGATCTTTTGCAACAGGGAAGGAAAACAAGAGGTGGAGGGAGGCAGAAGGAGCGGGAGATAAGGGATAAGAAAAGGAATTGAGATGTGTTCTGCACATGCACCAACTGCACACAAGGAATGGAAACATTACGCCCCGCAAAGAAGGACAAATAAAAACTTTTAAAAAGATTTTATCCTATTAAGTAAAATAATTTTGGATAATTTATACACTGTTAGAGAATGCAAACACTGGTATAATAAAAGTGGGGAAGAAAACACTAAACATGGGACAGTAAGGTGAAGGGGGAGCAGTGGGTAGGTAGCACATGAATTCTGTGCTGTCCGGTCGTTTGCTGAGATGCTGCCAATTTGTATTTGAGCATCCAGATTGCCAAAGCAACGGAGAATAAAACCCACTCCCTTTGAAGATTTAGCGTCAGATAAACAAACAAACAAAAACAGCGCAGGTGCGGTTCCAATGGAGAAGCACAGTGCCTGTGGTGCAGATGAAGAGATGAGCACTCCAGCTAGAGCAGAAGAGGCTGTATGTGAGGGTGAGCGGCCCCTCGGCTCCCAGCACAGCACAGCCTGTTGGTGGCACTGCCAGGAACTCTGGTTCCCACATCTGCTCGGTGACTTCGCGGCCATCTGTGGCCTCCTGTGGCCTGCTGCTGTGTGTCCAGGGATGTAACTACTTCTCATTCTCTCTGCAGCCAGAGTGTCCATCAGAGGGAACACAGCAGCCAGCAGGAGCTTGAGCCATCCGGAGGGCCTCAATGCAAGTATCTTAAATTGCCTGGTGGTTTGCATAGGTAGAGGAGCTACTAATGAACCAGGCACAGTTATGCCCACCTGTGATCCCAGCGCTCGGGAGGCTGAGGCAGGAAGATTGCAAGCTGGAGCCCATCTGGGCAACTTAGAGACATAGTGAGATCCTTTCTCAAACTAAAAATATAAAATTAGATTTAAAAGGCCTGGGATCATAGTTGAGTGTGAAGGTCCTGGGTTCAATCCCCATACCCATCCACAAAAGCTACCTATGCAATTTTAAGGGATGGAAACATCCTCCAATACTAAAAGTGGGGCAAAAGAACCATTTGAAGACAGAGACAAGTATGACAAAAAAAGATGCAAACGTACTAGAGATAAAATGTTAGAGATATTTTAAATATATTTTATATTGTAGACAACTTTATATTTATACATTTTATATATTAGAGATGAATATTAGATGATAAGAGGTGTTCTAGGCATAAGCTAGTTCCAGAAGTCATCTGCAGGGCTTGTTTATTGCACAATGTCGTGGTCAGGTATCACGGCACACACCTGGAACCCAGCACTCTGGGGCGAGAGAATTGCAAATTGGAGCCCAGCCTGGACAATTTAGCATCTTCACAAGATCCTATCTCAAAGTAAAAAAAACCTAAAAGTAAAAATGGCTGGGGATTTAGCTCAGTGTGAAGGCCCTGGGTTCAAGCCCCAGTATGGCAAATTTTTTTTTTAAAGTGCTGTATTACTGAATGTATATGCTCATTTTCTGGAGGGAGACCATATAGCTTCTGGTCAGTCTCCATGCCAGCTTCAAGGGGTGGCAAATCTGGATGTAAACATGGGATTTTCTTTTCTTTTTTTGAGACAGGGTCTCACTATGGAGCCCAGGCTGGCCTCGAACTCACAGTGATCCTCATCCTCGTGCCTCAGCCTCCCAAGTGATGGGATCACAGGCATGCGCCATCACACCCGGCTGACATAGGATTTTCTACAAGCACCCAAAACTACTTCTACTGGTTAACTCTACCACTGCTCTGCAGAAAACAACGAGTCTCCTAAAGAAATCATTCTCTACTAACATTTTCCATTTCAACATTCCAACATGTCATTTGGGCATGGTGGTGGACACCTGTGATCCCAGCACTCGGAAAGCTGAGGCAGGAGAATCGCTGCAAGTTTGAGGACAGCCCGGGCTACATGGTGAGTTCAAGGCCCACCTGAATCATACAGCAAGGCCCTGTCTCACAAACAAAAAAAAGTAGGAACAATTTTGCACAAACACATACATACATATCCCTCCTGCCCCACACCATTTGCAACTGTTTCTTTTACCTTTTCATTCTCACAACTACCCTGAGGTAATCATTTTTCCCATTTTAGTGATAAAGGGAGTCGGTAGAGATTTAGAAACTAGCTGAAGCTCATAAACAATGCAGTGGGGTCGGACCTCCAGGCACCAGCTCTGCCAAACACCTTCTCCATATTCCGTTTCAAGTGAGAGTGTGCGAATCCACAACCCTGGAAAGGACCCCTGCTCCACTGCAACCAAAGCAAGTGCTCCTTGTCCAGAGCACTGCTGCTCTCCGCTCGCCCAACAAGCTGTGTTCCCTGTGGCGGTGGCCCTGTCACAGCTTCCTCCTGCATTTGAGTGTAAGGTGGCCCTGGGTGGGCTACTGTTTCACACCCACTATACCCTGTCTTAGTTACTTGTCTCGTTGCTGAGAAAAAATACCCTACGTCCAGAGTTAGGGGAGGAAAGGTTTACTTAACTCAGAGTTTGTAGAGGTTTCAGTCCATAGTCGGCTGGTTCCAAGGCAGGGTGACATAGCAGAGGAGAAACAGTTCATGGTGGGCAGAAGGTAATAAAGCAAGCAAGAGATGAGACAACCTCCTTCATCCTTCTATCCCTTATATTGTATCCAGGCTACTGGGATTAGGGCCATGCCAAGCCAATCAGTGGACTGATTTAGTAATCACCCACCCTTAATCCTAGCACTGCACCATGAATCAACTGCACACTCTAGATCCTCCCCACACCATCCTGGGAGGCCAGGGATATCTGGAACTTTATTCAAGTGACTCAAAGACACCATTCTGGGTAACCGCAGTCTCTTCAAGGAACATTCACATGACCCGCCTGTTCTGAATTACAAGCAAAATACTACCGGCTTCCATTAGCCATCAGCCCATACAGAACACAAAGTAGGTGGTTTAAAAACAAAGCCACCTCACTAGAAGAAAGGCACATTCCCTAAATGATACAAGTAGCTGCTCTTCTGGGGTGGGGAGTGCACCAGAGGCACAGACTAGCTCAGCTTTCGAATCCCAGGGGCTGGACTCGCCTGGCCAGATAGGCACTGCCAGCTGGGTTGGGTGACAAGTCCCTTCACCATCCACCACGTCTGCCGTGAAGTTATGAGATTTCTGTTCTGTTGTTGAATGCATTGCCAAGAATCCAACGGATGATTTCATTCCAAGATGAAGGAGGAAAACTGAAACGGAGTGAGTCTATTAGGCACTCTCGTCTGACAATAAAAATGAGTTAATGGCTAAAATGTGTTTTCAAAACGTCTTAACACTACAAGTAATGGCACTCAAATGGGAAAATGCCTTGAATATTGTCATCGATCATTAATACAGAGGTGTCCCTCAGAAGGGCTTGGCATTCTCTGTGGGATACAAACTGCTGGAGCCCAGCTGTAAGGCAATCCATGGGAATTTGCAAAAAAAACCCCGAAGACCCCATTATAGAATTGAACAATTAAGTGCAGGTTTAAAATAGCCCTCTCAATAGCTGAGTTCAGTTTTCTAACATAGACTATTACCTCATCATAGCTAATTTTCCCATAAACACTGATGTTAGAGCAACAAAAAGCGTCTCCAAGAAGTGAGGGCAAAATTAGATTCTTTTTTTTTTTTTCTTTTTTCTTTCAGGGAATGAAAGTCAATGCCTCCCTCAAGTTCAGATGCAAGTGTGGAAGCTGAGGGCCCACCGCTGAGAAATCGTTAGTTTTGCTTTGTTTTCTTTTTTTGTTTTTTTTTTTGGTACCGGGGATCGAACTCGGGTCCTTGCACTTGTGCAGCAGGCGTCGAAACCACTGAGCTAAATCCCCGGCCCCAAGAGAAATTGTTAGTGAATCTGTGCTCTTTTCACTTGTGAAGTCAAGAACATGTTTAGAGGAAACCGTTTGAAGGGTCTACTCCCTATTAGGACAGCTGGCAGCCCCAGCCCACCCAGGCCAGCTCTGCTTAACTGAAGTGGGAAAGGGGTGTCCTGGCGTTCTGACTCCAGTTTTGGGGCCTGCACTGTTATCTCCTCCTGGTTTGTCCGCAGCTGCAGGTCTCATATCAGGGCGATTCCCTGCAGGCACTGCAATGTTGGTGAGGCCGTAATATGCCCACTTCCCATGCTCCTCCATCTCAGTCTCCTCCTCCTCCTCCTCCTCCTCCTCCTCCTCAGTGGAATGAAAGGCAACATCACCTATGAACTGTGGAAGCCAGAGACCTCAGCATCCTGTGGGATTTCTCCGCCTGTTCCTGCTCTTGGATTGTTCTCTCAGAGGAACCCTCTACACCTCCGCTCATCCCTCCCCTCCCGGCTGCTCCCTCTGCCCTGGGTCCCCATCTCTCCCCCCCCACCACTCCCACACTGGATATCTCACCAGTCTCTGACCCTGTCAATGGCGGTGAATTAATTCCTTTCCATTTCTGTTGTCTTACGATAGGACAGGAAGAAAAAACCTGAGGCTTCTCCTTGTGCCCGCCCGCCTTTTGCGATGGGCAGCTGCATCACACATCTGTTCCTACAGCCTCTCTGTCTCCATCAGGGGATGAAATATGACCTCTCAGGTCAAGGCCAAAGCCTTCAGGGAAGCAGCCCCCCCCCCCAGGAATTCAACAGCCCCGGGGCCGCAGACTGACTTGATTTCTAAGTCAAGTCTTTCAGAACCTGGATTTTCTTAAACTTGGGCCCACCTGTATACCAAGGCCCACACTGGAATTGACACATTGCCAAAACATTAGGTGAATCATTTCTTAGATCATATTTAACTGGGAAAATGGAGGGGGGGTCAAAAATTATAGAAGTCTAAAAAAATTAACCAAAGACCACGTCACATAATAAAACCCGGAAGAACTGGAGGCCCTGGGAAGGTGGCACGCTGCACTAAATCTCAAAGGGCAGCAAGGCTCGAGCTGCCAAAGCCTCACTTGAAATCTCAGAGACAGGTGTGGCTCTGCCTTTGTTCCCGGCTTTGAAAGGGGCAACTGCACTGATTTTACTACAAACAAAACTGAGAAGGAGACGCCCTGGCTTGGCCCCCAGGGAGCTGAGAAGCCATAAGCCTAAGCCTGGCAGGACAGGCAGGCAAGTGAGGGTTCCAAGTGGGGCCCCGAGGGGAGCTGCACAGGTACAGGCCTACAGGCACACCGGCCGCTTCCTGAGCCAGGCCCTGGGCAAGAAGGACCTGCAGCCCACAGGGCAGGGGCAGGCATGTTTCAGCAGAAGCATCGCCGAGATTTCCGGGCTGGTACTGCAGCCCCCAGTGCCTGTCTCGAAGCTCTCTTTCAAGTCGCAGCCCCTCTGAACCTCTGAACCTCAGTCAGAGACCTGCACAAGGCTGTACGTTCTTCTTGCTTTTTTTTTGTTGGTTTGTTCTCCACCTGCGGCGTTCCCTGTGCCTGGAACTCCCTCTCCCTCTCTGCCTGTGGATGTTATTTTTTTCAGCCAAATCACACACCTCCTCCCAGAAACACCCGCTCCAAGCAGCACGGCCACGTGCTCTCGCCTTGCGTTCTGTCCATCGCTGTGTCTCACTCGCAGCATTGTCCCCGCCTTCCACTGCTATGCTTCCCTCCCCAGTAAGGACTCAGCATGGAGCGAGACACAGCACTCTTCCTTGATATTCCTGGAAATGCATCGAATAGGCACTGCATAGCAGAAGCCACAAAGATGCAAACTACGGAAACACGAAGCAGACAAATCAGTCATCCTTAGAAACGGGTGGAGAAATAAGCGGATCCCAAGAGGTAAGCACTTTGTGATCCTTTTGTCTGGGGATCCCCACCTGCTTTGAAAATCCAATGCAGATCGGCCTCCTAATAGAAAGGCACACAGGCGCAGACCAACATCGGTCCACGAGGTGCAAGTAATACGCTGGTGCCTAGCACGGAAATCTCCCATCTATTTTAAACCATGAGTTTCAGTTTACAGGTGCCCAGGCAGAATGAGGGCTGCTTGTGTGCGGTCCATGGACTGAACCACTCCAGAAAAAGAGGGAATCAGTTAGCAGAAACGCAGGCGCTCTGGAGACCTTGGGCGCAACACCCTACTTTTCTGACTCTGTTTCCTTTCCTTTCCAGCTTCCAGTCCTTAAATCAGAGACGGAGGCCGGCAGAGCCCTTAGGGTCGGCCGCTCACTCACGCCCCGCACAGATCCTAGTCCGTCCGCGCCCCCTGTCGTGTACTTGGAGAACCGCAGCCCCTATGCAAACAAGCCACTTTCCTTTCGATAAATTCTGCAGTTTTGCACTGGAGCCAAGGAAGGAAGGGGAACCGCGGCAGACCACGGCCCCCGGGAAGAGGGTGGACGCCTACTGTGGGGTCCTTCGCGGAGCTGCGAGCCACCCGGGAGCCGTGCTGCACAAACGCAGGCCACGCCCTCTGCACGACAAGGCGCAGGAGCCCTCACAGTCCCGGTATCCAAAAAGCCCGGAGCACGGGGCGCACACGCACAGCGGACACCGAGGTCCTCCGCCGACTCCAGCCAAAGAGACATTTAGATTGCGCCGGAGGCCGCGGCAGACATCTGCTCACCGACACCCCTTGGGCCGCGGGTGCGGAAGCCTGGGGCACGGCTCCCTCTGCCGGTCACGCCCCGGACTGCGGGAAGGAGACAAGCAGCCTCCCCGGTTTCCTGGAGTGCGGTGCCCTGGGCTTGGGATTTGGGCGCTGAGACCCTGAATTTAAACGGAAGTCCCCACTGCAGCATGCATGAGCTCACACACACCCTTCGGAACCAGGAAAGGAAATCAGCAACCGCCCACTGCCAAGTCTTCACTGAAACTGCAACCAGTGCCCAGGACGTGGTGGGCCGGACCTTCCTGTTACCTCCTCTCTCTCACTGTGGTTCAGACTGACAGACACCTCGGGCCTTAGCCACTGTCGCCACTGAGTGCGGGGTCTGCTCCACCTGGGTGTCAATGCCGTATCTCAGTGGTGTGGGGAACCTGGTGGAAATGCTCCGCTCCGCTGTACTCTTCAAGATACGGGTAACTCCGCTGCACCCTTGAACCGAGTTGTGAGCTGGTCCCAATGGAGAACCGAGCAACAAGAACGTGAGCGGTGGAGTCCAGAAGACCTGGATCTGATCAGCCATTTATTAGCTACACAGCCTTGCCCTGTGCATTGAGCAACATCAACTTAACTTTTCCAAGTCTGAGTTTCATTGTGAGAAGATCAGGGACCATTTCAAGCCCCGAAAAGATGGTTTCTATAAATAGCAAGACATCACACGTGAGTAGCCAGGCATATGAATGGCAGCTGCCCTCATCACTGACACTATTGTTTATATAGCTCTACCTGCTGGTCTTCGTTCTGCCCTCCTGGCCATAAGGAGAGTTCCTCTTCCCTACACAACCATTAATATCTGAAGGCTCTGAATACAGCCTTAGAGTGCACTCCCTGGTGACACCCAGGTTCGTAACTCTCACCATGTCCCCGGTCCCTGAAGCCCACACTCGTGTGTCCATTGGATGGCCTCACTTGTAACAGACCTTTAAATCCACACGGCCAGAATTAAAGGTTTAGACTCTTGGCCTTGAATCTGCCCCTTTCCCAGGCCTCCCTGTCTCAGTGAGTGGCAAATCTATGCTCTCAGGAGCGCAGGCTGAAAGCGCGGGTTTGTTATCTTGATCTGCTATCTTCTCTTGTGTCCCATATCAAGCCACCTGTCCCCCTGGCTCCACATTTAGGGTATGTCTTGGATTCAGTCATTTCACTCGCCCTCCTGGGGCCTGGTGCCCCAGGCCAAGCCACCCCTTTTGCAGACTGTCCTTGCCGGGACTGTCACCAGTGCCTCCTGCGCAGGTTTCCCAGTTCTACCCTTGCCTACTCCCAGTGACTCCTTAAAAGCTGCGCCCTGTCACCTCCCCACTTCAGTCCCTTTAGTGACCTCCCCTGCCACTCACAGTGCTGGGCCTCGGTCGGTCAGCGTCAGCTCGACCTTGTGTGCTGTTATCTTGAACCAGTCCATCTCTACCACTGCCTCCTCCTTCCCACTTCAGCCACCTGGGGCTTTTTATTGTTTTCTTTCTTGAGCTTATCACATATCTTCTGGGGCACTTGCTAGTCCTTTGGCCTGAAATGCTTTTCTCCAATAAATAAACATGGATTTTCTTTAAATCTCTGTGCAAAATTTATTTTTCTGTGGAGCCCAACCCAGCTATCCTATCTAGAATAGTACTTCACCCCACATCTCCTCATCGCCCCCACTGGCTAGGTTTTCCTTTTGGTATCTGCCACCACTGATGTAGGCACCCCCTCCCCAACCTGACATCCAGATGTGGAAGAAGTGAGGACACTCATTCACGAAGACACTTCCCATGACTGCCTTGTAGGTCTTGCTGAACAAGGTTCTTCCTCCACATCACAAGAAAGGAGAGGCTCTCAGTTCCTCCTGAGGTGCCAGTCACAGTTTCTCTCACTGGCCAAAGTCTGTACCTCCTCTGACCTGTGGTAAGAGCAGATGGCCACCATCTTTCTTCCACCTGTACCCCACCTCTCGTGGATGCAACCCAAGATGGCAGCACCCTACTCAGATGTACTGAGCTACACCCAAAAGACATGCGGCTGAGTACGTACTTCTTAGTAAAGTGGATAACAGCAAGCTCTTCCATTGAGTGTGTACATATTCTGTGAGAGGCCTTGTGCTAAACAATTCCCAGATATTGTCAAGCTTAACCCACGAATCAACCCCCAAGGGACTGTACCGCTCTCATCTCGGACACAAGTTGAGTAACTTGCCCAAAGTTGCTCAACCGATAACCAGCAGAAGACCAGAAAACTCTCACTCTGAATCACTATGTTTATCCACTTGCCTGGTACTCCAGAGCTATTAGTAGATGTTTTCAGAAGGAGAAAAGTAGCCTGATGCATGGCTTGTGGCTCTGGGCAGGACAGGAGGCTGGTGTTGTGGAAGTCACACCCATGGTACCACTGAACAGCTGGGGCATTGAACTGGGTGGCACTGAGTGAGGTTTCTAGGGCAAATTATTGTAAGTGATCCATCCGGGGGAGGCTTCCTGAATGAGCTAGAATATGACCTAGGCTTTAAGAAAATTACTGAGGATTACTCCAGGCTCCTCAGAAAGCAGAACCCAAAAAGCAGGGCCTGGGATCCTCCTGAGCAGAAATGCTGCTTGAATCTTGGGCAGGTCAGAAGTTTACTGCATAACACTGGCCTGAGAATATCCTCATGGCTATAATGTCACCAAGCATTAAGAACTGCAAGCTCTGTGTGACAATCTCATGTCAGCCACTTACTTGATATGGGACCTTGGGTAAGGTCAATACCCTCCTCTGAGTCTCAGCCTGATCTCCTGCCCCCGACAGTGCTGAGCCAGACAATCAAGGAGACCTTCTCTCTTCCAGTATTCTGGGTTTGGGAACATCAACCATTCCCAAACCCGTATTCAGGCTGCCTCAGCATCAGTGAAGTGAATTAGAATGAGAAGCCACTTGGATTTAAGAAACAGAACTTCACTCCAAAGGGCATCTATGGGCTTATCCTTTGAAGCCCTCTGGATTGCAAGCTCTTTAGGAAGGACAGTGACAATAGAGTCACAGTGCCTTCAAAGGTGCCATGCTACATCAAAATTCACCTTCTAAGGTCAGAGAGTGCCACAGAGTTTATTTCTGTGAGGAGGCAGTGATTCAGAAATCAAGTAGAATGGATAAACCACTAAAGAAAAACTACTCCCAAGCCCTTTACTGTACTTTTAAAGCATCAAATATCACAAAAGGCACCAAAACACCAGCTACAAATCATTTTCATACATTTAGTAAAGCAGGCCCTCATGCCTGGACAGACTGGTTTAATCTATTGCCCAAAGGTATAAATATGATATTTATCTCATTCACAACCTTTCTGTTTGGAATTCTGTAGTGATTGAAGACCTGCCCTATGTTTACCCGTAGAGCTCAAAGTAGGCTTCACTAAAATAAAAATAACAGCAAAATTTTAATATCAAGGCACTAAGTTGAGGAGGTTGTACAGATACCAGAGCTGTGTTCATTGGCTTGCAAAAAATTCCGTGAGATGACTAAAGAAAGCTCTCAATGAAGGCTTTGGAAGCCTAATTACACTGCTCAGAAAATGGAAGGATCTACTTGGAATAAGTTATAAACATTTGCAAAATTTCTAGAAAGTGTAAGTATAACTCAACAGTCTCTATTAATACCGATCTGTTATCTCTGTCTCCTGCCTACCATGCCATGGACTGTTTCTCCTCTGCAATGTCCCCCTGCCATGCCACCCTGCCTTGGAGCCAGCTGACCATGGACTGAACCCTCCATAAACTGTGAGCCAAAGAAACCTTTCCTCCTTTAAGGTGTGTCAGGCACTGTGTCTCAGTGATGAGAAAAGTGACCAAGACAAAAAGAAAGAGGAAGGCAAGAAGAGAAGGAGAAAGACAAAGGAAGGAGGGAAGGAAGGAAACAAGCGAGCAGGGAGGAAAAAGAGAGGGAAGGGAGAAAGAAAGGGAAGGAAGCAAAAGGGACACAACATTGTCTTGTCATGTTCATGCCTGGTTTACTAAGGGTACAGCTAGCATTAGGGATCCCATGCTGTGCTTGAAATTTAAAAGAAAGAAACTTGGGTCATTAGAATGGTCTCGATGATGCAGAGGTTAACTTCTGACAACAGACTGAGCAGGATGTGAGAAAAGCCTGCCCACAGCCGGTGCTAATCTTGGGAAGCATCTGGCCTGAGCTCTGGGCTCTGACCCTGTCAGTTCACTCTGGGAGGCCTAGCAGCCAGCAGCCCATGCAGCAGCAGAAGAGCAAAGTCTCCTTGCCGGGGAAAATGGATTCGGGTTTTGTGGATGCTCACTTAAAAGTGAAATTCCTGCACAGTGAGAATGCATGAGGCTGGAAGGGCCCAGTGGCTTTGCAGAAGTGGTGCTGAGGTGCTGAGTGCCTTCCGCCCCAGATCAGTGAGCAATGGCTGGTCTTGTTCCAGGCAAGAATTTGATTCTTCAGCCCTGTTCTTAACATGCATCATAGCTGACAAGGAAGCCCTGGTACTGAAATCCCAGAGATGCCAACAGTCCCTGCAACCATTCTCTGGCTTCCAAGCAGGACCCCAGCTAAACTGAGGAGATAACCAAGCCTGAGGCCAGCCCTGCACACTGAGCTATAGTGTCTCACTTACTCTCACCCTAACCCTCAAACACAGGTAAATCGTTTAGTTTGTCTCTTTGTTTTTGTGGTACTCAGCTACATCCTGAGCTCTTTTTTATTTTTTATTTTGAGACAGGGTCTTTTTAAGTCACTAAGTGCCCCAGGCTGGGCTCACACTTGCTACCCTCCTCCCTCAGCCTCCCTGAGTGCTGGATCACAGGCCTGTGCCACCACACCCAGCTCAAATTGCTTGGTATTAAGAGTTACTATGTGGTATAGATTTCTGAAAAAGAGCATTTAAATGTAAGAGTTTAGCCACTAAGGGGCGTTATCATCTCATATGAAAAATGTTGGACCTAGTCAGGTAGGTTCTTAGCACAAAAGCTGAAGTTTGCCAAAAAGGAAAAACCATTTCAACAGCCTGTATATCTTCTAAGCAATATTCCACTGGAAGTCAGAAGCATGGGAATTCACAGGTGTAGTAAGATGCTCAATTCCTGCTTCTAGGTCATTTCAGAAACATGAGTCTTGACCCATTTGCCAGAAATGGTGCCGATGCATTTGGGAAGGCAAAATGAACAGATTCAGCCATTTGACTTAGTAATTGCCCTCTCTGGCATTTTTGACTAAATTCTTCAATCACATTTTCCAAAGAGGAAAACATCTGTATGGAGGCTGAACCAACGTGACTCCCATTGCAACCACAGAGAAAAAAAAGTGAAAACTCTTATTTCAGATTTATCAAACTGAGTTTCTACAACTCACTTGAGTGAGACTGCCACTAAACATTCTATTTTGGATCTGGGGAAATACTCTAAATGCCATTTAGTAGAAGTGGAGAGTCTCAATTTGTGGTCTGAACCCCCAACCCTGCACTTGTGGCAGACACAGGGACAGAGGTACAAGCTGCTTCCACCCACAAGGCAGGAAACGGGTAATACACAGGGAAGGCGGCAAAGTCCCTGGAACATCCCTGCTTACATTAACAAACCGAGGCCACAGTCAGACCAAACAAACAAGCTCACAAAGTTTATCTGCGAACTTCTGTTTGGGCAAAGCCCCGCTGTCGATGACACAGCCCTGGACCGTCCTGACCTCAACTTTCCCTGTAGCCAGGGCTCCTGGGGAGATGTCTGTGGCCAGAGCTTTCCGGCTGCACTGGCAGACCAAGGGCTGCTGGGCTGCTTGCCCACTCCACGTGAGGAAGCAAGTTGTTATTCCTGAACTGCCCCGCACTCAGCCCACGGCGAGCCCTGCTCCTCCAAGCTCCCCAGGTCAGCTGGTGCTCACTGGGCCCTAGGAGGGAGTGTGAGCAAGTGGTTGCCTGCCACCCGGCCTGGGCAGGGTGCCACATCCTCCAAAAGCTGTCTCTTCCCTAAAGCCAAAGCGGTGCAAGCTCTTTCCCAGCTCTTCCTAACGCCCAAGTCCCTTTGGAAGCCACTTTTCAGATAAAGAAACTGAGGCACGGTGAGTTCTGGGACTCCTGAAGACCACACCTCTGCCTCCAGTACAGACCCCTAAGGCCCTACACAGTCACTCTTACCCACGGAGCTGCTGCAGCAATCAATTTCCCATCGTTTCTTCATTTCTAGTCATGAAAGAGAAAATGGTTTTTCTGTGAGCTTTCTAGGCTCTTGATGTGCTCAGTATGGTCAGAGCCAGCAGCAGCCATGTGGGCACTGGGCAGGCTGCAGAGTTGCAGTTCCCAGGGCATTCTGCATGTTCAGGGTGCCCGGGGGCTGCAAGTCTCAGAACGACTGCCCCTGGACCGAAAGGGCCAGAGTCACAGCCCCTTTGTCCTGGACCTGCGCTGCCCCCGAAGCTCCCTCTGCACTGCTGCTGTGTACATTTGTTTTATAAATGGGCTCCTGTGATCCTACTGGCGGGAATGAAAATGTAGCCAGGAGGAGGATTCGTCAATTCCCTCTATATCCCGGGCCTGGCACTGTCTTTACCTCACTCCTTGAGCTCAGGACCACAAGAACACAAAGCTGCACCTTTCCCATTATCCACACTGCTTCCTGTGCTCCCTGGCTCAGTTTACCCGATAGAACAAAGGATCAGATAGGAGCAAGACCAAATGATCCATCGGATCCTCTGAACAGTAACATTTATGAAATCTCCAAGGCAGAAGCCTCCATATAAATAGAAAAACCAGGTATTTCAATCCAATACTTGCTTCATTTTTTTAAAAGGCAGAAAACAGTCAACCCATTGTCTGCAGTCACGGATCGAGCCTGAGTCTAACATTGTGTTGCTCACTGAGCAGGCAGTGTCTCTCTGAGCCGCCAGCAGCAGCTCAGCTCTGCTGCCCACCCCGGGGTGAGCTGGTCCAGGGGTCCCCCAGTGGCGCCATCTTCCTCCTGTCCACTGGCTGGTGGTCGGCATGGCGACACCGGAGACACTCTTGGCTTGAGCCATCTCTTCCTGCAGCTCTATTATCGCTGTGTGAGATCTTGCCCCAGAAGGACCGAGAAATCCTGAGGGTAAGGTCTGATGTCAGGGGAGAACAAGAAAGTCTTTGTCGGACCCTTCGAGGGACCAGGCCAGCCAGGCTCAGGGTGTGCATAGAAGAGTTCTGTGCTCACCCAGCCTGGGTGCAGCATGCAGCCCCTCGCCGTGGGGACATCGATGCACACACCCTGTGCTCCCTTCCTCCTCCAACACCCAGGAGAGGGCTGGCGGCCGGGCCTGCAGGCACCTGCTCTGGGAGGGCTTTGGGGAGAGCTCACGGTGCAGCCAGAGCCAGCAGCTCCTCCCCATCATGGCCTCCACTGACAATCCAAAGGCTCCCAGCTGCCCTCAGCCACTCCGCCAGTGTCCTCCCAACCCCTCTAGGCCAACGCCCCTACTTCCACTCCCCCAGCCCCTTTTCGGGCGTTCTAGTGGCACAGGCTGGTGTTGCTGTCTGTGCCTGTCCCTGTTACCGACTTGAGCTTTGTAAACGCATCTGAGCCCAGGCGGCTGTTGAAGGAACAGGCATTCAGTGATGGAACCACAATGAACCCTGGAAGTTTATTTCCAAAATTCAACAGATGATTCAGGTCAAAACAGAAACAGCCGACATTAGGTGCGCACTCCACTCCAGCACCGTGCTAGGCGCCTGCGGGTGCTGACTGTGTAATGAACATGGTGGGACCGTTGGTTTTTTCATTCTACAGAAGAGGAGCTGTCAGAGCGATAGGCTCAAGAACATGCCTAAGTGGAAGAGTGCAAACCCAGAATCTGCGCCCAAGAGTAGCCCCACGTGATTGTGTAACGGCCACCAGGTCAGTCACTCTCACCGAATCCATCGAGCTGCACAGTCGGTGTCCCCAAGGATGCCCAGGAACCAGACACATGGGCTTCTGCTAACACCATCGAATCCCCAGCTCCTTCCGCCCCTGGGAACTGCAGACAGGTGACAGATTGCTGCTCCCCTTCATTCCTCAGCTAGCAGCATGGTCAGGGCTCCAGGCCGGGAAAGGGGGTCTTGTGTGGGGTCCCCGGGGCTGAGCCATCCTTAGAGGAAACCCTGGTCACTTCTGGCTGTGACAGCTCTGCACACCTCCCCTGCGGTCCACACCCAGTCCCAGTGGGACCACCCTTCCACCTTCTGTCTCTGCCAGCCAGCGGGCAGCTTCCAGTCGCCAGGAGAAAGGCAGGCTCAGCTGAACACCTGAGATGCTTCAACCCAGGCCAAGAGCAAAGGCGGACAACGCCTCTGAGAACACCGAGGCCTGGGAGAAGGGCGCTGAGGAGGAACTGCGGAGCCCAGTACTCGGCATCCGGCGGACTGTCGTTCTCACGCTTCCTCTTCTGCCTTCCTCCGCCTTCCTTCCTCCTCTCCATCCCTTCCTTCCTGTCTTCTATCTTTCTCCTCTCATACCAAGAACTGCCGCAGACAGGCAGAGCCCTGGGATTCTGGAGAGAAAGCAGCTCTTTCCCTTAGCGCCAGCAGGACACGCTTCCCCGGGCAGGTGGCATCTGGGCTGGGCTCCTGGGGTCTGAAGGACAGTGCCAGGGCAGAGCAGGCAACAGAGCATGCGGGTGGGGACAGCAGAGCTGTGCTTTCTCTGTCACACCCTCTACTTAGCACCTGGTTTCTTCTCAAACCTTTTAGGCTGCACTGTATGTGAAGGGAGATGCTGGCTCCTCCTGGGTACAGGAAGGTTCTGAGAAGGTTCTGGTGGGAGACTTAGCACAAAGGGAGAAGAAAAGAAGCCCAGGACATGTGTCTTTCCTTTGCCCAGCACGGGGGAAAACAGGCTCCCAAGAGCAAGAGACCAGATGGGATGCAAGAGGATGGCACTTCCTGGGCTGCCCAGTTCCCCAAGAAACTCTGCCCAGGCAGCAGGCACCCGCCATCAGCCCCTCACCCTGATGATCTGGAGCTGAGGCAGGGTCAGGCTGAGACAATGTGACTCTGAAGGAGCGAGAGCTGAGCAGTGTCAGGAAGGAGAAGCCACTTCCCTGGGAGCAGGTTTGCAAGCACTTGCAGGGCATGATGGTGCAGACAGAGGCACTGCAGACTCAGCCTCCCTGCCTCTAAGTGCAGAGAGTGTCCCTTGTTCTTCGCCCAGCTCTGCACTTGGGAGCTCTGGGTGAGCAGCTTGTCCAAGGGCAGTTCTTAGTTGCAAGATCTTCTCCTCCATCTACCCTAACCTCCCTATGCATAGACAGAGTGATACTGACCTCCTGATACACAACTTTCTGTTAGGGTTTACATCTCCTAAAACCTCATGCAATCATAGGCAGGACCTTTGGAACGTCGGTGGTTGAATGATGAGGGCTTAAAGCTACCTTGCTGTTAGGAGGCGGGGCCTGGTGGAAGGGGCGGGCCTGGGGGCGTGGCCTGGAAAGGGTTCATCTCGTCAGTTCCTCTCTGATTCCTGTCCACCATGCTGTGAGCAGCTGTCCTCCTGGCCTTGGTGAAACCAACCATGGACTGAACCCTCTATGAACGGTGAGCCAAAGTAAGCCTCTCCTCCTTTAACTTGTGGGTGTTGGGTATTTGTCCTAGAGATGAAGAAAGTAACTAAGATACCTCCTAATAACTGTGAGCCTTGGGCAAACCACTTCTTCATCCCTCTGACTCTGGTTCATCTTCCACCTGTGCCCCAGTGCTCCCTCCTGGGGGCCTTGTGAGTGTCAATTCCTTGATGCACACAGGCTCCACACATCTGAATGGATGGTTCCATCATCAATTCATCTTGCAGCCAGCAAGGGAAACAGAAGCTGACTGCTGTGTGCTAGGTTCCAGAATTTGATATAAAACACACACTCAGATATGTGCATGTGTCTCTGTGTATACACACATACATACACATATACATCTGTGCACCCGTGCACGTGTGTGTCCCCTGAGGAAGACAGAAGACAGATGCATGCTGCACAGAGAAAACAGCAGACCCAGCTGTGTTTGAAGCTGCTTTTCCCCCACAGGGAGTCACTTAGTTCAAAGCTATGCTAGTAACCAGCATTTCTGGAAGCTGGAGATGCTTCCTCCCCTTCTTTCAGTTTTTCTTGGCCCCTTTATTTTATTCTGCTAACACCGTTATGGGGTCAAAGAAGATAGCAATTCAAATTAGTCAATTTGCCTCTTTTCAGTTGCTGCTGGAAACAAGGTGGGAGGGTAAGGAGGCGGTTACTGATAGATTTTTAACAAGCAGAGTTGAGGTATTACATGTTTATGTCAAGCTCTCTGGCTATTTCCTTCCTACCACCATCACAGGGAACTGAGGGCTAGCCTTTATTTATAGAGTATGGATCTGAAGCAAGAGTATGTCTCTTCCAGATCCCAACTCCTACTCATCCTTCAATGTGCCACTCATATGACCCCTCTTGGAACCCACTCTCCTATGTGCACACATCAGTCTGTCCACTCTCTGCATCTCCCACTGTGGGCTGTTGTGACTCTGTCACATAATTATGGGTGCCTCGGTAGCCCGACTGGGCCTGAATTGTCCTCATGTTCGCCGGCTCAGCCCATATCTGGCGCATGGTAGCTGTTTAGAAATTATCTGTGAAATGAGTGCCTGCTTCCTCAAGAAAAAAGCCCTGTTAGTATTCAATGGAGGGAGAAGGGAGCCCTTCCGTCCGGGCTGGCAGGACTGGAAGGAAGCATTAGGGACCAAGACTCCACCCCTGCCACCACTTAGAAGAAGCTCTTGTCAGCCATTCAGTCCTCACAGAAACCAGGCTCGTGTCCCCAGCACTCCCAGCGATCCATGTGCCAAGACAGGACACAGAATCGCGTCACCGTTTCCCACTCCCTGGGACACTCTAGGGGGCACAGGGCCGTGGATTCACCCGCAGTCGACCACCACGATGTGGAGTCAATTCGTGCGATCTTATCAGAGCATCCAGAGGAGGGGCGAGACAGGCATTGAACGGAACTGAGAGTCAAATGAAATCCAGGCCTTGTCTTGTAAAGCTTCAATCTCATTAGGACATCTATTTTTGCTTAAAAACTGTTAGCAGAGCTGGGCTGGTGGCACAGGCCTGTCATCCCAGCACTCTGGGAGGCTGCGGCTGAAGGATCATAGGTTCAAGCCCAGCTTGGGCAACTTAGTGACTTAGCAAGATCCTTTTTCAAGAAGCAGGAGGAGGAGGAGGAGGAGAGAGACTGGGGACATAGCTCAGCGCAAAGGCCCTGGGTTCAATCCCTAGTACTGAAAACAGACAAACAGAAACTGTCAACATCCCTGTGCTGTCCGGAGAGCACACAACCCTCTGGCCTCCTCCCGGAGCCCCTGGCCTCTCAGCTCAGCCATGCCCTCCTGTCCACAGCCACTGCGAGCCAGACAGTGCATCTGGCTTCTGGGAGAAGCGGCTCCTTGTCCTGCTTCTCAGCTTGGAGACTCCCAGCGCCCTTCCCTGAGGATTCCTAGCCCTCATCTCTAGGGTGGAGAGGAGACACAAGGCCCCAGCAACTTCCCGGGCCAGGTCTCAGCCTGGCCTGGGACCCTCTCTTACCACAGCCCCGGAAGGGTATGTTGCTGCCAAGGGCAATGCCAAGGCTAGCTGTTGGGTATCCCAGGAATCAGTGCAGGCACTGAGAAGTCAGAGTTACCCAGATGCTTGCTGAAAGAAATGGCCCGAGGCAAGGCTCAGAAACAGTCCATCCAGTAAGTGGGTTCCACAAGAACTGGTGGCCATTACTTGAGGGAGGTTCCGGTGCACAATCTCTACTCTAGCACACTGGTTCAGTGATGAGCAAATTAGGCTGGTTATTTACTTCAGTCTGATTTATCGATGATCTTCTCCAAGGAGCCTGGAACAGGCAGCAGCCCGGGTCCTAAGCATGGGACCAGCCTCGCTTCCCTCTAGAGGCTTCTGAAGGAGTGACGCTTGGTAGGGTAGGAACACCCATCCTCATTTCTACTGGGGTTGCCTTAGGATTGGGGCCTTTGAGAGGCACAGGGTAGGAGAATCTCTGTAGAAGCCATATTCTCCGAAGGACATAAACCAAGTTCTCACCAAAGTGGCCTTCAAGGCCCCGAGCCATGTGCCCTCAGCTCCTTCTCCTGCTCCTGGCTTCTTCTGCTCCAAGGCCCTAGCTATGTTCAGTTCCAAAGGCCAAGTGCTGTGCCCCCAGAGCCTCTGTTCTGGCAAAACCTTCCATCCTCTCTCCTTCACCTTCTTCAGCCCCTGCTCAAATGACACCCTACTGGGAGGCCTTGCTGGGTCCCCGAATGCCACAGCCGTGCCCCACCCCCACTCCATAGCTCTCTGGCTTGGCACTGTGAACCTACCTGAGAATACCTGCTGTATTCTCCCCCACAGCACTCAGCGCTGCCTGCTATAACAAATGCCTGTATCACCTGAGCATGGCCCCTGACCCGACATGCAAGGAAGAGAACTGTTTTCTCCTGTTCTGTGCCCCCGGGAGCCAGTAGCACCTGCCACACGCCATGTAACACATGCTCCACACGTTTGCTGAATGAGTGGAAGACAGGCACACAAAGGCCCTGTAGCAGCTAACAGGCAGGAAGCCCCAGGTGAGAACATGCTTGAAACGGAGCTGTCTTGCAAGGTCCTGGACCAGGACACCTATCAAAAGTGAAGCAGATGATGGGAAGGAGCCAGCTTTCAGACCACACCTAGGGGGCACAGGATGGTGTCACGGGGCAGGAGACTAGAGAGCATGAAGCTGCCCATGACAGAGCAGCCCAGCAAACTGGCCTAGCTGTGAGGGTCCCCGGACCAGGCAGGGAAGCTGCCGAGGCAGAGCACCCTTAATTCAGAGCCCAGTAATCGAGTCTCCTTCAGCTGCCTGGGACCTGCCCCTGGATGCCAGGCACAAGGCTCAGATGGAATCAGGGAGGGGCCACAGCTGTAGTTAAGTGGCACTGCAAAAGCCAGATGGGGAGAGGCACTGACACTGGCTATGGTCTACTAGAAGCCAGGAACTACGAGGACGCAGCCTGTCCTTTAAATCTCACCATCAGCACCAGCACGGAATGGATTTCCCATCTTTCTGGTGGGGAAACTGAGCCTCTGGAGTTCAAGTTGATCTCAGCAAAATTGCTGAGGCACTAAATAGCACAGCTGCAGTGGATTCTTATTCTAAAAAGCCATTTCTAAACATTCACTTCCTTATTCTGAAAGATGGCATAGCCCAGGGACCACTCTAGAGAAAGAAATCACAAAAGGAAGAAAGGAAGGGTGCAGAGGTCCAGCTGTTCAGCAAAGGATGGGGATCTGGTGGGAGAGGAGGAGTGAAGTCTAGGGCTAACGACTGGGCCGGGGAGCTCAGCCCCAGGGAAGGCACTGAAAGTCACCTGGTCTTACTGCGCTCAGCTTAGCTTCACGAAATGCTCAGGTTTCCATTTTCAGGGAAACTCAAGATCAAGTCACTCAAGATCAGGACACAGAACAGCAGCAGAACAAACCAGAGAAAGAGGAAAGGTGTAAGACCCCCTGGGGCGTCCTTCTGGCTCCGTGATATCTGGTCTCCGTTGGTACCTGGGGCTTCCTAGGCAGACATGTTAATGTGAACCTTCCATGTCTCTCGCTCTCTCTTTTTTTTTTTTTACCCTCCACATCTCTTTAGGCAGCTGAGGGGCATCATCCCCATCAGGTACAACTCCAAGGCAGAAGTTCAAGTAGACGTGGCCATGTCCTTGCTCATAAGAAGAAAAGTGTTTATAACTGGCTGGGGGGAGCTGAGTGGGAAAGTGGGTGGTCAGCAAGGGAGTGGTCAGCTGCCATTTGTCTATCACAAATGCTCTTGGATGATAACTTCATGAGCTGAATTTATCTCTAAAAATAGGATGCAAATCAGGTCTCCAACCTAAGTCCCATCTGAGGCTGGCTACCAAAGGACTTCCTTCTGCTTCTCAAAACTTGGTCAAAATGAAGGAAAAGAAGTTTGATTGCACTCAAAATGAGACAAATTGACAATGAGAGGAAAGGACAAGGACTAAAGATATGGCTGTAACCCGCTCTTCCCTTGCATGCCGTTCTAAGTGACTCTTCCTCCCCTAAACCCCAAAGACTCAAAATAGCACAGATCCCACTGATAATGCAGCCAAAGAACCCAGAGGTCTCGGACTGCCTCAGGATTACAGCTTCCTGAAAATGCTAAACAATTATGACTTATGTCCTTTGCGTTTGTTTTTCTTTTTTTCTTTTTTTTTGATACCAGGGATCAAACTCGGGACCTTGTGCTTGCAAGGCAGGTGGCAGAACCACTGAGATAAACCTCTGGCCCTCGTTTGTTTTTCTTGAGAAGTATGGGGTGCTGTGAACCATGGCTTCTAATCAAAGCAGCCAAATCTGGTGAAATCACCACCTTTCGTACTTTTGAGTATCTGTAAACATGCATATTATCCATTCTCTATACTGAAATGCTGGTTATTGCCGTACCGTAACCAGTGTCAGCTGTTATTTACCTGGAAATATCTCTTGTGATTCTCTGTCCTTAAGGAACTGGAAGGGAAAAACAAGTCATGTTGTTATGGGAGCAATTTCTCATCCTCCTCTACTCACAATACATTCTTTAGGGTGGCAGAGAGAGCCACAGGACCCAGGGTCACCAGGGCTGGAAGACATCTAGGAGATAATCTTGTCTCATTAATTCATTTTGTAGTTGGGGAAACTGAGGCTCAGAGAAGAAAAGAACCTCATTGAAGAACTAGCAGTTTGGGAATAGAATCAGGATCGGAACCTCTGACTCTCTAGCCTTTGGGATTTTTTAAAAAGCAGCCAAATGGTCAAGCAGGCTGCTCACACAAGTGGTCCCTGCCCCTGAGTGGGATGTCTCTTAAACGGAGAAAACAACAAAAAACCAGATTTTCCAAAAGAGGAGGTGGCACATTTTCTAGATTGCTGTTTTTGTAGTTTTACCACAGGAAACAAAATTGGTAAAACAGGCTGGGGTAGTGTTCACTGTTTCTCATTAGAAAACCAGAAAAAGACTGTTTGGAAACTCCTCGACCTGTGGACAAGGTGCGCCTATGCTCTGTTCTTAGTGACAGCTAGTCTCTCTGTCTCTCTCTCTGTCTTTGTCTCTCTCTCTCTCTCTCTCTCTCTCTCTCTCCCTCTCCTTCTCTTTCAGAAAAACTAACAGATATGAACTGTTCTCCAATGAGTAGTATCACTTCTTATGGGATTTTTCTGAAAGTCTTGTATTTAAACAGTTGCTCCTCTATGCAGAAAACCAAAGCATAGCAGGGCGGGGTGGGGCGGGGAAGCAGCTTAGTATTATCAGGCAAGTTGTATCTACCAAGCATATCTCATGCATTTTTTATTTTTGTAATTTGTCCCCATAAGATTCTTGTGAGGTTCTATTAACTCCAGTATTCCAAACAACTGGGACACCGAGATTGGAATGGCCAGAATCATAAAGAGAATACAGTACAGAGCCAGGAAAAAAATAAAAAAATAAAAGCCACCTAACTCCTAAATCTTTTTGTCCATCTAAACTGAACTATTTTTATCAGGCTGAACCAACAGGAGCGGTCTGTTTGTTCCAGCATTTTAGCACAAAATGCATGAGAAAGCTTTTTGGAAGCTGTCACTGTCCTACTAAATTCCGTTTTAGACAGGGAGTTCTGAAGACCTCAGCTTCCGGCCAGGCTCCCAGAGGGGTTCGTGTGCCCCAGAGGCTGGGCTGGACTGGGCACTGCAGGAAATCATGATTATCAACCCTCTGGGCTTTGTTCCAGTCTCAGGCAGCAGGGACGCAGCAGGAGAGATGGGTGGGGGTGGAGAAAGAGGAAGAAAAAACAGGAAGTGCAGGGGGGTGCAGGGGGAAGGAAATGAAAGAGAAAACATATCCACTTTGAAACGTCCTTGGCCTGGTGAGAAAGTGATTTCTGAGCAGAATTATGGAGCTGAGTTGGGACAGAAGTGGGGAGAGTCCTGTAGAACTGGGGTGGTGTCCATAATTTCATCTCCCAGCACAGTGCACTGCCTGACACAGGGCTGGGTCCCACGAGTGCAGGCGGGTGTGGACACTGAGGGCGGAGAATGTCCAGAGAAAGGTTTAGGGGTGAAGCCAGGTGGGTCCCCAAGCATCTGAAACCAGGCACGGTGCTCAATGTGATCAGGTATCAGAGAGAGCGACTCCAACTTCACCACTTTCTCTCTCAGACATCTTCAGAATTAGAACTTGCTTTTGAAGGATTGCCATGTTTGAGCCCGTCCTGGGCAACTGAGTGACTTAGTGAGACCCTGTCTCAAAATATAAGATAAAAACGGGCTGGGGGTGGAGCTCCGTGCAAAGGAGCTGAGTTCAACCTGTAGCACCAGCAGCTGGGTGCTGAGTCTGCTCCGTGCATAGCCGTAGACGCTGCCATGCTGCCCCCCTTACCTTAACAGCAGATGCAGGTCACGGCAGATGGCAGGCACTGGTACCTGGAACCACATAAACAGATAACCCACAATGACCAGCTCAGAACACTACTTTACAGCTGGCACCAGGAGGGACAGGTGGGCAGAGCCCCGTCAGACAGGCCCTTGAGTCTCACAGCTCCTGCAGCCTCCACACCGGCCATGCTTCTGCAACATTAATGAACAGGGCAGGCTCAACCCGGAAAAGGGATCAGGAAACGTGTGAGCTTCAAAGCCGGGGAGAGCCCCGCTGTCCCCTACCGGTGGGTGACCTTCACTCGTAGACAGTGTCAAGGCCCCGAAGCCAGCAGCCTCGGGGGACCTGCCCAGATTCTGTAACTACTCCTCCACCATCCCGACAAACCAGAACACGGGTCGGGGTGCCTCTGAGAGGCGCTGGAGTTCTCTCGGGGCACCCTTGGTGGGTCACTGTGTTGGCTGCCCCCGGGGCAAATGTCCACGAGGAAGAACAGAGGCGAGGTAGGCAGAGAGATGTCAAGCTCGGGTCTCGGTCCCGCCACGGCACAGCCTGCCAGCGCGATGCCGCTTCTGTCCCCATGGGTACCAACGCTGTGTCCCTGTCCCTCTCCTCCGCGCCTGGACCAGAGCACCACCGGGGACAAGGACAAAGCGCACTTTTGCAGGCTCTAATGGCCCGCAAAGTGCTTGCCAACGTCTCTTCTTCGCTCAGATTGAGGTAGGCCCAGAGCCAAGGGGTAAGGGCTCTGTTTTTAAAACAGGAGGTTGGTTTCAGACACATGGAGCGACTTATCCAGGGCCCGCGTCACAGAGCAAGGCTCGAACAGGCTTCTCCTAATGACTTCTGGTCCAGGGAGCCTCTCGCTGCCTCGAGGCCCTGTCCCTCTCCCGTGGAGGTGCGGAGGGACAGCTTGTGACAGCTGCGTAGCTCCTGTGTGGAGAGGAATTGGAAGCGGGAGGTGGCAAGTGCCAGGGTAGGCACAGATGGGAGAGAAGGTGAGACAGACAAGAGAGGCCGGCAGGAAAGGCCCTGGAAGGCCACATTCCCACCATCCAGGCTAGCAGAGAAAGGGTCTCGGGCCCAGTGTGGGAACCAGCTTGTCTGAAGTCCCCAGGGCCCTGAACCTGGATCCACACAGAAAGGGTGATGGCACAGGCTTTGAGCTAACAAAACTGACGAGTACCAGGTGCCTATGGCATGTTGGGGAGCCAGCTAGTCACTTCTGCACTTGGTGGATGACTCTTGCCCTTTTACCCATGAGAAACTGAGGCATACAAAGGCTAAGTCATTTGTTCAAGGAACTCAGTGTTTTGTTTGTTTCTGCATACTGAGAACTAAACCCAGGGCCTTTACACTGAGATACATCCCTGGCATTTATTTTTGTATTTTCATTTTGAGCCAGGGCCTCACTAAGTTGGCAGGATGGGTTAGAATTTGTGATCCTCCTGCCTCAGCCTCCCAGAGTGCCAGGGTTAGAGGTTTGCCCAGCTGGGATTGAATGAGTGCCACAGTCGAGATGTGAATTTAGGCAGTCTGGCTCAGAGTGGGCTTAAGCAGTACTCGATGCTCCCTCTCAAAGCAGTTACAGTAAGAGGTAAAACAGCAGAAGAAATGTGGATTAAGCCAAGGCTCCAGGAACAGAGGACGCTTGGTTCAAGAGGAAGAGGCAGGGAATGGGGCGATGATGCTCCACAGGCAGGACAGGGAATGTGGTCCCTGGTGCTCCTTGGGTCCCAGAAGGCCCTTGTCAGCAGCACCAGCAAATGACAGTGTGGTCCTGGCTTTGCACAGCCTGGGTCATGGGAAGAGGAAGCATGGCGGGGGGTGGTTCCTGGGAGGGGCTGGCCAGGGTTCACATCAGGACGAAGCCTTGGGAGCCCAGTTCCCACACCCCAGGGGGACAGAGCAGCTGGGCTGCCAGGGCTAACAGTGCACACCCTCCCGGAATGCCAGGCTCCTGGGGAGGCTGCCCTGTTTCAGCCTCATGAAGCCTGGGTTTGGGGACAGGGTGGGACAGTGGTGAGACTGAAGCTCACAAGCAGCAGTGCCGGAATAATGAACACTGATGGTGGGAAGGATGCAGATGCTGTTGCTAGCCTACTACATGTCCGGAAGTTAGCTTCCCATCTGCCTGAACTCAGCAAGGTCCACATGATTAAAAGGTAGGACCAGCTGAACAATTTCATAAAGGTCAAAGGCTACAGGAAAGGATCTGTGCCACCTTGTACATGACATTTTGGCCCCGAATCTCACCTCTAAGGCACACTGCTGCCAACCAGGCAAGGGACTTGCCTGAGCCTGGCACTAACCCATAGCACCTCAGAGTGGTCAACAACCCCAGCCACATTTTTAGCTGAGCCCCTTCTGCGCTTTTCTCAGCTATGTTGAGTGCTGCTAAACACTCCCGTGAATGCAGTCACACAGGATTTGGGTGACCTTAGGGTTTATCATCCAAAAGGGTACACTTGTGAGAGGGAAAAGAGACTGTATCCTTAACAGGGCTGGGACAAGTGGCAGAAACCGGGACTGAGCCAGGCACACAGAGCCCTACGAGGCCGGGTCCTCTTACATCCAGTTGTGCTGCAACCCCACTGAATGTTTTCTACTTCCCCACCACACCAGGACTCCTTGGTACCACTCCTCCTCCTCCTCTGAATTCCCGCAGCTTCTAGACCTCACAGGCTGTGCCTTGACTGTAAGGCAGCCATGTTGAGATTGGAGAAGCATGGTGGGGGTACTGTCAGCAAGAAATCTAGAAAGACTTGTAGATCCTTGTGGCCAGGAGCGCAGACACTGGACCCCCACTCTTCTGTTGGTCAGTTAGTCCCCCAAAGCAACAGCTCTGCGGCTGTCCTACTGGGTGGGGCCTGCAGCCACCGAATGAGCCTCCAGGGCAGGGCAAGGCAGAGGGCAGCAGCTGCTACTGCTTCCTGGATGCACTGGAGAGTGTGCGGCCATCCACCGCAGGGGCACAAGTGCCCGTGTCCTCAGCCAGTGGGCACAAGCCCCGCCTGGAGGGGTGCACCTGCAGGCTCTGTGGCCTTGCTAGTCCTGGGTGGAAGGAGGCAGCTCTTAAGGCCTGCTTTGTTTTTACTTCTTCCATAAGTATCCACCTTCTTAAGAATCACAGGCCAAGAGAAGAAAGAATCTGTTGTTCTTTTTAAACCGGGAAATCAGTCTCCAGTCCAACTTGCACGTCAATGCAGGTAAAGTAAAATACTAACAAGAAAGCGATGGGCACCCATCCATGCTCGGAAGGCACTGTCTTTGGCACTTAGCTGTCAGGTACCACAAGGCCCGATGGCCAGGAGTTCTCGAAGCACAAGAAAAGCTGAGAGTTGTGAGCAGGCCCCACTCCACACTGGGCTCTTGGTGACACCAGCTGGCAGGGTCCTAGGGCCACCTGAGACCACACAGTGAGCTTTTGATGTCTTTTGCAGAGAAGCTTTTGCAAATGACAGCTCTGGGTTAACAAGTAAACGTTTCTCTAGATCAGGCACATGCTCTGAGTCCAGGAGTTAGGCACAGAATCTCAGGGCTGCCACACACCCACTACAGCTATTGCTGTTATTACTATCATGACTTTATATGTCTGCGATGCCCAGTAACTAGTCATCTTGGGGAACTGGGGCATGCACACATCCCGTCTTCACCATTTTCGCTTCCTCTCCCCTCTGGAGCTCCCCTTCTCCCACTTCCAGATCCTCTGCCCATCTCCACAGTCTACCTCCCTGCTTCCTATTGCTTCCCTTTTATTTTGCTCTTTAAATTATTTGTATTTTGCATTTCTCATATAAGAGAAATCATGCACTATTTAACCTTCTGTGTCTGATTCATTTCACTCAACATCATGATCTCAATGCATGCATTTTCCTACAAGTGATTCAAGTTTATCCTTCTTTAGGGCACAGTAGTACTCCATTGTGTGCAAGTACCACGTTTTCTTTACCCATTCATCTGTTGGTATGGATCTAGGCTGCTTCCAACGTTTAGCTATTATGAGTTGTGCTGCTATAAACATGGGTGTGCATCACTGATGTTACTGAGATGATACTTGAGAATGAGAAAAGGGAAAGGACTTATGGAGTGCCACCAAGAAAATGACTGGGAAATCAGGGACTAGAAGTTTTCCCAGACGTTCGTGCTAGGAGCTCATGGTGGGAGCCAGCACGGGTGTGTCCTGGAGACCTGTGAGTGGCCCTGGCTCAGGTCACCCTGATGGGGATCCTGGTGATTCGGATGTGGCTGAAGAATGCTGACGCTCTGCCCTGAGCACTGCTGATGCGCCACGCGTGGAGCCGAGTACCTCACGGGTGTCGCTCTCTGCCCTGAGATCAGCCGTCCTGGCAACAGCAGTGCCCGGTCTGCCCACATCTTATAGACAGGGAGCCAGGGGCAGCCCAGAGATGGACACTGATGGCCCTGGTTAGTGATGTAGCCAGGTGCTTCCCGGGAGGGTGAGGAGCCTGGGTCCACCCTGACCTCAGCCTTCATCAGTCCCCACACTCTGCCCTTCAGAAGGAGCTTCAGCTAAACGCAGGACACATGGAGACACACACCATCCATTCTCTCTGGGCTTTCTCTTCCAAGGTACCATAACTATCTGTGTTCCTGTTCTATGCTTACCACTGGACAAAAATTCCATAGCAAGAGGAGTCACACCTTACTCGTCTTACAGACGATGCTAACTAGGCTGCCCAGATGAGAAGTGCTGAATGTTTAATTTGTAAAATCTGGCTTCTCTGAGGGCAGTGATCAGCTCAGGGTGGCTGGGGAGGACAGGGGTGGTGAAGGCACAGTGAGTAGAGAAAGGCTGGTGTCAGGCTGTGCAGGACCTCGGGCAGTGGGCAGGAAGCTGGGGGTTGAATGCTTTTGCAAACACAGTGGGAGGACAGGGGTATGGAAAGGGCCTGTGCTCGTGGACTTCACTTCAGCCAGGGAAATGGAAGCGGTGGCCTTGTCTGCACATTGCTAATAAGGGTCCTTGTGGTAAAGTATGACCACAAAATATATGACTATTTCAATTTTTAAAAAATGTATTACAGTAGAAGACACATTGCTTCAAACACACTTATCCCTTCATCCTTGCCACTTTCTGCAGCAGCTCTAGAATCCTCTTTCCTGAGGGTCTTTACAAGGTGTGATGAAAAATACAATGGATGCTGTTGCAGAGCGCCATCCAGCAGAAAGAAGGCTTGTGAAAACATGACGCTGTGTCCTCATCCACCTTAGTCTCCAGATCTTGCACCATGCACCTTCCAGCTCTTCCTTAAAGTCACAATGACCATGAAATGGAAACACTTTGAATCCATTCAGGACATCGAGGCAGCCAGGACAGCTCAGCTAAGAAGTCCTCAGGAAAGAGGACTCCAGAGCTGCTGCAGAAAGTGACAAGGACAATGGGATGAGTGTGTGAAGAGAGGCAGAGAATTCTGGGGGCATTCATGGTGATGTGTCTTTTGGAATAATAAAGGTTTTTAATTTAAACATTCACCGTATGTTGTGATCCTTCTTGGTACCATGACAAGAGCAGTGCTCGCGTCGATTTGAACTTCAGCAGCTAGGCCTACTCTACATTAGCAAGGCAGAGCTCCCTTGGGCTGCCAGATGTGATGTCACAGATGCTGGAGGCGGTGATGCTCGGAGTGCCCAGGACTCCCAAGAGCCCACGCAGTAGAGGTATTTGTGGCCTGGGTTTCCAACAGCTCTGTGTGGTCAGCGTGCGCCACAGACACCTGCAGCTCTCATGCTCGCCAAAGCCACGTGGACGTCATGGCAAACACCACCTAAATGGCGCTGCTACCTGGGCCCAGGACTGTTGGGGCCCCCCTAGGCACCATCTATACCACACCCCACTTATACTTGGGGTTTCTCATAGATGAGCAACCTTGCACTGTTTAACCTTCTGTGTCTGATTTATTTCACTCAGCTCTAAGAGCTAGATATAAAAACAGAAACTGAGTCTGCTGGAAGGTATAACAGGTAAAACCCTTCCCACAGCCATAGGCAAGGACTTACTGAACAGAACCCCAGCTGTACAAGAAATAACACCAAGAATCAACACGAGGGACTCTCCCAAATTAAAGTTTCTGCACACCCAAGGAAACTACCAACAGAGTGAAGAGATGACCTACACAGTGGGAAAACATTTTGCCAGCTCCTCCTCAGAGCAAGGCATCTTCTTATGAAGGTGACCTCCGCTAAAAACACCATGAGATGGAGCCCTCCTAAGGCTACCCAGCCCAAACCCCACAGGAGAAAGTCCACAAAGCTGGTTTCCAGTTCTCTCCTGCCCGGCTCCTGCCTCTCAGCCAGCAGAGCTGCTTTGCACTTCCTTTTCAGTTTGTATTGCTTTTTTGAGACAGGGTCTCTCTATGTGGTTCAGGCTGGCCCTGATGATCCTCCTGCCTTAGCCTCCCCAGTGCTGGGATGACAGGCGTGGGCCACCATGCCCACTGTTTTGCACTCCTGAGTCTGCAATGCCTCCTGTGAGCTTCAGCCACCCACAAATTAGGCATAGGAGAAACAGAGCCTGCCTGTCACTCTAGGTGAGAGGGGCAGAGTCAGACACAGCAGCTTACCTGTGACAGCTGGGCGCTGGCTTATCTCTAATGCTGAGAGAAGTCTCGCAGGCTTCCTAGACAAATGCACTTGGCTGCGCTCCTCCTCGGCTCCCTGCTGCAAGGCAAGTCAGAGTCACATGATTAGCACTCAGGCTCCTCGGAAGACACAAGGACGCCTGACCGCCGGAGGCACAGGGCTGTGGCAGAGCCCCAGACACCCACTGGGATAAAGGAAGTGGACTGGTGGTCAGAAGAAGGGATACGTATGAGTCAGAACCCTGAGGCTGATGTCAGGAATATGCACTCTGTGAGAGCATGGCCTTCCAGCAAAACCCACGTTTCTGAGCAGGCTCTGCAGTGCCTCTGCCAACGAGTCTGTACTGAGACCCAGCTTCCATAGGAACCCTCACCCTGCACCCAAAGGTGGCTCACTGTGGCTTCTCGTACTGTCACCCTGTGCTGCAACTTCGACCTCCACCCTCCCTACCATCCTGCCAGGCTAGCGATGGTCACGTCCTCCATGAAGCCTCCTCCGATACCTCTGGACATGGAGGTACACGTTAATCTCTCCCTTCTGAATTCACACAGCACTTGGTGCCCACGCCACGTGGCATCTGGGGCCAGGAGGTGGCCTTGGACTGTCACAGCAACCTCTGGACTTACTTCCTCCTGCCTGGCCTGTGGACTTTCCCACGCTTGGTATCTTCTCCCTGGGTAGAGCTCTTCAGGACCGCCCACTGCCCTCGGGAGAAAATCCACATTCTCCCGGCCTTCCCAGCTGCCCCAGGGCTCCTCGTGTTGCAGTCATGCCAAGCTGCTCTCCAAGGTTGCATAATGAAGCCACCCGAGGCGGTGACTCTTCTGCATAAACAGCTCCTGGGGCTTGCCCAGTCCCAGGCCCTCCCAGGAGGTGACCAGGAGCCTGAGCCACCACCATGGTGACAAAACTGAGAACAACCAAGTGCTGGGGTCATGACTCACTTCATCACCCAAGCAGCCAGCCCAGCCAGCCACAGTGGCGAAGCAGGCAACTGAGGCTCAGGTATAAGATAGCTCCTTCGCTCTTTTTCTCCACCCTGGAGGTGGGTGGTTAGCTCTTTCCAGAGATGCAGGAAGAAGCAAGGCCCACAGAGGTCACAGTTCCTACCTGGACTTGCACTCCACCTCTGACCCTTTTCCCAGGTCCCACGTCGTGGGTCTAACAGCCAACTGGCTGTCCCACGTGGCTCATACTTGCTGCATCAGGTACCGAGCAATAGCGCCCCGTCCCCACCCCGGAGCTCCGTCTGCCTGCGAGATCCTACACTACACTGATGTCTTAAGGGTTCTGCTCCAAGACCAGACCTGTCCCACCACTTCTGCAACTCCTCAGGTGGAAAGAGATTGTCACTTAACAGACACGACAGACAATGCCACGTTCACTTCTCTGTATGCAGCCTTAAGAGGGGATCAAAACCCTCGCCAGGCTGATGTCTGTCCAGCATCACATCTTGGCAGAAAGTGTTTTGCTTTGGGTTTGGGTGGAGCCCAAGGTCTGGAAGACACAAGCTAACGGTGTCAGCAACAGCAACGGGAACACAGCTCACCAGAACCACACGCCTGAATCTCTTGAGGTCCCTTGAGGGGGCTGACACCAGTCATGACCACAGAAAGGGGTGCACGTCCTGTCCTGTTTTTGTTCATACCAGAAAATCCATTATTAAACATTTGCCAGCACACCACGGAATGGTCTGAGAGAGCACAGGCCTATAGTGTGGCTGCAGTGCTGTCCCCACCTTGGTATTCGAATTGGCTAAGTTACCTTGTGACCCTGGGTCTCCCTCTGGACAGGAAAAAAAGGCAGACAGAAGGGAGACAGAGGGCATTTTGGTAAATGCCAAGCTGATGAGACATGGGTCGGTGTCTGCAGACATCCTGGGTCATCACGGGAGAAAGCCAGCCCAGATGCTGCTAAGTATCCTACAGTGTATAGAGTCCCACACACATGTCACTTTGCCCAAAACGGCAGTAGTGCCAAGGCTGAGATACCCTGGTATAAAGATATTCAAGCACAGGGGCTCAGTTAAGTTGCTTGAACACATTTTCATCCAGGCGAGAAAACAGAAGGGACTGGGAGCCAGGCGCAGTGGTGCACAGCTGTGACTCCAGCACAAAGGAGGCTGAAGCAGGAGGCTTGCTACAAGTTTGAGGCCAGCTCGGGCTACACAGTGAGTTCAAGGCTACCTTGCATCGCATAGCAAGACTCTGTCTCCAAAAGCACCCCCTAAAAGGAACTGGCATCTGTTGGCAGGACTCTGGGGGCCCCTTGGGGCAGGACATTGTGACACAGGCTACAATGGGTGGGAGTGTTTGAGCTCTTGCCCTAGCGTGGCACTGGGCACACTGTGGTGCTCAGCAGTGGATGGGGGAGAACGGAGCAGGCGGGCACCACGCCAACACTCCAGCGTGTTCCCACCCTGTCTGCCACACCAGGCAGAGGAATCTGCCAAGTGCAACTTCGCCTCCTCTGGAAGGCGGCGGGAAGGAAAGGTGTGAAATTCCAGCCCTGCAGACTCAGGTTAAACAAATAATCACCAGCCTGAGGACTCCGGGCAATGGTGAGAAGAGCGATTGTATTTGATTTTATGTAGGTCATCGCTTTCTAGCCGAAAAACCTTGAAAGGCAAGGTTTCCCCACGCCCCCTTCTCTCTCGGGGATGCATTTGTTAAAGACACACAGCCAGCAGCCTTGCTTCTGACACATTCAAAAGCACCTTTTAATGGCAATCCTTTTATTCCTGTACCAATGGGAACTGAACACATACTTAGTACAAACCACCCAAAGTGGAAAGAAGGTTAGACAAGAAAGTCCAGCAAGCTCAGGGAGCTGGCAGAATTGAAGGAGGCCGCAGGAGAAGAGGGTGACCGGGGCACTCGCCGTGCTGAGCCTCCTCCAAGGCAAACCCCTTTCCCAAAGTCCCCGCGAAGACCTAAGCCCCACTGGGAGAGATGGCCAAACCGGGATCGCCCTTTGTGTCTCCCTGAAGATCTGAAGATCTGACACCGCCACAAACCCTCTGACTCACAAAGCCCTTCAATTAAAAGCTCAAGGGCTCCGAGCTAATTCTAGATGTGGCAGAACTCAGTAGCTTCGCTGGCACTAGAACTGCAGCAGAGTAATGAGGATAATTTTCCCCTTCCTCTCTGGGCTATGAATGGCAATGTGCTCAACTATAAATTAGTCGCCCTGAATGCCAGGGCGGGAAGCCACCTGAGCAAGTGCCTGTCCCCTTTGCTTTGTGATAAGGGCCCATGGCCCAGGGCAGTTGGGCCACCCCCGCTGGGCGAGCTTCCCAACTTTCAGCTGGAAGAAGGATTTTCGGTGCCTAACACTGAGTCTCATACCTTGTTGCAGAAAATGTTTTTATGTTCCCTCCAGTGCGTAACATGGAACTCAGAAAAAGCTGGTTATGATCTACCTCGGATCCAAGGGTACAGAAAGGAAGCAGGACAGCTTCAGAGAAGAAAATTCCAAAAGCAACCATTTATTAAAATCCAGCTCAGCTGGGCGTGGTGGTGCACATCTATGATCCCAGCATTCAGGAGGCTGAGGCGGGAGGATTGTCATGAATTCGAGGTCAGCCCAGGCTACATAGTGAGTTCAAACCCAGCCTGACCTACATACGTGAGACTTTGTCTCAAAAAGCAAAAAGCAAAACAAAACGAAAACAACAATAACAGCCCTGCTCTATCATGGCTGAGCATGGCACCTTCCAGCCTTTATCCCTCACAGTCCATCCCGAGAAAGCAGGACTGGGCAAATAGCAGATGCATTTCTTTGATTCTAATGCTCATGCCTTAAACAAACTTCTTCCATTCTTCTTTAAAATTGCAAGATGAAAAGCAACAATATGGTGATGCCTCAGGACTATCTGCAACCCCTCACCCCTACACTGAGGCCTGAAATCCCCAACATGATGGCATTTGCAGATGAGCCTTCTGGAGGAATTAGGGCATGAGGACGGAGCTTCCTGAGTGAGATCAGTGGCCTCCCATGACGGTGGGGAGAGGTGAGCTCCTCCTGTGCCCCATGGCATACGAGGCCTCCAGGAAGCGGCCCTCAGCAGACACTGGACCTGCCAGTGCTGGAGCCTGGACTCCTCAGCCCCCGCTGTTCAAGCCACTGGTCTGTCCCCTGTGACAGCATCCTAAGCCAACTAGAACACGGGAAACAGCAAAGCCATCTTGCCATGCTACTGATGTAAACTTGAATTTGTCCACACTAATGATAGCCAATATTCATGCATAACCTTTATGCACAAAGCACTTTATGGAATAATCTTTCCTTATCCAAATAGCTTCAATAGCATCTACCTCTCTGCTTTCCCTGAGCACACACTGAGGCCCAGAGTATTGTGGTGAATTTTCTGAGGTCACACAGCCAGTCAGTGGGGGACAGTGCTGGGGGACATTCAGATGGAGGGAGCAGGGAGCAGTGAGCAGTGAGCAGGAAGAAGAGTCTCCAAGGCCCACACTGCCAGCTCTCCCTGGCTTCCTAGATCTCCTCCACCTCCAGACGTGAAGACGCGGAGGCCCAAGTGTGGTGCTCAGGCGTGTGTGCTAACAGAATACGCTACCGGAAGACAGCACCCCAGACAGTCTGGTGGCTGCTCCAGGGGGAAGTGGAAGCTGAGGTGGAAGCAGCAGGTAGGAGCCCAGCATCCAGAGAGGCAGTGACAGGGCCTGCAGAGAAGGTGCAAGTGAGGAGGAGGAGGAGGAGGAAAAGCAGAAGCTCAGACAGAGGCGCAGGGCAGTAAGGACTGACGAGGGTGACAAAGCCTCCATTCTAGGATCTGTGTGTATCTGAGTGTGACAGGAGTGTGAGAAAGCGGAGGTGGCTGGGGGAGGGGCCCTGAGAATAACACAGGCGGGGGTCCTTGTAAAGGACTCCACACTCGATGGCAGGATTTTACCTTTCGCTACATGTCCAGGTGGGGAGATACTGCCAGATTTGCTTTTGTATTGGATATCTACATCAAAAGTATCTGGATTTCTATATCTATATCTTTGCTGTTTTTTATTTTTGTTTTTTGAGAGAGAGTCTTCTTATGTGGCCCAGGCTGGCCTCAAACGTGCAGAGATCCTCCTGCCACAGCCTCCCGAGTGCTGGGATTACAGGTGTGCATCGCCACGCCCGGCTTCCCCGCTATTCCAGTAGTGACTTTGTCAAGTGACTTCTGCCTTCTGACTCACAATTGGGTGATCTCTAAAATGAGAAAAAAATCATGCACGCCCCTCCCCCCATCCAAAAAGTGTTATAGCAATAAAGTGAGATAAGTGATGAGCAATCATTAATAATTTTAAAATGAGAAGCCTCCCTAAAGAATGGCACCTGGCTCAGGGCTGTGGAAAGGAGAACTCGGGACTTTAACACATTCACTCCGAGAAGGAAACAGGAAGGAGAGTCTAGTGTACAGAGCGGGGAAGGCTACTTCCGGGGTGCAGGCTCTTGAGGCTCAGAGGCTTCTGGCTCCTGGGTCCTGGGCTAAACCTCCATGTAATGCACAGCAGGGCCCCAAACCCACCATTCCTGTTTCCCTGGTGAATGTTCTCAGTCTCAGAGAAAAGGAGGATTTTCACACAAAATCCTTTGGGAATCTCAGTAAATAACTTGGTGGGTAAAGAATAATTGGCCTCCAGATGAACGGCGTAGGATGGCTACTGGGCTTCTGCTTCCCTTGCTCAACCAGTGCTAGCCTGCCTGCCGAAACACGACAGGCTGGCCACCAGAGCCGCGCCAGCCCTGAGACCCAGAGTGTGGCTGTTCGGGGTTAAAAGCCTCTTCCAGAAAGGAATGGCTTCCAACCATTGCACAACCACCTCCATTAGCACAGCGTCTCATTGTGCGTTTGGTAAAACACTTTCCTAGTCTATCTCAGGCACAACGCAGCAGGGACAGAAATCGCAGCCCTGGGAGGGGAAGGGGGGCGGTATGTGCAGTGTTTAAACCATGGGGCATTTGTTCCAGTCTCCTGCATAATGACCTCCCTTGATAGATAATTCATAGCAGCCGTGAAGCCTGGCCTACTTCTGATGCAGAGATCATATATTCTGCAGAAGTCGGGAAGGGGTGGGGAGAGAAAGCACTCTGCAATGGTTCGCCCCTCTTTGCCTTTTGAGTACAGCCTGACGAGATTTTGGACTGCTCTTCTCTACCATACGGGCTTCCCTTGAAGAGCCTTGCTAATTTATTTCTCTCTGCCTCTTAAATGGAGGAGGCAGCATGTCATCCAGTTTCAGTTTTATCTTCTGCAACCCCGGATAGGAGACGCAGCTGACTCCATCTGTTAGCGCACGCAGGCTGCGAGATGTGTGAAAGCAGGCACACTTGTGCGTGCACATGCGTGCACACACACACACACACACACACACACACACACACACAGGCACACAGGCACACATCCTTGCGGAGAGGGAGAAAAATCCACGCTTCCAAAAGATGCAATATCAGCCATCCTACCCAGCCCCAACCAGATAGCAGCACTCTGGTCCTTTTATGGGCATGTTCAGGAGGAAGCCAGCCTTGCCCTCTCCCCCTGTGCTTCCCCGAGGGAGGGAGGATGCCGGGCTGGCTTCAGGCCAGGCCCTTCCCCCAGGACCCTGGGGCCCCAACCTGCAGGCATCACCAAAGGCTCCCAGGGACACCGCCTGCCCAGCCCAGCACTGAACTGCAGTGCACTGGGACAACGGAGACCTCCTGGGGTTGGTCTCCCCGGGAAATGAGCAGGCAGCTGCCTGGGTACTGCTCTCTGGAGAAGGAGGAGCAGAGGCCCCATCTGGCCTGGCACTGCTGCCTGGTGGCACCGTGAATGACCCTCTAGAGCTGCTTTTGCTCAATTTGACAATGCTGCAAATACCTAATGACGCAGACAAGATCAAAGAGTGGTGGCAGTGACAGGTGACCTGGACAGGCCAGCTCCAGGCCGCACAGTTGCCTAGCTAAAGCAGGCACAGCAGGCAGGTGGAAAGCCCTGCAGTGCACAAGGTCGTTCTTTAGCACTGAAACCATGCTAATCAGAGGCTTTCCAAAATAAGCAGGCTCTGTGTCTTTCATTAATGGGGTGAAGGGGATAAGCTCCAGGGATGGCAGAGGGCAAGGCCTCTGCACTCAGAAGGCTCCCGTGGTTTCAGGGAGGACCCGGTGCCCCAGCTCCGAGGCCAGAAACACCACCCATCCGCCCTGTGCTCTCCTCCCACTGCCACCAATTTGGCTCCATTCTGTGTTGCCTCAGCCTGGAAGGTGCTGTGCACAGAGCCATATGACTTGCTCTGAAGCAGCACATCTGCTGCGCGGCTCAAAACTTCAACCGGTCCAGCTTTGACTGAAAAATAAAGCAGCGGACCCAGTCCTTTCGGGGCAGTTTCCAAGAAGACAGTGCTTCCATAAACAGCATGTTGGAGGGGGGGGTGGAGTGATTTAAGTGAGCACCTTACATTTACTGTCCACTTTATTTGTGTGTGTGTTTAATTTTTTTTAATTTTATTTTATTGGTACATTTTAGGTGTACAATATAATAACATTCATCATTGGAAATTTGCACTTTTACATAATCTCTCTTGGTTCTTATTTTTCTCCCTTCCCCTGCCCTCCCTTCAACACCTCTATCCCTTGCTATTTACAAAGACTTTGTTTCCATTTTTTCATTTTCTCATATTAATTCCATTCCCTTCTTTCCTTTCCCCTACCCTCCCACTTCCTCTTCCCCTTTGCCCCCTTTCTTCCTATTTCACATTACCTATTGTACCTTTTAGTCCTTATTTACACTTTCAGTTTCTCACACTAGAGAAACTGTTTGGTATTTATACATGTGTGTCCTATTTATTTTCACTTAAGAGTATCGCCTCAATGTGCATCCATTTAGCTATAAATGTCTCTAGTTTCTCATTTTTTATGGCTGAGTAGTACTCCACTTTATTTCAAAAACCACATTTTCTTTATCCAGTCTCCAGTTGATGGGCATTTGGGCTGTTTCCAAGTTTTAGCTATCACAAACTGTGCTGCTATGAACATGGGTGCACATATATCACTGAGGTATGATTCTTTTAATTCCTTCGGGAAGATATGCAGCAGGGGAATAGTTGAGTCAAATGGGACCTCTAGTTCTAGTTCTTTGAAGTGTCTCCATACTGATTTCCACACTGGTTGCACCAGTCTACACTCCCACCAGCAGTGGAGCAGGGTTCCTCTTTCCCCACAGCCCCGCCAGCATTTGTTATAGGTTGATTTCTTGATAGCAGCCATTCTTTCTGGAGTGAGGTGGAATCTCAGCATTGTTTTCATTTGCATCTCTCGAATAACCAGTGATGTTGAACATTTTTTCATATGTTTATTTGCTATTTCTACTTTGTCTGAAAAATGTCTGTTCATTTCAGGTGTCCATTTTCGGATTGGGTCTTTAAATTTGGGAGGTCTGTTTTTTTAAGTTCTTTATAGATTCTAGACAGTAGACCTTTGTCTGAGGAACAGCAGATGAAGATTTTTTCCCACATTGTGGGTTGTCTCTTCACAATGCTGGTGGTTTCTCTTGCTGTGCAGAAGCTTTTTTTTTTTTTTTTTTTTTGGTACTGGGGATCGAACTCAGGACCTTGTGCATGCAAGGCAGGCACCAGAGCCACTCAGCTAAATCCTCGGCCCAGAAGCTTTTTAATAAGAAGAGACCCTGCTTGTTGATTGTTTGTGCTAGTTCACGAGCAACTGAGGTTTTGTTGATAAAATCTTTTCCTTCACCAATGTCTTCAAGAGTTCTACTTAACCTCTGTTCCAGCTGATTCAGCATTTCCATTTTAATATTTAGATATTCAATCTGTTTCGATTTTAGTTTAGTACATTGTGAGAGATATAGGTCTAGTTTTAATCGTTGACAAGTTGAAACCCAATTTTTCCAGCACCATTTATTAAAGAGGCTATCTTTCCTCCAGCGAGGGTGTTTGGCTCCTTTGTCAAAGATGAGGTGGCCGAGTGTGTCTGGAGTTGTTTCTGCATCTTCTAATCTGTTCCACTGGTCCTCGGGTCTGTTTCTTTGCCAGTACCATGCTGTTTTTATCACATTAGCTTTGTAGTATAGTTGCAGGTTGTGGATTGTGATACCCCCAACCATGTCTCTGTTACCTAGAATTGCTTTTGTTATTCTGGGTCTCTTCTTGTTCCAAATGAATTTTTGAATTGTTTTCTCAAGGTCTGTGATGTATGCTGCTGGGATTTCAATTGGGATTGCATTGAATCTATATAGCAGTTGTGGAAATATGGCCATTTTCACTATGTTGATCCCTCCTACCCAGGAGCAGGGGATGTCTGTCCATTTTCTGATATCATCTTCAATTTCTCTTTTCAGAGTGCCATAGTTTTCAGAGAAAAGGTCTTTGATTTCTTTCGTTAGGTTGATTCCTAGGTATTTCAGTTTTTTTGGATGCTATTGTGAAAGGAATTGTTTGCCTTATTTCTGTCTCAGTGAGTCTGTTGTTCCTGTAGAGGAAAGTGACTGATTTTTGTGTGTTGACCTTGTATCCACCTACTTTACTGAATTTGGTTACTATGTCTAGAAGACTTTTGGTGGAGTTCTTGGAGTCTTCTATGTAGAGTATCATGTCATCTGCAAATAATGACAATTTGGCTTCTTCATTTCCTATCTTTACTCCTTTCATTTCCTTCTCTTGTCTAATTGCCATGGTTAATGTTTCCAAAACTATATTGAACAGGAGTGGTGATAGTGGACACCCTTGTCTTGTTCCTGATTTTAGTATGAAGAATTTCAGTTTTTGACCATTTAGTATGACATTGGCTGTTGGTTTTTCATAGATAGCTTTTATCAGATTGTGGTATAGAGCATCTATTCCAATTTTTTGTAGGATTTTTATCATAAATGCATATTGGATTTTGTCGAATGCTTTTCCTGAATTTCTATGGAAATGATCATATGGTTTTTGTCCTTGGCTCTATTGATATAGTGTATTACATTCATTGATTTGTGTATGTTGAATCTTCCCTGCCTCCCTGGGATGAATCCCACTTGGTCAGGGTGTATGATCTTCTTGATGATCTTCTGCATTCTATTTGCCATTATCTTATTAAGGATTTTTGCATCAATGTTCATTAGTGAGATTGGCCTATAGTTCTCTTCTTGGGTTGGGTCTCTGCTTTGGGGATCAAGGTGATGCTTGCTTCCAGGAATGAATTTGGGAGCATTGCTTCACTTTCAATTTCATTGAAGAGTTTAAACAGTAGTGGCAGTAGTTCCTCTCTAAATGTCTTGTAGAATTCAACAGTGAAGCTATCAGGACCTGGGCTTTTCTTAGTTGGTAAGTTTTTAATTTTGTTTTCAATTTCTTTGATTGATATTGGGTCATTTAGAATTTTTAGGTCATCTTCATTCAACTTTGGTAATTCATACATATCTAGGAATCTGTCCATTTCTTCTGTGTTTTCGATCTTATTGGCATATAGGTTCTTGAAGTGGGTATTGATGATCCTCTGGATTTCTGCTGGGTCTGTTGTAATTTCACCCTTTTCATTCCTAATTGCATGGATTTGGGCCTTTTCTTTCCTTTTTCTGATAAGGTTGGCTAAGGTTTGTCAATTTTGTTGATTCTTTGGAAGAACCAACTCTTGGCTTCATTGATTTTTTGTATTGTTCTCTTAGTCTCCATTGAATTGATTTCTGCTCTGATCTTTACAATTTCCTCACTTGTATGAGCTTTGGGTTTGTCCTGCTCTTCTTTTTCTAGAAGCTTGAGGTTCAGCATCAGGTTGTTTAATTGGGCTTATTCTGTTTTCCTAATATGAGTATTCACTGCTATGAATTTCCACATATTACTGCTTTCATTGTGTCCCACAGATTCCAATATGTTGTATTGTCATTGTCATTTAATTAAGGGAACTGCCTGATTTCTTCTTTAATTTCCTCTGTGACCCATTGGTTATTCAGCAGTGTGTTGTTTAATTTCCATGTATTTATGAAATTTTTGCAGTTTCTTTTGCTATTGATCTCCAATTTCATTGCAATATGGTCTGATAACATACAGGGGATAATTTCAATTCCTCTGCACTTACTTAAACAAGTTCTATGAGTGGGTATGTGGTCTATTTTGGAGAACAACTCATGTGCAGCTGAAAAGAATGTGTATTCTGATTTTGTGGGGTGGAACACTCTGGAAACATCTGTTAAGTTCATTTGTTCAAGAGTTCAGGGCTGGGGATTTAGCTCAGTGGTTTTGCCTCCTGCTGCGCAAGTGCAAAGACCAGAGTTCGATCCCCGGCACCAAAAAAAAAAAAAAAAGATATTGATTGAGTTCTAGTATTTCATTACTTATTTTTAGTCTAGTTGATCTATCTATTTGTGACAGTGGGATATTGAGGTCCCCCACTACTATTGTATTAGTGCATATATGACTTTTCATGTCCTTTAGTATTTGTTTTATATAGTTGGTGCACTAGTGTTTGGTGCATAGATATTTATGATTGTCATCTCTTCCTCTTGGATTCTTCCCTTTACAAGGATGTAGTGTCCTTCTTCATCTCTCTTAATCAGTGTTGGTTTGAAATCTACTTGATCTGCCAAGAGGATAGCTACTCCTGCTTTTTTTCAGGTTCCTGTCGCATGGAGTATTGTTTTCCACCCTTTAACTTTCAGTCTGTGAGCTTCCTTTTGACTTAAGTGTGTTTCTTGTATGCAGCATATTGTTGGATTTTGCTTCTTGACACATTCTACCAGTCTATTTCTTTTGATTGGTGAATCGAGACCATTAATGTTGATGGTTATAACTGAAACGTATTGACTTGTCATTGCCATGACTTTTTCTTTTTGTTGGGTTTTGGCCCTTTACATTTAATTTCTTGTCATGCCTGATGGGTTCATTCTGCTTTGTTTCCTGGGGTTGTGATCCTCAATGTCTGTTCCTAGGCTATTGTGTAAAATTCTCTGGAGTGCTGGTTTGGTATTCACAAAGTTCCTAAGGTGCTCTTTGTCATGAAAGCATCTTATTTCTCCATCCATTTTGAAAGATAGTTTTGCAGGGTACATCAATCTGGGTTGGAGGCTGTTTTCTTTTAGGTCTTGGAATATGTCACTCCAAGCTCTTCTTGCCTTGATGGTTTGTGTTGAGAAGTCTGCTGTGATTCTGACAGGCTTTCCTTTGTATGTGATTTGTTTCTTTTCTCTGACTGCTTGGACAACTTTGTTCTTCTGTTGTGTTTCTTGAATTAAGATTCAATGTTAAACAATTATATGCCTATGTGTAGATTTTTTTTGATCAAGTCTATTTGGAGTCCTATATGCCTCACTTATCTGTATGTCAAGCTCTCTTCCCCTGCTTGGGAAGTTTTCTGCCATTATTTCTGTGAAGAGATTTTTTAATGTCATCTCCACTCTCTCCTGTTTCTTCATTGAGCCCAATCAGTCTTATGTTATTCTTCTTTGCATCATCTAGCAGCTGCTGGATTGGATGTTCCCTTATAATTTTGAAGCAATTTTTCTTTTCCTGGTCACTAATTGCAATCTTATCTTCTATATCTGAAATTCTGTCCTCACATTGGCTCATTCTACTGTGTAGACTTTCAATGGAGTTTTTCATGTCCTGGAAATCTATTTGCACCTGTTTTATGGATTCCATTTGTTTCTTATGTTGGGATTCCATCATGTTCCTGAGCTCCTCTCTAGATTTATTAATCATGTCTTGCACTAGGGGCACAATTTCTCCTGTTGTCTGAGAAATTATTTCTGATTTCATTTTTTCCAGATCCACTTTTGATGCCAGTTCAGGGAGTCCAGGTTGTTGAGTATCAGAGTGTTCCATCTCATTTCCCTATGGAGTTGCTGTAGATGATCTGGAAGTCTGGTTTTGAGACTTGTTCACGTGTCTTCTCATTTCAATGAAGGGAGGGCTGCTGTTGGTGACCATGAGGCTCACCTCCTCTGCACTGGGAGTGGTGGACCAGCGGCCCAGAAGCCCCTTTCTCTGTGCTGGAAGCAGTGGAATGGTGGCCCGGAATCCTCTTCCTCTGTGCTGGGAGCAGTTGTACACTATTGTGCACTTTATTTGTTATTATTACATTAGCTTCTCATACAGTACTCAATTCAATCCCTGGCATGGTCAGTTCCCAGCAGGATTCAAGCTCCTATGAGAACCTAACACTGATGTGGATCTGAGAGGAGACAGAGTTGGGGAGCAGCTCTAAACACAAATCCAGCTTCCCCAGCCTCCTGCTATGCACCCCTGCTCCCAACAGGCCAAGAAGGGTACCTAAGGCTCTCATTCCTAGGCTCTCTTCATCAGGTCCTTGTCCAAATTTCTGGCCTCTACCTGTACAACTCCTTCTCCTTCCCAGAACCCCTTTCCAGCCTTCCCACCTGCATGCCTTGCTCATGCATTCCCTGTGTCTAAATATTCTCCTTTTAGGTGAGCCACTCCCAGAGCACAGGAGGAGGCTTCCAGGCCGCCGTACCACCCACACCAGCACAAAGGATGTGAGGCGTGCAGGTGCAAGCAGCAACCCGCTCCCCCACTGAAATGAGATGACACATAAACAAGTTTCAAAACCAGACTTCCAGATGACCTAAAACAACCACAAAGGGAAGTGAGATAGAACACTGTGATACTCAACCACCTGGGCTCCCTGAACTGGCAACAAAAGAGGATCTGGAAAAAATGAAATCAGAAATAATTTCTCAGATGACAGCAGAGATTTTGCCCATAGTGCAAAACATGATTAATAAATCAAGAGAGGACACAGATAAAAGAAAATAGAGGAGCTGAGGAACATGATGGAATCCCAACATAGGAAACAAATGGAATCCATAAAACAGATACAAACAGATTTCCAAGAGATTAAAAACTCCATTGAAGGTCTATGCAGCAGAATGAGCCAATGTGGGGACAGAATTTCAGATATAGAAGATTGCTATTAGTGACCAGGAAAAGAAAAATTGCTTTAAAATTGTAATGGACCATGAGAAATCAATCCAGCAGCTGCTAGATGAATGTAAAAAAGAATAACATAAGACTGATTGGAGTCAATGAAGAAACAGGAGAGACTGCAGATGACATAAAAAAAAACTGTTCACATAAGTGATGGCAGAAAACTTCCCCAGCAGGGGAAAAGAACCTGACATACAGATAAGTGAGGCATTTAGGACTGCAACTAGCCTTGATCAAAAAAAATCTACACATAGGCATATAATTGTTAAGATTCCAGAAACCCAACAGAAGAATAAAATTCTACAAGCAGTGAGAGAAAAGAAACAAATCACATACAAAGGAAAGCCCATAAGAATCACAACAGATTTCTCAACGCAAACCCTCAAGGCAAGAAGAGTGATGTATTTCAAGCCCTAAAGGAAAACAGCCTCCAACCCAGATTGATATACCCTGCAAAATTATCTTTCAAAATTGATGGAGAAACAAGATACTTTCATGACAAAGAGCACCTTAGGAACTTCATGAATACCAAGCCAGCACTACAAAAAATTTTAGACAATATCCTAGGAAAAGACAATGAGGATCACAACCCCAGGAAGGCCAGCAGAATGAATTCGCTGGGTGCGACAAGATATTAAACGCAAAGGGGGAGAATCCAGCAAACAGAAAAAGTCATGGCAATGATAAGTCAATATGCATGAGTTACAACCATCAATGTTAATGGTCTCAACTCACCAATCAAAAGAAATAGACTGGCAGAATGGGTCAAGAAGCAAGGTCCAACAATATGCTGCATACAAGAAACATATTTAATTCAAAAAGAAACTCATAGACTGAAAGTTAAAGGGTGGAAAACAATACTCCATGTGACAGGAACTCGAAAGAAAAAAAAGCAGAAGTAGCTATCCTCTTTGTAGATCAAATGGATTTCAAATGAAAATCTGAAACACTCTGGTCTCAAGAATTTCAGATGAGGGATAGTCAACTTGTTTGTACAAATCTATTGTGAACATGTGTTTTCATTCCTCTTAAGTAAAAACTGAAGAACAGGACTGTTGGTTCTTAACAGTTATACAAGAAATTTCTATATTGTTTTCCAAAATGGTTTATCATTTTACATTCACAGTAGCAGTATTAGAAAGTTCTAACTGGCTCACACTAAGCTGACATTTGTTCTTTTAAAAGTTTTAACTTCATCTCCCTAATGAGTGTATAATTCAATCTTGTTATTGTACTGATTAGTATTTTTCTGATTCTAGTGTTGCACACCTTTCCTTGTGCTGTTCTGGCTAATTATCATCTTCTTGTGTCTACTTTTTAATTGGGTTGTCTATTAATGAGCTGTAAGTTCTTTATATATTCTGGCCTTAGGTTATATGTATTATAAATATGGTCTGTTTAAGGATCACTTTTCATTTCTTAACGATGTCATTTAAACTTCTAAATTTTGATGGAATCTCATTTATCAATTTTTTTCTTTTATACATCTTGTTTTGTATATGCTAGGAAATTCTTGCCTACCCTAAATTCATAAACATTTTTCCTTATAATTTCTTCTTAAAGTTTTATAGTTTTCATCTTTCATATTTAGGTTCATAGATCCTTTCAAGTTATTTTTATGTATGGAAATAAAGGGTTGAGGTTAATTTTTTACATACAGATACCATGTGTTCTAGTGCCATTTGCTGAAAACACTCTTTTCCTCTGCTCTTGAATGGAGTCTATGTTCTTCTATTATCTTTATCCAGTTTTGGTATTAGCACAACGTGGTTTTCCTAAAATGAAGGGAGAAGTGTTCCTTCTTTTTTCTGCTTTAAATGTTTGATATAATTTATCAGTTAAAATGTATGTGAGCCTGTTGTTGTCACATACGTAGGTTTTCAAGCTAGGAATATACTTTCTTTAATAGGTGCTATTCAAATTTTATATTTCCTCCAGAGTCAGTTTCATTAATTTGTCTTCCAAGCTAATACTTACAAGTTGTCAAATTTTATTTCAAAAAAGATTTTTGTAATATGCTTTCTATATCCTTTTAAATTCTGTAAATTCTGTGATAATGTCTTCTAGATCTTGATATTGTAATTTAAATAATGTATAATTGATATTGTATAATAGGAAGAAAAGGTCTAAAGGAGCAGGGGAAGTGGGAGGGGTAGGGGACAGGAAAACAGGGAAAAGAAAAATACGAGAAAATAAAAAAATGGACACAAAGCCTTTGCAAATAGGGAAGGGTGGAGGGGTTGAAGGGAGGGCAGGGGAATGGGGAAAAAAATAAGAACCAAGATACTCATGTAAAGGTACAAGATCCCAATGATGAATGTAACTTGGGGCTGGGGATTTAGCTTAGTGGTTTCGCCACCTGCTGTGCAACCGCAAGGACCCGAGTTCGATCCCCGGTACCAAAAAAAAAAATGATGAATGTAACTGTATTTTATACCTAAAATGTACCAATATACTTAATGGGAAAAGAAATATTCTCCTTTCCCCTCCACCTCCATAATTTCAAATCCTCTTCAGTCTACAAGACCAAACTAAAAGGTCCATCAGCCAGACTCGAATCTGGAGCCCAGAAAAAACTTCTCAGTTCTCTGAAGTCTCATTTACTACACCTCAATCAATTTTTTATGCTAGGATAGATTCTATTTACCTTGTTTTTCTCTGTAGAATGTAAGACATTCCAGAGCAGGAGAGTGTCCAGTTTATCTTTGAGAGCTCATTCTATCTGGCATAGTTCCTGATGCAAGGTGCAATTGAAACACGCAGTGAATGTTTAAATTTTTTTTAAGTTTATAACAGTAAAAGATGCATTGCCATAAATGCCCCTCAAAACATCCACCTTCATTTTGACCACACTCATCCCACCGTCCTCGCCACTGCCTGCAGCAGCTCTGGAGTCCTCTTTCCTGAGGGTCTTTAGCTGCACTGTCCTGGCTACCCCGATGTCCTGAATAGATTCAAAATGTTTCACTTTTGTGGTCATTGTGACTCTGGAGAAGAGCCAGAAGTTGCACCAGTGCCAGATCTGGTGGGTAAGATGGATGAGGACACAGAGTCATGTTTTTACGAGTTGCCTTTCCATTGGATGGCGCTTGGCAGCAGCAGTCACTATGCTTTTATCATGCCTTGAATAGATACTCAGGAAAGAGGACTTCCAGATCTGCTTCAGAAGTGGCAAGAACAATGAGATAAGAGTGTCTGAATCGAGGGGAGGGGTTTTCAGGGGAATTTTATTATAATGAATTTTTAAATTTAAACACACGTCGTATTTTTCATCATGTACACAGAGGTGCTCTCCAATGATACAGAAGCCCACAAGCGACTCCTTCTGCAGCATCACAGATGACACAGACAGACCACATCAGCTGGACGGCTGGAGGAGGTGGGCTGGGTGGCAGAAGTCACCTAGGGCCACAGTGACCTCAGCTCGTGGTCCGTGCTGTCTCCATCCTTACTGAGCCCATAGTGCCTCACATACTTGACTCAGTGAACATCGGCCCTTGGGGAAGGTTTTCCTTTCCTGGACCTCTGAGGACTATGGGCCCTTACTTTCCCCCTAGTTAACCACTGTTTTTCTTCAGTCTCCTTGGTTGGCTCCCTCCTTTTCCAAAATGCATCTCAGCAAATACCAATTCCATCCATGCTGGTGCTCAGGACAAAAATATCTGGTCTTCTTAGCCTCTTCTTTATTTCATACTCCACATCGAATCACTTGGGACATTATTCTGTCTTTATCTTTCATGTCCCTTGTCCCTCCACAGTCTTGATTCTATAGTCTGGCTAAGCTACCCTTCCACCCTGCCTCTGAGTCCATTTTTCACTGCTGGTCTGCTTCTCCTCTAAAAGTTAAAATGGTGCCACCAACTTCGATGCAGTCGGGACCATCCAATCAGGATGCAATCAAGATGTGGTAGCTACTAACAGCTCAACACAATCAGGATGCTCTCTGGTCCCAGCTCTTCTGTAGCTCTCTTTCACTCAGATGAAGGGTCCCAGTCCTTCCCTCCCCATGATCTTTCTGCTGTCACCTGCAACTCCTTTTCCTGTTCTCTCTGGGTTCCATCATACTGACCTCCTTGCTGGCCCTCAAGTACATCAGTCACAGTACAGCTTCTTCTCTTTATCTGAACCACATTTCCCCAGATATGCACGCATGCCTGTCCCCCCACCTTTAAGAGTTTTTACTCAAATTCCACCTCTTAGGTAGCAACCATCCAGCCTTTAAACAGCAATCTCCCCCTACTCCTTATTCTACTGTTTTTTCAAATTGATCTTTTCACCCTGTAACATACTAGAAGGCAATAAATACTAATTTATTACTTTTACCTTAAAGATATATATTTTTACTTATACAGTGGTACCTCTGTTCACAAACTTAATTCTTTCCATGATTCTGGTAGCAAACTGAATTGGATAAGAATCGAATCAAATTTCCTCATAAGGTCACCGCTGAACCTAACCATTGAATTTGATTCGGTTCTCATCCAACTTGGTCTGTAACCAGAATTGTGGAAAGAATTAAGTTCATGAATGGAGGGACCACTATATATAATAAATGTCAATTATTCCTAAATAATGTGAGTTTATATGTTACTTTAATACATCTATCTGAATTATTGTTATAGTCATAATAATATTTGTTATGGCTTGTATCTAGATGTTCCCCCAAAGCCTCATGTGGTCATCATAGGTGGGGTTTTCGGAGGTGGCTGGATCTGAGATTAAGGGTGTGTGATTACTAAATTAGCCTGCGATTGGTCTAGCATATATAGTTCTGGGTGTGGACAATGGGAGGCTGTAGGTGGCACCAACCGAAGGGCCAGTAACCTGGAAGGGATAAAAGCGAGAGGCTTCTGCCTTGTTGCTGCTGCTGCTTCCTCACTACTTTGCTGCCTTCTGCCTGCCATGGATTGTTTCTCCTCTGCGAGGCCATCCTGCCTTGGAGCCAGCCTACTATGGCCCGAAACCTCTACAAATTGTGAGCTACGAGCCTTTCCTTCTTTTACTTTGGGTGACAAGTATTTTGTCCCAGAAAGCAGAAAAGTAACTAAGACAATATTACTTTCATATTATTGGTTATTGCTTACTATCTACTTTTTTTAATGATGGATCATATTTCCAATGCTTAGATTTATGCCTAGCCTAAAGGAAGCATTCAATAAACATTTGTCAAATGTATGCATGAATAACTTAAGTTTATGATCCAAAGTTCAGCATTTGTAGCTTATTGTGCAGCATTCAGCCACAGTGAAACACACTGAAAGAGATCTGTAGGCAGAGAGAGCTTGAGAAACAAGGGCCTGGGACATCATCTTTCCCACCATCTGCAGACATGAATCTGAATTCCTCGAAGGAAGCCCCAGTGGGCAGGTTCAGATTTTCCCACTCCAGCCACACAAGGCTTCAGAGGGCTTCCACATACAGCTATGCTTTTAAAACATGCAGCAAAAATGTACATGGAACATACTGAGGTTGATAAATACTTGTGTATAAAAATTCCCTCTATAATTCTGTTTACGTTACACTTTTTGTGTACATTTTTCTAAAATATTGCAAAGATACTATCCTTGGTTCTAGCTCACGTCTCCCACTTTCAGAGCTCATCAGCTTGCTGTTGAGGCCTGGCCAACAGCAGTTTTGCTCACTGTCATGCCCTCTGTGGCCATCTAAACACAGGTTCTTAGAAATGTCTGTTCGATGAATGGAGAAATGGACAAATGCCTTCAGAGCATCTCCTTCCAGGACCAGCTCCATGAATCCCAATATTCTCAGAAACGGTTGTCCAGCAGACTGGTCCGTGATGCAGAATGAATGTTGCCATGGCTTCCCCTCATGTCTGGCTGCAGATAATTCAACCTGTGGTTGGTGACTGAAGTCAAGCCCAGCCTCCCACAGGCTGCATGTGCTCAGGGGCCCTTCCCCGCCGTACTACTGGCATCTGAGGATCCCTGCTCTGTTGCTGTGGCCTGACTTGGGCCAGAGACCTGGCATGGGGCTGGGCAAGCACCTCACTTTTTGCAGGGGCCACCGTGTCACACACAGAGGCTACCGCAGGAATCAGAAGGACCCTACTCTAAAGTCTGACCATTTATCGATAAGCTGGGTCACAGAAGCCACAGTATTATCACAGACAGAACGGGGTCATCACAACAGCTAGTACCTGGGCATGGTGAGGATGGTGAGACCAACCTCACCAAGTCCCAGCCTCGGTGACAATTACTCCTCCGGATGCTCCCTGCCACATCCTCCGTGAGATGTGGTCCATCACATCCCGAAAGCATCTGTCAGAGGACTGCTGGACTTAACTACTGTTATCCACAAAAGCTTTCCTAACCATGTTTTCTTCCCAGGTGTTTGTGAAAAGACTTGCCATTACAAGTTCCAAAGCATCATTAGGGTCTTTTGGGCTCTGATTAGAGCCGGGAATTACCTGGGCTCTAGAAGTAACTTCCTTGGGAGCCACATATAAATAATCATACAGAAGATGATTCCAGCATCATTATGCACACTTCATTCTACCCTTAGAGGAATCTTTAATATGGAAGGGGGTCAATTATTGCTATGAGAAGTAAGAAGAAAGTAGAGCAGAAAAATAAAGCAGTATATGTATATATAAGCCTATATATACAGCCCTGTGACGGACCCATACAAACACACGTACACACACACACACACACACACAGAGCCACAATTACTCAGCTTCCTAGAGATCCGCAGCTGACTTGATATACCTCATAAGTGCAAGATTTTTCAAGTAAACTGACTAACATCAAAATGAAAAGGTATAAATTCCAGTTTTCACAGTGGGAGAAATCAGGGAGACTTGGACACTGATAGCATTCTTTCATCTGAAAGTCATATTTCAACTGAACTTGCAGATGTTCCATGGGATAAATATAGGCAAGCCCTATCAATCCAGGAAAACCAACATTCTTTTTGTTTTTTCCAATAATTTCATAACCACGAACAAAAATCACAAATGACTTAGACTTGGCACGAGCCTCTAAGTGAATTAACTCACCTATTCTTGGCTTGTATATTTACCCCACAAACATTTGCTATGGAGAGCTGGAAAGTCTCCTGGAGTTGTGCAAGGGAGTGGCATTTGGAACCAGAGGCCTTGGCTTCAGCTTTAGTGTTGCCCTGAAAATGGACAGGGCTTGAATAGGCTGGAAGAAGGATGTTAACAATCCAGAGAAGCTGGTCAATTACAGAATTACAGAGCTATGAAGTGAGTGAGCTCAGGCTCCTTGTACTAAGCCATGGGACATGTTAGAGCATCCTCATGGTAATCTTCTGTTTTCTTTAACACTATTTTACTTATTAAACTGACGTCTGTGATAGCTCATTTTATGTGCCAACTTGACTGGACCCTGGGGCCTCCAGATCCCGGTCAGCCAGTCTGTGTGTGTCAGTGTGTCTTTGGATGATATTAACCCCTGATCGTAGACTGAATAAAGCTGATTGTTCTCCCCACGGTGAGTGGGTCTCACCTAACCCGTTGAAGGCCTGAGCAGAACAGAATGTGGAGCAGGGGAGAGTTCTCACTCTCTGCTTGACCACATTTTACTTTGGATAAGGGTCTTCTGCATTTTCCAGAGACTAGGACCAGAACTAATGCTGTTGGCTCTTCTGGCTCTCGGACCTTCACACATCAGTTGTAACTATGAATTAATTCCTTATATAAATCTCCTCTTGGTTTTAATTCTCTGAAGAAGCAAGACTAATACATTGTAGGTAAAGGGGGATGTGTTAATTTGTTCATACAATGAAACTATATCTGGTACAGTTTTCCTTCAAAAAAGATGTTTTATAGCCATTAAATGCAAATGAGTGAGTAGAAATTTCATCTCCCCAGATCACTTTGGATGATACAAAGCAGATAAATGAGCAAGTATATTCAAGTACTCAATGATGAACTCATGTGTAAGTCTTCAGCAGGTCTGGAGTATGCTCTGAAATCCAAAGGTCATGGTGCAATCTCAGGCTTTACGTTTGTGAGCGATCGTTTCACAGAAAGGATGTCAGCTCTGCTTCCACTCCTGTCCCATTCTGGCACAACATGGAATCCATGAGACGCAGCTCAACACTTAGCACACAATAGGCTTGCAGGATACACAGTTAAATGAGTGCCTTCTCTTGCTGTCCAAGCCCATCTGGCAAAAGCCTCCAGGTCTGCCCCAGCCTCTGCCAGCTGTACTCCCTGGCATGCTTCCCTCTTCTGTGTTCCACTTCCTCTCCCTTCCGCCTCTTACAGCCCTCTTTTTCCCTTCCCATACTGCCATGGCTCGTCCTCCTCCACCGAATCCCACCGCCTTCTCTGAGCCACCAGTGTCAGAGCGAATCCCTTTCCTCCTGGCCACCACCCCAGCTTCCTGTCTCCTCACCATCATCGCTGCTTCCCAAGACATGTATGTGACATGTACCGGTATGTGCAAGGAGACAGCTAGTTGGCTATATAAGTGCGTACACATGCATGCTCATGCACAGAGAGAAATAATCAGGGACTGTGTTTCGCTCAGTGTCCTGATTACAGCAGGTGTGCTGTTTGTTGACTGAATGAAAGAAGGCAGGAATAAACAAATTGATCCAGTCACTGCAGTCCCAGTTCTACTGCCAATGCTCCACCTGTCAAGTGCAGCCACTCAGCCTTGAGTACAGCTGACAACAGGGGGGCAAGAGCCAGGCTGGAGGAGCCCCAGTGGACCCAGCTCTGCACACCGCGTGCTTGCTGTGGGGGAGAGCAGGATCTGTACAGGGCCCTCTCCTGACCGCAAGGTGACCCCTGCCAAAATCTTCCTGAGCAAAGCCTCACCCACTCTGGCCTGGTGCTGGGGAGATGCAGCGCCCTGGGGAGCATCACACCTCTGGCCACTGCCTACACCATGCCAGAGCACGTGCCTTGGGGCAGACGCTTGGCCCTCAGGCTGGAATCCCGAGCCCCATTTGCTCGCTGTGTGCCCCTGAGAACGGCTGTGCTCTTCTCTTCCACAGACGGGTATAAACAGCAAGACGTCCCTGCCGGGATGGTTATGAAGGCAGAGGACCTGTGGGCAGTCAGTGAACTGGGAAATCGCTCTCCTAGTGCCCTTGGGTGACATGGGTCTCCCCAGCTGGTACAGAGGCCCCGTGCATGCCAGCCGAAGGGAAAGCAGTTAGCGTGGAAACAAGGCCTGTCTTTCCCCTTTATTATTAAGCACACTATTTTATTTTTTAAAAGTTGAAACACATCATTTTAAATGAGTGTTTTATTTAATCTTGCTGAAATCTGTTAAATCCCAATGACCAAAGGATCAGATGTTGAAATGGATTTTGAAGCACGCCAGGATGCCCAGGATGTAGTTATTGGAGTCACAGGTGCTGAAATCTTGATTAGAGCACACACAGCAGAGTGACAGCTCACGATTTCCAAGTTCAGGCTGCAGTTCCCAGAGGCCTCTTAGGATGCAGCCTGATGGAGGTCTTGGAGAGAAGCAGACAACGATGGAGACACAGTCCTTGGGATAGGAGAAGACGGTGCCTCCTGCTGCGTGGACCATGGCCCTGTCCACACTGCCAGCCTCCCCTGGGATCCCATGAGCCTGTGGGCCTAAGACACGCTCACTGGGCACAACCCACACTCTGACACGGCACTGGCCCTGCCTGACCCAGGCTGTCTTGTTAAACGCAGCCCAGAAGCTGGGGGCCAAGAGACACAATGTTGGTGTGGATGACTCTTGTGCTTCTGGTGAGCTTTGCCTGGGAAGCTCCTGCCCAAAGCACCACAGCAGACTGAGGCCCATGGCCAGAAATGACCGGAAGAAGCCCTGCTCAAACAGGAAGTCAGCCCAGACCCCTGACTGCCTGGGCCCCAACCCTTCACATGTTTTACCGTATTAGACCCTAACAGCTTCCCCAAGACAACATGCTGTTAATATCATCCCATTTCACAGATGTGAATATGGAGGCACAGATAAACACAGCAATGTGGCCATGGTCATGCAGCTAGAGAGGGAGGAGTGGGACCCAGCTGGCCCAAGAGTCAGTCGGAGAGAAACTCCACTGGCCGGGGGGCGGCTCTGCCACACCCTTGCATGGACTTCGGTCCCACTGCTGTCTGTGTCTCTGGTGCCTTGGTTTTGTCTTTCCTCCAAACTAAAGAGGTCACCACTGCTCCTCAGGAAGACAGGGTAGGATCCACCAAAATAAAAAAAGAAAGAAATGAAGAATAACAAGTGTTTTGCGGAGTCAAATGCACTGTGTCACTGCCATCCTGTGAAGGGCACTGCTCATCACGGTGCTGGGGACCTTGAGTTCTCTGATAGGATAACATGAGTTCCAGGGTAAGGGGAGAAAAGGCTTCTGAGATGTGATTACCCTGGGTTTAAGAAATAAATTCATAAACTTGTTTATCTCTTGAGTGCACAGTTGAAGCAGTCCTTTGGCAGATTCTGTAGTCTTAAGTAGACCGTGGGGACTTTAGTCAGTCATCCTTCACTATCCACCAGGAACTGGTTTAGGAACCTCTTCCCCCAGTGGATGCTGAAACCTGCAGATGCTCAAATCCCTTCAGTAGAGTTTGCATAGAACCCACACGCCTCCTCCCTATTAGCTTAAGTCATCCCTATAGATTACTGATAATACCTAACACGGTGTAAATGCCACACAGATGATTGCTGCAATATAACAACAAAAGAAATATGCTAATACAGATGAAACTATCACAGGCCTAACAGTAGTACTGACATAGTACATGCAAGCAGCAGTTTCATTTTTCCAACATTTTCCTCTGTAATAGATTGGACCTGTGTGTATAGAACCTACCGATATGGGGGCTGACTATATTTGACTTTCTGGAATTCCCAGGTACTGGGGTAGCCATGACCTCGTGCATTTATACGGAACAACTAGAGGGTTTTGAAACTCCACGATTTGCCCTGCAGAGTTTTACTCTAGGTTTTACTCTAAACATCTAAGGAGAAATGACACAAAAATTCTTGCACCAAGAGCTGCTTTATACTAGTGTGATATTTCTCACTAAATTATTAATACCAGCAATGAGCCCAATTACCTGCGTGCCAACCAAATATTACTTTACTAAGAACACAGTGCTCACACCTTGCTTAGCAGGTTCACAGTGCGTGAGTTGCACTGCATTTCTCTCTGGTAGTAAAAGATGCCCCAGCCTTGCAAGGAGCCATGTGGCTCACCTGTCCTCTTCCTCTTCCACGGAAGGGGACACAGTTGATAGAAGACTTGGACGTCTGCCTTATTCAGCAAATGGAATCTCAGGAGAAGAAAGAATGCCACAGTCCAGCAGAGGCTTCAAGAAGAGTCTCACGTTTCCTTCACCCTGCTCACTCCCTTATTGCCATGCACAGGACACATTCCAAGAAGCAGCTGCCCCTTCCCTTCCGTGCCAGTTCCAAAATAAGAAGGAATGTGGGGCAGGTCCAGAGGTCCATCTGCAGCTCCTGACATTGAAATAAGCAAGATGCTTCTTGCTGTCAACCATGGAGACTGAGTGGTTATTTTTTGCTGCAGCAAAGCTAACAGATACCTCAGTTTCTCAGATTAAATGATTTTTATGTCCACAGGTATGATGGCAAGGTACTGTGGATGAAAAGGAATTATCTCCATTTTATGGATTCATCTCTGAAACCAAAGAGTAGGTAAGCAATGGCCCAGAATCAAACCACAAAGAATCAAAACCAATAGGAATAAAACTGTATTTGCCATAGACAAGTGTAATATAAAACAAGAATGAGTCACTTTTTCATGTAAAAACCTCTTTTGCAAACTCCAGCAAAACATAAAGATTTGATTGGACTCTGGGCCATACCCTGATATCAGGGAAAGAGCCACGTGATGACAGAAACACAGAACTGATGGCCATGGCTTTTATCCCCGTTCAGTCTGCCAGCCAGCATCCAGGAGGTCACAGTGAAATGTCACAGAGAAGCTCTGGAGCACTCTCTGACAAACATTCGCGGAATGCCCATCACATGCCTAGAAGCAGCAGCAGGAGTGGCAATGATCAGAGAGTGTGATTTCACCAGGAAACATCAAGAGCCCTGGCCTTCAAGCCTGACCAAGGGGGTAGCATCTAGGACAGGAGCTCCTAGAATCCCACGCAGGGGCTCGTGCAGCTTTCTTGTTCCTCTTATTTTCAGTTCAATAGCCATTGTTCTTTTTCTTTGCTTTATTCTTCTCTCCCTTTTACTTTCACTTTTCAAATAAAACTCCTAAATGGGGATGTGTGAGACACCTTGATCCTTCATTTAGACACACTTCAGACCTGCTCTACGCCCCTGTACCAGCCTGCTGGCAGCTAGGAAGGCACTTTGCAGCACCTAAGCCTCTGGCCAGGAAGTGCAATGCTCAGCAGCTATTTCTGGGGGGCCTGGGAGACTTGGCACCCAGCATGTGGCTTCCCCTGACAATTTACACCACTGGTTTCCTAGTTGACCCAAACCAGGCGGCTGCTGACACCTCCCTCCCACTCTGCCCACAAAGCCTGCACCAGACTGCTCAGGCATGAGCCACAACCCTGGCTTTGTCCTTCATTACTGTAATGGAACTGAGTAAAATGATCACCACCTCTTAGTCGGGTAAACATGTGTGTATGTGCTGGTAAAGCACTGAGTTACAGAAACAAAAATGTAATATAAATCAGGATACGTGAATCTGAAAGCCAGAAGAAAGTCCAAATGGGCCACTGGGAAAAAGCAGGAGCAACACAGTTGACAAAGACTGCGTTATGAACAAATGCTAGAATAACCCCCAAACCTGAACCAGGAAGCAGGCAGTGAGCAGAGGCCCCTCAGAGGCAGGCTATTCATACCCTGCAATTTGGGCAGAGCTTTGAACTTGTTGCAAAGCATGTTATTTCCAAATATCCCTGAGAGGGATGGAGAGAAGATGGATTCCACTGCAAGGCGAGAAGGAGGCCCAGGGACGAAGCAAGCAAGTCACTGGCAGACACTGAATTAACTCACCCTTATTTTAATTCCAGACACCTGAGGTTTTGGTGATGTTTTGTTTGCCTGTTTTGTTGTTTTGTACTGAGGATTAAACCCAGGGCCTTCGCACTGGGCTACATCCCCAGCCCTTTTTATTTTCTATTTTGAGACAGGGACTCTGTGAGTCACTCAGTTGCTCAGGCTGGGCTTGAACTTGCGGTCTTCCTGTCTCAGCCTCCTAGAGTATGGGGATTACGAGTGTACACCACCACCTGGTCTTTAGTGTTTTGGGGTTTGTTTTTGGCTTTGTTTTTGTTAAATATCCGCAGTTTTAAAAACTGGCCACATGTGTTTGAATCCAAAAATTCCAGTGTTATTATGACGAGATGCAGACTCAGCAAGGTCAGGGCACCTACGGTCCATGAAAACACCCAACATCACCAGTGTACAGTCAGCGCTCAGAAACACTGTTGGATTTTTTTACCAAAAAAAGGGAAATTTTGCTTTCTTCTTTTGTATTATGTTTAAGCAAAGCTACCACCTGGCCCACCAGGTAAGAAAGAATTCAACCTCGTGAATGAACGCGTCCTGATTGCATGACTGTGGCACCCACAGCTTCACTCAAACTCACACTCACTCACACACACGCGCGCGTGCGCCCCTCTGGTTGAAATTCAAGCTCCAGTACTGCCTCCCTCAAGCCGAGACACAAGCCTATCAGAGAATCCGTTCGGCTCCAGGGCGAAGGGCCCTGAGGGAAGGGACCACCAAGGCCGGAAGCAGGCTCTTCTCTCTCTGCAAAGGTCTCCAGAGTCAGCCTTGTAGGTCTGGGGCACCCCGACTACCCTCTGAGTCAGCAGTGCGGGAGTGGGAAGTCCTGGCTGCAATCCAGACACGCTTCAGGGTTTCTGAAGGGCCTCCTTGTCCCAGCCTGTGGTCACCCTGTATAAACACCAGTCCCCAGCAGCCGAGAATTCCCAGGGGTTCTGGAGCAGCCTGCTTCCTCTTCCTTTAGAGGAATTACTCTAGTGACTCCTCTCCACCACCTTGACTGCTGGGTTTCTTTCTCCTATACTGAGTTGACTCCACAGCAATTACCCTCTCTGGTGCTGTTCAGCAAGGACATGGCTGAGGCGCATCAGAGTTAGCTTGCCTTCTAAATCCCCACGTCCCCAGTAACCTCTAATCAGGGCTCCTGGCCTTTACAAAAGGAAAAGGAAGCAAAACAAATCAAAACAAAACAAAAGGAAGAGGAGGAGCAGAGTATGCATAAAAGCAGGGCTCTCCCCTTTCCCAGGTCTTGAGCTATGCCCTGGGGGTGTGGAGTAAGGATGAGCCCAGGCCTGCCCTCAAAGCAGCAAGGATTCGTGGGGGCCAGGTGGGGAGTGTGATGGACCTGGTGAGCAGGAGCAGTGGGAAGCTCCCACTGATGTCTCGTGCACCTCGCTGGCCACTTGTCCTCTCAGCTGCAGCCCCGTGCTGTCCCTTCAACAAGCCGGGGCCTTTCCACCCTGGTTTGGCACCTGCTGAGACTCTGCTTGGACTAGCCTCGTGGTTGTTCGTCCTGTCTCTTCCTTCCAGTCTTCACTCCGATGCCCACGTTGTGGTGAGGACTTGCCTTAATATCCTGCTTGAAACAGTAACCCTTTCCCTGCCCTTCCACACTCACCCCTTGCTCTCTCTGGCCCTCTCTGCTCCTTCTACCCACTGGAACTCGCCGCCACCTAACATGACACCTATTATACCAGGTATGCATGCTGGTCTAGCTCTTCCCAACACTGTACCTCCCCTACAATAAGACCTAACTGGAAATAAGCCTAGCATGATTTTTCAGGATGCTCAGAATACTGGATAGGCCCTACTCACAAAATAAGCCCCAGTTAAGACTGTCAACCAGATGGATGAATTTAGTACAATTGTTGCAACACATGACAGACATATTGAACTATAAAATAATATTAATATAGAATAAAATATAAATAAATATGATGGACATTAATGCTTAAACATATGATAATATAAATTAAGTATTTGTAAATACTCAAGCCGGCATTTTTGGCTGAGATTATGTAAACAGATGAACTTGAGACTTATAGCCAAATGACCAATGACCAATTTGCAAATAGTGTACAAACACAATGCACGAATAACACACACCCTTGATAATGAATAAACGGATGTGGTTGTGTCTAATATGAATCTTCAAAATTCAATATATTGTGTGTTGTAGATTAAAAAAATAAGGCACCCTCTGAAAATAAGCCCTATAGCACCTTTCAGACCAAAAATTAATATATAAGACCAGGTCTCATTTTCCGAGAAACATGGTATTATGTAAGTGCCACAGAGTTCTGTCTGTTTGGTTTACTGTTGAATTCTCAGAAACTGACCCAGAGAAAAGCCTGACTCCTGTGAGTGCTCAGTAAAGATTTGTTGCTTAAGTGGAGGGATGGACAGATGGATGGACAGATGGACCAAGAGACAGATCTGGTGAGTAGCTGAGGAATGGTTCCAGGAGAAGGAATCACCAAAAAGGAATCTTAAAGGGTCTTTCCAGGTAAAGAAAGACCATTTTGGAAAGAGATACAGCTCACACGGAATTCTGGGTCAATCACATTCCTGTTTTCTCTTCCATAATGTGAAGCCAATGTGTGATATATATTTGTAAATCTGTAGATGAGCCATGAAATGAAAAAAAGGAGTTTGGGGCCAGGGAAAATGAGCCAATGAGGGCGTAGGCTGACGTGACACAGGAAAAGATAAGAAGAGGCAGGCCTTTCTCCATAGCCATAGGCTTGAGCTACGACCAACAGGCCAGTGCTGGTAGAAACTGGCAGGTCAGTGGAACTTGACCTCCTGGCTCATCAATGTGCCTTATGGCTCCTGGCCAAGACAAATCCTGAGCACCCCATAAGCTGTGCCCAGTGAACTGTTCCGTCCCAAGGCAAAGCATAGTGGTTCACATGCTAGCTGCTTCAGGTAAACAACTGCTTTGCTCTGGGTCTTAGTCTCACTCTCAATATAATGGAGGCTGTGGGATCTTCTCCCATTCAATGACACATGCACAAGTTTCCAGAACAATACCTGGCACTTTGGGATCCCATAGTCTGTTTGTTGGAAAGGTAAGCTTCTATTTGCATGAAATTTGCATGCAGGTAGGGACAGCCATGAGACTGTGTTCTGGGGACAAGTACAGACATTAACCTGTGACTATTTTCTCAAGCTTAAAGAGAATCCAGTCATGGCATGAAAAGTTTTTATTTTCCTAAAAAAAATAAAATAAAACTGGCTAGAAGCAGCGTCAGCTACGTGATGTGGGAATGTGGAGACTTCCAGAGCCAGGCAAGACTTCACTCAGATCCTTGTGCCCTACTTTCTGGGCTATGTCCTAAGACAAATTTAAGCATACATCTCAGCTTCAGTGTCTTTATCTTCAGAAAAAGAATAAAAATATCTGCCCTGCAAGATTGTCTTCAGGGTGAGAAATGTATACAAAGAAGACCAGCAAAACAGAATTAATGGATACTGAGGCGCATAATGCATTTTCATTAATGTAATTGAAAATTCAAGAAACCTTTGAAAAATTAGGGGTCACACTGGGCCTGGGTTACTTATAAATCACTAGTTAGAAAAAGTAACTCACATGCATATACTGCAAAGTAACCTGCATAATGTGGCTGAGTTTACACGAGTGACTATTTAAACTGTTTCCTGAATCTGAGGGTTAGCAGATAAATGTACACAAGCCACTGCCTTTGGAGCAGGTTACTCAGTGCTCAGCATGGGAGGGAGCAGGAGCGATTGGGCCCTGGCACAATGGTGTCTAAAGGAAAGAAGCAAGTGGGCTGCACATCTGCCGTGGGGCACCTACACATGTGCATGCCCCCAGCTGAGTGGAGGAAGCCCCAGTTTGCACCCAAGGGGAAAGGGCTCTTGGCTGCAGTAACAGAGGACAGAGACGAATCCACCTTCCTCACCCCAAGAGGGTCCTGGGGCTGGCATTTGGCCAGACCTGCCTCACCACCCCACTTGGCAAGCCACTCCCTGGAGAGGGCAAAACTGGGGCTCAGAAAGGGAAGTGGCTTGAAAAGGATGGTCCAGCGGCTCTGGGGCTCCCCGGACAGGGCTGTCCTCCACTCGTGGGGTCTTACCGATCTTCACCAGCTCAGAGAGCAAAACTGTGCCCTGTGTGTGGGAGCCCTGACTTCCGCTCCCAGGTCAAACTCTTCTGAGCCCCACCCGAGGGAATGCACCAGGACGCGAGCTGGTCTCGACCCCACGGGGCTGAGGCCACACAGCTGCTTCTTCTTCTGGATTTCTCCTTCTCCTTCTGCTTACTCTTTGCCATCTTCCCCCAATAGTCTATATTGATTAAGATCGAATATATTCTCAGTCCTTTATGTTTAAAAACCTGCATCCGATCTTTCATTTATTTCTATGTTTAATGTAACATACTCAAATGGTTTGAATTTTTTAAATACGTCTAGAGTAAGATATGACAGAGTTCTTTGTTTCTGAAGCAGGAGCATTGGAAATGTCTCCCTAGGGAGCATGATTCAGTCACTTCCTGCTTCTGAACTTCAGAATCCCTTGCTCCAGGGTCACCATCCCTGAAAGACAAAGGTTGCTCAGCTCAACCTCAGCCTGCAGGCGTGCTGGAAAAGGCAGTGCAGCATGAGCCCCGACACACATGCACACTCACACACACCAAGCACACTCACATGCAACTCACACACAGTGTACACTTGTACATTCACACACCCCTCCCAAGCACACTCATATACACACAACTCACATCCACCCACAGGGCACATCCCTACACATGCAAACACACAGGGCACATCTGTACACTCTCACACTTACACACATTCACACACCCACTAACAAACCACAGGCACTCATACACACACTCATTTCTATACCCACAGCACATCCCTACAGCTCATACACTCACAAACCACACACACACACACACACACACACACACACGACAGGAGTCCAGCCATACCAAGGGAACAGGCCCAGCCTCTCAGTGGGTCCCTGACGAGAGCCACATTTACAGCTCCCAGTGGCTCCACTGCCACTTCCCACTGTGGAAACCCCCTGCTGTGTCATCCTCCTGCCCTGCCACAGTCACTGTGGGGGAAATCACCAGATGGGCAGGGCAGGTCCTCAGCGAGAAGGGGAGCCACCAGCTTGTCCAAACTCATCGTAGGCTGAAATAAGACTAAAGTTTCAATGGGGCAAAAGTCAGAATTACGATATGGTAAGCATAAACTCAAAAGACAAAGGGATAAAGGAAGAAAGAGAGAAAGAGGAGGGAGAGAGGGGGCTGCTTGGTCATTTGTTCCCCAAACCTTCACCTAAATGCCCATGTTTCAGTGCCTGGTCCGCACTGCCACAGACCAGTGGTCTCCCACTTCTCCAGGCAGAGCTCATGCTGGCCCCGTGCTCTCCCACAGGGATTGCCACATTGCCCTCTAGACCCTCACCGATCCTCAGCAATGGCCTGAATCACAGCCCCAGATGGCAAGGCAACCACAGACCCAGGCCCTCACCATCAGGGCCACAGTGACCTGCCTGCTTGGTGCAGCAGCCAAGGAGCCCTCGAGGGCTGGCAGCTCATGAACGGCAACAGAGGCACAGGGCCCGGATACACCAGACGCGCACCACCCAGGGCCACAGGGACCCCCAGCAGAGCACGGAAACCCCTCTCTCATTTCCACAGGAGGTGCAGGGGCTCACGAAGGCTTCGAGGACACAGTGCAACCCTCTCACTCTCATCCCACTGCTTTAGGGCCCTGGCCTCCCCTCCTAGACTCTGAAAGAAGGAAGAGGTCATTTACCTAGAAACTCGTGCCCTAGGGGACAGGGAAGGGAAGTGACAAGCCCAAGATCACTCAGTAAGTCAAGCACAGACCTGAGCTAAGGGCTAAGACCTTCTCACGTTCCTCCTAGGGCCTCTCACTTCCCACAGGCTTGCTCTTCAAGTCCTAGTTCCTCTTCACAAGGCTAAAACAATGAATCAGCCTGAAAAATTCCCCTTTACCTTCCCCCAAGGCCAGTGGTGAAACCTGATTACAAGCTACACTCGATCAAAACTTCAGCTTATTTTTACATCTAAAGAAGTTTTGTTTGGTAAAATTATTTGTACCAATAAAACTTGGGAGTCCAGGTTTCAACAAAAGTTTGTTGATGTCCTGTTTTTTGTACCAAGTATGGTCATTTAATTCATTTCCTGTTTTTTAAACTGACAAAATTTAAAACCGGCCATTGATGCTTTCAATTAGTGCAAAAGGCACCGTGTCACCGCTCTCATCTCCAAAGGTGGGGGGCACTCACCCAGGCTTCCATGTTTTCCCAAACCTGGGGACACTGTGGCCACCTTTAGGCATTTTGCATTTGAGGTCTATGCAATCTCTTGCTCAGATGTGCTTCCAAATTCAGAATTCTCTCTACTTGAGACAGAAAACAGTGCATAAACCACACATTATGTACACCCCTGCGGGGATCTGGGGCATTCATCCCTGCCAAAACACTCATTCATCCAGAGAGGGATCATCCTGAGGGCTATAAATAGTCTCTAGTAAGACAGGGCCACCTTTTGCTTCCAAATGAGTGATGAAAAGATTTCCATTTTCAGAGCCTGTTGGATTTTGGATGTAACAATAAGGGAATGTATATGTATCATGAAATGGCTTGTGACCCCATTTATCATTTTTGAAGGTATTCAAGGAGCCAGATCTGAAACTTCAACACTCCAAGAAAAAAGTGTGTTTAAGAAATTAGAAAAAGAGAGAGAAGATAGATAACACAGTATATGCAGTGCTTGGTTCTTGGTTATGCTTGTTACAATCAAGTCAATACCATAGCTAGATTGATTTGGAGTATAAAATGAAGGGCAAGAGCTAGAAACAGGAGTCCAGAGGAATGGATTTTCAGTGACTTTGTCCAGGGTGACACAGGAACTGGTTATCAGAGGAAGAAAGAGAAGATGCATGGCATTCCCATCCGAGACATATGTAAAGAGGAACCTAAAGGATATAGCCCAAACTTTTCATAGAAATTTTATTCAAAGTTCAGGCAAAACAGGGGGCTGATAAATGTCTAATTTATTTCTCCCTTGCAATATCCCTGAGATGCAAACATTATTAACTTCAGTTCACAATTTGGAAAACAGGAAACCTAAGGAATTTGCCCAAGGAAGAGCCAAAATTTCAGCCCAGTCTGTCTGCTTCAAAATGTATGCTTAGACACAAGGGTCACTTCTCAGGGTTGCAGAGGTGCAGTGACTGAGTTCTTGAGTTCTTGTCTCAGCCATGGAAAAGCCACTAGGTGTGTCTCTGTCTCCCTCTGCTGTGTCCCTCCCTCTCTTCCACTCCATCCACCTGTCTGTCTATCCACCCACTCATCTCCCTGCATTCCTGCAGAATAAAGGTCTTCACCTACATGTGACTCTGTCCTTGTGCTGGCTGAGACATAGCTCTCATGCTTTCCCCAGATCACAATCTGTCTCAGGGAAGCATCTAAAAAATAAGTTCTACGGCAGCCACCTTGACTGGGAAGCATCCACACTATGCACGGCCACATGCTGCATGTACTGCAGGCTAGGCTGATGACTGCTGAGCAGTGCCCTCGACAAATGGGCTGAGCAAAGGGCACACTGAAGGGCACCTGCCAGTAACATGAAGCACGAGACCCACGCTGTATTTTATTCTTTTCAGTTTTAAGGTATGTGGCACCTGTGGTTGGCATGAATTAGACACCCACTATTTTATTCCTGGCTTCTTATACACATACGGCTCTCCTTCCATGTGGGTGGCACAGGGATTCCAGTCTACGCAGGCACACGTCATGTACACGCTGTAAGGTCCCAGCCAGGCCGCCTTCCTAACGAGGTGACATTATGCAAGTCCCTTTCAACATCTGGACTTCTGTTTCCTCAACACAGAGTGAAGATATCAGCAGATTGTGAAAGGGAGTATTAAAGGGTTCTGTGCTGCTCCATAGCTGCTGCTGCCCACATTTTACCGATGGGAATGCAAGCCTCAGATGGGACAGTTTGAGAGGGTACCAAGGCAGAGGACCCAGGTCTTCTCTGACTCCATTTGTGCACCCTAATAACAGCACGCCACCTGTCTACACTGTGTGCCCGGGATCAGCCTTCTGGCTGTGCCTGAAGGGTGGCATCTGGTTACCAAGGTAGAATGAGAGAACCCAAAGTGTCCTGGCAGGGAGTGTTGGCCATCGCTCCTCACGACCAGAAAATGCCTGTTCATTTTCATTTACTTTAAAACCTGAGAATCACTGAACTTTCTTAAAGGACACTAACCTAGAGGTAAAGAGCATATTGCAGGTAGTGAGGTGCCTGCGAGGCCAACACCTGCCCCATCCTGGTGGAGATTCTAGGCCACAGGCCCGCTCTGCCCCACGTGACTTCCTGACTCTTCCGCTGTCACCAGCCTTGACTTTCTGTGACTTATTGGAACATTTAATTAGAAAGCGGGTTCCTTTCTGGGAGCGAGAGGCAGGTTTCTCTGCTCTTTGAAGGGTTCTGTGAAAACGCGCTTGGTCCTCCCCATCCTCAGCCCTCTCTGGACGTCAGTGCCGACTGTGGATGTCAGACTTCTCTTCTTTGCCTGTCCCTTGGGGAAACAAGTTGAGGGTCTTGGAATCGCCAGGCTGGATGCAGAAAAGCTCTTCGAGCTATGGAAGCCAACCTGCCCATTGGACTCGCAGAAACACAGGAGCCCGCTCCTCCTCCTCTGGAATGTGCAGGGGTCATCGAGGCCTGACAAGGGCCTTTCTGCCTCATGCCTCCTCCATGTGCACTGTGTCAGCTGGGATCCAGATGTTCACCACACCATGTGGTGAGAATGGCTCAGCTGCAATGACAGCTGACACAATGACATTTCCCTCCTCCACTGTCACCCTCCCTGCACTCACTCTGCATGACCCTGGCCACACACTATATGGATGCGTGTTTCCTTTCTCTTGGAGTGGGGGCCACCCAGGGGCAAGGACCATGGAACTCACTTGGATCCCTGCATGCTCACATTCTACTGCAGCAGCCCATCCGGTCCATGTTTGTTGTATGGATGGATGAGCCCATTTTCATGCTTGATCCACCATAAAACTGCAGTTAGACTCTTTGAGGCCACTCTTCCTCCCCAGTTTCATTTAAAATATCTAATTATCTGTGCAGTATGGAATTTTCATTAGAAAGTGAACTCATTAAATAAGCAAACATGAGACTCAGGTCTTGAGCTAATTGCATACAGGGAAAGCATCTGCTTGCAGCGCTGGGAAGCATGGTGCCTGTGTTCAGCACTTGGGTTGGTTGAGGCAAAGGGCTCTTCAGTCAGGGAAATGAGGCTTTTAATTACCTGAGAGAGGCTAGGAACAGATCCAATAATGGTTTCCAATACAGTAAAACCTTGGATTGCAAGTAACTTGTTCTGCAAGATGAGCAAACATTTCTCATTTTCACTTGATAAACAAGCTATGTCTTACAATATGAGTAGTATGTGATCCCAAACATCACATGATCACAACTAAGACAAGGGTTCTTCTCTCTCTCTCTTTGGAATTATAGGTGATCATCTCCCAACAGCAAGAGGCTATGGAGGTGATCTCTTCTGCAGAGGAGGAGGAGAAAAAGGCCTAGGGATCCCTCCCTTCAAAGGAGATTAGGGAAATGTGGAACATAAGAGTGGAAAGTTCTGTGGAAAAGCACCACCTGAATATGGGGGTAGCAGTGTGAGAGAAAAATCTGTTTAACAACAATGCAGTGTCACATTTCTGTGAAATCCTCAAAAGGGGACAAAAGCAACTGTCATGGACAGGCTCTTTGTTAAAGTTGCAGGAAAAGAAAAAGATTCCAGTGAGCCAATAGACAGCAGTGATTCTATTAGTGACAGTGAAAATCATCCCACAAAGTAAACTCTCTCTCTCTCATCTCCCCAACACCAGCCAGGAAGGTTTTCAAAGGTAAGTGCAGGCTAATGTGTTTATTTTTCTCTATATTTTGTATGTCCTTTATTATTGTGTACTATGTTACAGTATTATAATCATTTTATATAAACATTTTTGGACTGTGGAATGAATCATCTGAATTCCCATTATTTCTTACAGAAAAGTTCACTTTGATGCACAAGTTCTTTGGATTACAAGGGTGTTTCTGGAATGAGTTATGCTCACAAATTAAGGTTTGACTGCACTTCCATCTTCCCAGATATGAGCTGTCTTGAGAAACTCACTGCATTTCACCCTTGCATTTGAGGAACCATTCACCCACGTGTTGTAGTCTCACTGCATCTCTCATCGCCATATCCCAGAGATGCACCTGCCATGGCTTTCCATTCACAAGATCAGTGATAAAATCTTAGCCTGTCCGAAAGCTCAGATCACCTCAATGACAAACTGGCCATCCACTCTTGTGCTCGGGAAACCACTCCTTGCATTGTCAAGTATTTTCTCTTAACTACAACTTGTCAGACTCTTCTTCTACTCATCACTGACAAAAACAAACCTCAGCCACATGCAGAAAGCCTCGTTAATGCTCGGCTGAGAGAAAAACCCTGATAAAGTCTCTAAATATTTACTGTGAGTCTGAATTACACCACTGACCAGTTCTGCCCCTATTAAACTCTGCTTGCATTCTCCAAACACAAATATTTTAGGTCACTCCCTACCAGCCAAGGAAATGACAAGATTGGTGTACCATGGCACAAAGAGCAAGCAGGATCTAGTTTTAAATTCTATCTTTGCCACTCACCGGCTGCCAGACACTGTGCAAGGGCCTTTACCTTTTTCCAGCTTCCTTAACTGTAACATGGGGACAATGATATTAAAGTCACAGTTTCAGTGATGATGAGGATGATTGCCACCATTTCAAATTTATTCTCCCTTGAGGAAACAAAAGTGTTGGGGATTCACACATTGTCATGGTGGGCCAGAGCTCAGCTTATCTGGTGAGAGATAACTTGAAGATTAACTAGCAATGATCTTTAGCAATAAATAGGAGCCTGCACATGAGTGATTTTTTAACCTCAACAGATAGTGAATAGATTTCCAAAGGCAAGAATTCATCCAAAGAGTTCTCTACCACAGTCCTAAGAGGACCCAGAGGCCCAGTCACTGTGAAGTCTTTCCTAATCAATATAGCTAGGCAACAGCACGTCTGCTGTGGGGTGGGCACCATGCCATGCCCTATAAATATACAAGCCGATTTAATTTATAGTAGACAAGTATAACTGCAGTTTTACAGACACAGAATTGAGCCTCGAAGAGGCAAGATATGCCATCCGGTTGCAGCAGTAGTCAAGTTTGAAACCCTCATTTCTGATTCCACAGCCTCCTTCTTTCCAATCACTATGTCATCTTGTAAGGAAATGGACTCAACTCCAGAGAAAGGATCTGAACCAACACAAGGTAGGAACCAGCCACTACCATGAGGGACAGGTCGAAACTCAGCAAAGGGTGCTGGGGAGGACAGGAGAGAGGGGAGGGAAGTAAAAAGGATCAAGATGCTGCATGCACATGTGCCAATACCCCACATTGCATATATTTATTATGGATCACAAACACATACTAATACATTTTTTTAAAAAAACAGCCAAACAGGTGGGACTGGCCCATGTTAGGCCAGCGGGACTTCAGCCCCCAAGCAGAGGCCCCCAACTAAGCCCTAAGGGGTGACCAGGCCAAGTGGCCATCTCTGGGCCCAGGTCCCCCTCCCCCATTCCACCATGTCTCTACCACAAAGATCTCTTTCCAGGTTTACCTTTTACACCAGACTCTGGTTTTTGAAGCCAAATAGTGCTCATTCCTAATCACCAGTTGCCCAAGCTGCATTTGGCACACATGGAGTAGAAGCCCCACAAATGAAGGGCTACGTAAATGAAGGCCTGGACTCACACCAAGGCTGGACGAGATAGCTTTAGAGAATCCCTCTACATCCTGAGGTTCCACGGTATTATTCTAATCAGGTCTCAGTCTCTACACAGGGATCTCTGCACCACTGAGCTCTCCCATCATCACTCTTTAACCTCCAAAGCTCTCTCTGTGGGCTGTTCCACTTGTCCCAATAGAACCAGCAAGCACAGCCTACAGGTCATATGCTGCCAATTGCACTTTAAAGACAAGTGAGTGAACTGACTGACTCCCTCACGGTGGGCACTGGGACAAGGCTGCTGATTCCATTGCCTTTTCAGGCTGCCATTGCGCCCTTGGAGCTCATGGTTAACAAGCCCCGGGCACAGCGATGTGACTGGGAGAAGGGAAGGGGGTGGGAAAGGCAACAGCTCCACAGAGAGAAAAACGACAGTGAGGTGGCTCCACTGGACCGTGGCACTGACAGTGGACACTGGGTGACCTTGTGGCCCTGGAGCACAGAGCTCCTCACCCTGGGCTGGCTGTGTCCCTGCCTCTTCCAGTTACATCTATGCCCCAGGGAGGACCAGCAAGCTGAATTTTAGGTTTCTGAGTAAAACAGGAAGTCACAAGTGGCTTCACACTGTTCTCAACTAGGGTCCCTAAAGTTGGGGTCAAGGGGAGAAGAAGGGCATGAGAAGCAGCTAGCTCTCTGACAGCTTATCTCCAACAGCTCACCCAAGGGGAGGGAAACTGAGGACACTGCCAGTGAGCCCCCAAAAGCACATACGTAGGGGTGGAGGTCCCTCTGGGAACAGGAGGAGGTAGCCAATAGGGTGGGAGCCAGGAGAGCCATACACCAGCTGTGTCAGTTTCCCTTTGCTCCTTGCTGAGTGTGTGCTAACACCAGTGTGACCTCAGAAGAAAAGCGCCTTTGCTGGGAGTGAAGTTTCCTCATCTGCAAAGTGGGGACAGCCCCTCCCCATGGCACTACAGTGAAGAAGAAAGGAAGGCACATCAGTGAGCCCTTGTTGGCATTTGACAGCTATTATTAGCACCAAGCAGTGTGCTCCCCATTGTGCGCCCAGCGGGGATGCTGCTGCCCCAGTCCCAGAACTGAGAGGAGGGAGTGCAGGCACATCTGACCCCTACGGTACCATCTCTCCCCTCGCAGGGGCCCAGAGACAGCAGGCGGTGAAGTTCTGCCACCCCAGCCTGGGCCCAGCCCCCATATTTATGACTGTTGATTTCAGAGGAACTCAGAAGGAGAAATTAGAGTCATAAAAGACAGGAGAGCAGACCAATAAAAACCAGCTCCCAGAAGAGGCAGAGGGAGGAAGAGAGGCAAAACTGTCACCATAGCAACACAAGACCAAAACATGCAGGAAAAACAGCCCCCTCTGCCTCCTCTCTACTGCAAAGAAGCCTTGGAACCCTGCTGGAGCTCCCAGCGTGACCCCCCCCCCCCCGCCCCAGCCCAGCCCTCCAGACCAGACCTGCTGCGGGCACCCTCCTCTTGCTGCCCTGCAGGGCCCCGAACCGGCTTTCTGTGCCCTGGGAACTCCTGGCAATGCCGGTGGCTCAGGCCTGTCCAGGGGAGAGGGTGACTGATAACAGCAGGTGAAGTTTCTAACACGGAAAGGAGGGGGCCTCCGAACTGTGGGGGCTCCCAGAGCCCCAAACTGCAGCCAATAACCCTCCCCTGAGTCCCCTCGGACAAGGCAGGAAAACAAGAACAGGGAAGAGGAGGCCAGGCCCAGACCTGGAAAAGCAGGGCCCTGGTCCTGGACCAGGTAACTCCAACAGTGCCTGGGCAGAATTCTAGGGAGCTGCGGGCGCGTGGGCAAATGGCTTTGAAGGCCTTAAGTACCAAAGCCCCGGGCCCTGGTCTCTGAGGACACCAGCTAGCAAGTCTGAGCAGCCCGGAGGAACCAGGGACCTGCTGGGCCATTCTGACAGAGGCGTCCTCAGTCCTTCAGGGGGCAGACAAGCCAGGTGTCTCCACCAGCAAGCGCAGCGAGCGTGAGACCAGCTTCCTGGGAAGTGGGTCAAATTGTCTCCTAAGCTCAGGATCATCGGTCTTTGGCCAGGCTGGGGCTGCCCTCGGGCAGCGAGCGGGGAAGGTGGTGGGAGGTAGGGTCCTGCGGCAGGTGGCAGCGAGACCCCGGGTGCAGGCAGGGAGGGCTTTGCGCTGCCTCTGGGCTGCAGGGACCTGGGGAGGGAGCGGTCTGGCAGGGGCGGGGAGGGGCACGCAATGGGGTCTGGGGCAGGAAGGCTCCGCAGCCAGCCGTGCCTGGGTGAGGAGGGAGTGGCTGAGGGGTGCTCTGGAGCAAGAAGCCCTTCCGGAGCCGGGAGATGGCACACGGCACACCCCGGCCGGGCTGCGGACCGCGCTCCGGGTCGGGTCCTCGGCGTTCGCCCGCCGCCTCCCCACCCCAAGGCTGCAGGTCGCCGCGAGCGACAGGAATGGCAGGGGCCCAGGGCTCCCCCGCGCCCCCCAGGCCCGGCGCCTCCGCCTCTCGGCCCGACCCGGCCCCGGCCGCGCCCCGGCCGCCTGCGCCACTCACCAGTCACCGCCGCCGCCTCAGCCGCCTTGGTCGGCCACCCGCTCCGCCACCGCCTCGAGGACGCCTTTCCCGGTGCTGCAGCCGCGAGACGCGGAGCCCCGCCCAGGCCCCGCCCTTCCCCGCCCCGGCCCCGCCCCGCCCCAGCCCGCCTGACCACGGCCTGGAGCCCTCACCGCCTCCAATCCCGCCTGGAGCCACGCCCCCAGGGACCCGCCTCCCGCCCCGCCCCGTCCCAGCCCGGCCCGGACCCCACCCGAGCGGTTCCCACTTTCGCCCCAGACCCCTCCGCACGCCTGTTTCTGCTGGTGGCGCTCCGGCGCTGGGGCCGACGCTCCGCTCCCGGGAATCCCTGCCCCGCGGTCACCCTGAGCCGCTTGGCCCGCCCTGAACGAGGAAGCCTGCGCCAGCCCTGTGCTTCCTCAGCCCCGCGTGAATTCTGCACGCTCACTGATCCCCACCCAGGGCCCGCGGGGGCGCAGGACAGCCACCCTCCAGCCAGAGCCGTGCACTCACCCACCACCCCAAGCCAGCGCAGCCCTCTCAGTGACTTCGGATTCTGAGCTCAGCCTGCCTCAGGCCTTCCCTGTCCTCCTGCTAAAGGATTCCCTGCCTTTGGGGCCGCGGTTACTGGTGGGATCACTGCAAGGTCTTCCTAAACTCTCAGTCCAGAAAGTGTAATTACCTTAAAGAATGAGTCTGCACAAACACTTAAAATACTCTAAGGTGTAAAGAGAAAGTGGCAGATAACAGCACTGCCGTCAGGACCATTGTTTTCAAACATCTGTTGGGAGGCTTCTACTTTAGACGGGGAGATTCGGGAAACCAGAGAGGCCCAGGCTGTGCCCAACAGGTTGTGAGTCAGAGCTCCTGCGGGGGGTGCGTGGGGGAGGCCTTGCGGACCCCAGCTGGCTGCTGCCTTTACCAGTCAATCAGGGAAGCAGGCAATTTAGGTTCAATCTCCCCAGTGTGCCCAGCTGTGTGCCAAGGCTTCCACTGCCCGGGGTGTGTGGACTGGGAGCTTAAGGGGCAGAGCTCAGGAAGCATCAGGAGAGCGGGGTCAGCTGTGGCCCCTTCCTGAGCACCGGTGTGTCCCCCAGGGCACCTGGGCTGCCCAAGCCTCGCGGCCTCAAGCTTCTGTCTGGTTTTGGCAAGAACTCACCGGAGGGCCAGGGGGCCACAGTCTAGTCCGTACAGCGCAGTCTCTCTGTTGGGAGGGGGGCCTTGAGATGCACATGGAAACTTTCCCCTGCTTCCTGTGAGTCCCTCGGGGTCCCCCGGCCCAGACTCTGTTATCAATTCCTGCAAAGACACTTTGTCTTTGTGTGGCTCTGTTGGAAAATTCTCCCTGCCCTGTGCTTCACCATGCCTCGTTACTGTCGTGCACTGTAGCCCTCACCCCTCCACACACACAGCAGAATTTTTTACTTATTCTGCCCACCTTGACCTTGGCCAGGCTTTGCGAAGGACAAAGATGAATCAGCCAGAGGTGACACTTATCCGCATAAAACTGTATCATTTCAGAGCAGTTCAGGATGTTTCACTGTACACTGCCTCTAATAATGTGGCTTATATTGGTGAGTGGGACCATTTGATGTTTGGGATTTCACTACTACACACTTAGAGACAGCTTCTGTTTCAGTAATTGAGGGATACTTGCATGGTATTTCTTAGCCCTCTGCGAAATAGTGGGGTTTTCTAATTATCAGTGTGGAATTTAATAATTAAATGTTTCCTAAGACACAATAAGCAGATGAAGCAGTCTTCCAACTTCATCTGTAACGCTAATAACTAGTTTAGAAGTTATTATAATAAAGATTACAGTGAAATTAAACTGCCATTTAGAGGGCAGGTAAGTTGAGATTAAATTTCAGGTGGTTTTCATTTGCAATATAAGTTTGCTAAAGTGAACCTTACTATCTTAATTAAATTAAACTTAAACTGAACTGTTCTGGTTTCAAGGACATCCTCTTTGCATGTTTTTTTTTTCTTTTTAATTCTTTCATTGGTACATTTTAGGTATACAATTCTTTTACATTTATCATTGGTTGCTTGTACCTGTACATGATGTATCTTGGTTCTTATTTTTCTCCTAATACCTGTGCGCCCTTCACCCCCTCCACCCTTCCCTATTTACATAGATTTTGTTTCCATTTTTTTTCTTTTCTCATCATTTTTCCTTTCCCTTCTTCCCTTTCCCCTTCCCCTCCCACCACCCCTACCCCTTTGGACCTTTTCCTATTTCAAATTATCAATTATTCATTTTAATCATTTATTTTCTAAGAGAGATTGAACATCAATCAAGTGCCAGGTACTTGGCTAAAGGATAGAATAAGGACATCTGTCCCAGGCCTTGAGGACAGACAGGCTGCCAGCTTTGGCTATGACAAAGCAAAATAAGAAACAGGCTAAATGGAGATATCTGTTGTGTGGTCCTAGGGACAGCAGAAACTGGAAGCAGGCTCTGAAGAGGACAGTGTTTGAACTAAATCCTGAGGGCTGAGTCTGACTTCAACAAGGCAGGAAACAAAACAAGGCACTGCTGGTAGAAGGACAAGATAGAGGCTGCTGTAGCAGCATTGTGCTAGGGAGGCGGGCAGTGGAAACCAGGTCCCTCTGAGGAGACTGCACCCGACCCTAGCAGACCCTAGGAGGCTAATGATAGGCTGAGGGTCTTTCTTTCAGGACAGGGGGTGGAGGAGGAGGAGGAGGCAAAACTGGAAGGGTAATCAGAGGACTCCCGTGGCCAGCCCTCCATGGACCAGGTCCTGCCCTTCATCTTTGAAACACATCATCGGAAGGAAGGATCCCCTGGCTGAGAACAATCCTTGGCATGGCCTGGGGCACAGACTTCCCATCCTGGAAAGTTCCCTCCAAATCCCTCAGGCAACTAGATTAGCCTTCCCAGCAGGCGGCCTGGTCTGACAGGGGATCTTCTCAGCTCCTGGACTTACCCCTGAGATGGCTTCTTCCCCCACCTGCAGGTATCAAGGATCATTTGTTCCCAGGCTAATGACTTGGGGGACAGCATGGCACTGTGGACTCAGACTTCTGTCCTGTGACTGTTCCTATAGAACCGACAGTCGCGCCACAGGCTCCTCTTGTTCATCATGTCTCACGGTCTGTGCTAGCGTCAGGAATGGATCACCTATGCAAGTTTCCTGGGGCCAGAGACATTTTCTGTGACCCCGTCTAGATTTAGGATCAAAGCTAAACATAAATCCTGCTTCTGCCAGTCAGGAACTATGTGAACTTCAAAAAGTTGCTTAATAATCTTTTGGAGGTTTGGTTTTCTCTTCCATAAAGTGTGAGTAATAAAGCCTACTTCAGAAGGCTGAGGTGAGGGCTGATCTACAGGTAAACTGCTTGGCAGCTGGGAAAGAGAAGCTGTGTAAAATGTTACATGTACTTTTGTGTGTGTCACTTGTATTGCTTTGAATTGCTCCCAGCACAGAGTAAGTGCTCATTTAAAACTTGCTGGTTAGCAGATGCCTTTGTAGATGTGGGTGTGGTGGGAAGTCCTCAGGGTCCTAGGTGCTGCGGCATCATAGTGCTTGTTCTCTGCTTGCTGTAGTAAAAGAAAAAAAATCTTACCTTTTGCCTTTCTAGGTCCCTGGTCTTCAGCAAGAATTGTTGTCTGAGTCACTTTCTTGTCACTGGGACAATATACCCAACACACACAACCTAAAGGAGGAAGGGTTTATTTTGGCTCAGTTTGTAGAGGCTGGCTGCAACACAAGAGGGCATGGCAGAGGGGCATAGAGAAGAAGAAGCTGTGCACAGCATGGTGACTGGGAAGGCGAAGGCACCGAGGGAGGAGCCGGAAGTAACCCGGGTTTCTGCAGAAATACAGGCCAGGCTTCAGAAGGGAAATAATAGACTTGATTATGAATATCAGGCCAATTTGGCAGCTGGCTGCTGCACACTTCCTGGTTGGGAAAACCACTGCCCAAACCATGGAGAGCACCTGTGGGGGCTGAGAACCCTTGCCTGGGGCTGAGATGTGCGTGTGCTTTAAGGGTTTTGACTTGACTGCTGTTTTGATCCCTCAGCTCAGTGTGGCAGGGGCTTTCAGAGCCCCGGCCTTCTGCACATGGTTCCCCTCTATGTCAGTGGACCCTTCATTCTGCTGTGCTCATGGAGTTTCTACTCATGATTTTAGAATAAGGCTCACAGCAGCCCCTCCATGATGACTGCTTCAGCTGTCCAAGGCCACGTCAATTGCTCTTTCCCATGTGTTCCCGTAGCGTTGTGTTCCTGTAGCTTTGGCACCTCACTAGACTGTTGGTTGGATCAGCTGGATAGAACTCATTTCTTATTATTTGCTGTTACTATATTCCATAAAGGTGCCATGAACACTGAATCACCAAATAATGAACCACAGCTTTTCAGGAAAATACAGGGTTTGGTGCCCATGAGCATCTGGTCACATTTTCATCAACTAATCAATACAGAACCTGGTTTCATGTAAGATTCTATTGAAAGACACCTTATTTGACATATATTGTTGCTTATTAACAATTATTAATTTCAATTTGGCCTGACTGAAGCTTTTCTGTTTAAAGAGCAACATTCTCTTATATTTAGGAATGACATTGCAGTACTGTGCTCCAAGGCCATGTGAAACAGTGAAATCACCATCAAAAGAACAGAAATGAGGGCCAGGGATTTAGCTCAGTGGTTCTGCCACCTGCCTCACAAGCGAAAGGACCTGAGTTCGATCCCCAGCACAAAAAAAAAAGAAACCAGAAGTGAGCTCGGGAGAGGGGTAGTGGCTCTGTGGGAGGCTGAGGGGTGCTAAGGGAGGATCATGAGTTTGAGCTCAGCCTGGCCAATTTAGTCAGTTAGTATGATCTTGTTTAACAATCAATATTTTTTAAAATGGAAAGGGCTCGGGTTGTAGTCCAGTATGAAAGGCCTAGTTTCCATCCCCAGTTGAAAAAAAAATACAAAAAAGAGAAAAGGCACAGCACTAATCAGATTGGAGAAAGAACACGGTATGAGGGCTAAAAGAAGAAAGAATATCATTCCACCTCAGCTGGTAATGTGCATTATGATGACTTAGGTCTTAAATTTTTCATTGTCTATACACAGAAGTAGAAGACCACAGAGGCTCTGAGCATATTTACTTGGGGGTTACAGATAAATTTGAGCAAGTAGGTGAATCCACAAATATGGAATCCTCAAATACTGAACATCAGCTGCAGCGATCTTCATACTCCCCAGCCCCTCAGAAAGCACTGGAGATGAAAACTTTACATTCAATAAGGGCCAGCTGAATGAGTGAGCCACCCAATCCAGACCTGCTTTCTTTAGATGTTTACCAAGAGTTTAAAATTTCCATTAATAAGGCAGGAGGAGTGTTGTTAGTTCTCCCACAGGAGCATCAAAGTCTTGGTTTTGTTCTATCCGTTATTTGACAAAAGTCCTCAACTCCAGTGTAAGGAATGCTATGTATGAAACAGACCCCTCACATGTGACACATTTGGATCACACAGCTGTTGGCTTCCAAAACAGGGAAGAGAGTACAACCAGCACCACTCCCCCATCTTCTCCAAAAAGGGAAGAGGGGACAATAAATTCTCAGGAAAAATAGAACCAAATGATGGCCAATGATGAAGAAAAATGACAAAGCCAAGGAACCAATAGGGACACTGGTGACAGAGTGTAGTTAGGGAAGGAGAATGGAGTCTAGAGGCAGAGATGTCAAGGGGACCCTGCAGGAGCTTTGTGGTGACCAAGATTCAGCCTCCCTGAGGCAGGAGATTAGGGCATAGTAAGCTGGCTGGGAAGTGAGTATGACCTGTTAATCACAGAGTTCCAGGACATGTGCAGAACAGTTCCAAAAGCCCGGTACCTGGAACCAATCAGAGAGTGCTATCTTTAGTTCTTCTGGAGAGAACTGGAGCAGGGTTTTGACAGGCCAGCCTAGACCTGACATCATCCTGAGGAGTAGGAGATACAAAAGATGGCAGTCATCCAGCCAGCTGCCACTGTTAACTCTTTCACTTTCCCACCCTGTTTTCTCACAGGGTATATTTCTTTTCCCTTTAGTTGGCCCAAAATCACTCTGCAGAGGACGTTTCTTTTTGTTTCATAGCTTTAATAAGTGTAAAATCCTGCTGTGTTTTGCACTTGCCTCGACCAATTATTTGTTCAGGACAAAAAGAACCTCTAGGAGGAATCCCTAGCACCCCAGAACCTGGTAATACCCCCCGTTTCAGAAGTATGACTTTGGGCTGTTTTCTCAGCTTCTTGTGCCTTGTTCCTTACATGTAGAAAATGGTGATTATAGGGCTTGCCACGGTGTTACTTACACCACTGCCATTTACTGAATGCCTACTGTGTGCCAGACAGAAGCATGAATGTGCAGATAATTAATGGGTACAAGTACAATTCCTGATGTAACCCAACTCCAAAATTTAAAGCGCTTGTAACTTTTTTCACTCATGTGTTTATTTCTATTCTCATTCTCTCTTTTTCCAGTTTTCAAGGCTTTCATGTACGACTTTTCTAAGTTGAGATCCTCTCATACTTCTCATAGGACAGTAGATCACTCTTCAGCTGAGCAAGTGTCTCCAAACATTGCTGATTTCATCAGTTTTCAGTGCCTTGAACACATGAGTCATCCCTCTGGAGACTCAGTCTCACCACTCACAAGCTCTCAGTTTCCCAAAGCACTGCCACTGACCACGTAGTGATACATTGATGGGAGTCTTTGAAGAAAAGCTTAGCACATCTTAAGGGCATATCCTAGTCATCTAAGCAGCATCACAAACAGGTAACAAGGAGCCACTTATGACCATACTCATTTTATAGATGGAAATTAAGGTCTGACATAACTTGTTCAAGTCATTCACTGAGTCACAGCCACAGCCAAGAGAATAAAATAAAAGTGTCACCATTCACAGTTGAGGGGACTTTGGGCCCTTTGACTTGGACAACCACATTCTTCTTCCTTTTCTTTGCAAATAGATTTTTTTTTCAGTACCGGGGATTGAACTCAGGACCTTGTGTTTGCTGGGCGGGTGCGGTGCCACTGAGCTACATCCCCAGCCCCAATAAATGGATTTCTTTTTTGGTTTTCAGGAACTATATTAATAAGCAAGTAGGCAGATTTAATTTAGATATAGGCTAAGTTTCTTGGCCTATATCTTGCTATCAGAGATTTTGTCAAATTTATCCATATAAAAAGTATGATTTCAGAATGAAGACAATGCTAACATTCACATGAAACCAAATGGTTGACACTATAAAGCTTCATCATGGCCCATGGCGCCAATAGATGCATGTTTTAGGTTTATATGTCTGTAGGTATACATGACAGTCACATAAATGACTATTTGAAAAGGTTTCAACCTATTGTGTTTGCCTTTTGTCTTAGTCACTTTTCTCACTGTGTGGCAAAATACTTGACACTCAAAGTTAAAGGAGGAAAGGTTTATTTCAGCTCACAGTTTGTAGAGGTTTCAGTCCATAGTCAGCTGATTCCAAGGCAGGGCAACGTGGCAGAGGGGAAACAGGCCAGAAGCAGCCAGTATTGAGGCTTCCTTTCCCTTTTTATTCCATTCAGCTACAAGCCTATTGGTTGGCGCTGCACACACCCAGGCTGAGCCTTCCATTATCCACACCCAGAACTATGCTAAACCAATTTAGTGATTACATACCCTCAATCCCAGTATTACACACCCATGATCTAGCCACCTCCAAAAAGCCATACCTGTGAGCCCCTGAGGCTTTGTGGGGACGTCTAGATACAATCCATGGCACCTTTTAACCCTTTAACCACTTGAGAAAGGCCTTAGCATAATGGTACTTTTGGGGAACCTGATAAAATTAGAAATTCACACTGAACATAACATATATATCTTCCCTTCAGCCGATGTCCAGGGCAAGTCCCTTATCAGCCCTCACTCAAGTTATTGGATCAGCTTCCTGATCAGCACCCAAGTCAGCGATCCAAGTCTGATCACCCTGCAGATGCAGGAGTCTTCCTGGCAAGGGTATGTGAATGTGGAGGTGCCAGCATCCAAACCTTCAGTGACTCCCTCATCACACTAGGACTGCATCTTGCGCACCCTAAAGTTCACGCTAACGTTTCTAACCTCCCTAGCTTATTGTTTCGGCTGCGTCTCTGTCCAGCCCTCAATTCAAACTGTCATATCCCTTCTGTCTGCCTTTGGGCCTCAGAGTTCTCTCCAAATGTCCTCCTTTCCATTGGCAGATGAATGAATCCAAGTTCCGTTCAGGCAGCTGAAATACCACCTGGTAACAAAGCCTTTCTTGAACTCTGATCCCCAGCCCACCTCACAGGTATTTTAATTCTGCCCATCACTTCTTGAACCCCTGGAACACACACACACACACACACGCACACACACACACACACACACACAATGGCAGTGTTCCCAGTGCTCAAGTATACATTTAATAAATATTCAGAATTCATCTGAGAGGCACCACCACATTCCTCAGAAGCAAGAAAGTAGAAAATTTTCTTTTGCACCCTTTTTTCTGGAAAAGTAAAGTAAAAGCAAGCCCGGAAGAATGATACAGGAACTCCTTAGCAGAAAGGCCGTAATAGGATGCATTATTTTTGTGACTAAAATAATCCCACAAAGTTGTGTGATCTTGTAATAAAATGCACATTAGTGATAATCAAATCCAACAAAGAATTCTGTGTCTGATGTTGGAGCACTTTCTTTTCTCCTATGTCCACACCTCTGCATTTTCTTTGTTTTCATTATGCTAAGCGTCCTTTTGTTCTTTGGGGGACAATTCCTCGGGAGGCTTGGGCAGGCTATAAATTATAATTATCATCATTAAAAGAAATATCATTTACACAGTCTATTTTTAGAGTGGATGACGAACCTGTAAACAGGCCCGGTGTGACACTGGCATTATGGCAGTGGTTCTTGAGCAGTCTTGGACTCTCAAATATTTCATCTGTCTCATTAGTGTCACTCATGCAGGGTGACTGCTAACACGGCAGCTGCTTCCCCTGCTGAACTCAGTCAAACTGCATCCCATCTGTTAATGGGAGGAGAAACGGATGGTTTTAGGAAGTCTGGTGAGTCTCATGTTTTTATACATAAATTCAGTGTTCTTATTTACATTTCATCTATATCCAGGCTTCAGTGAATAAAGTGTGTGTGTGTGTGTGTGTGTGTGTGTGTGTGTTTTCTAGAAAGGTGAGGGACATTTCCTCTTACTGGACAGATTGAAGCATTTCGAGGCCTTAAAAGAATCTCAGAGAAGAAGGAGCCTTTGAAATATTCTAATTCAATTTATTCATTTGATGGATTGAAAAGCTGGGCCAAGGTGGGGCAGGTGATTTTCCCAAATCATAAGGCAAGTAAATAGCAGGGTTGGGATATCAAACATGGTATTCTGGTTTCTGTCTACTATTTTTTGCTCTTCCTGTTGCTGAGCAAATATTCAGCCCACCTCTGATTTCAAGGTTTCCAGCTTGTTGTAAATCTAGCATGCTAGTTTTCTGTTCAGTAGTTGTCAAATTTCTTCCTCAGTTTCTTGAGTATCCCAAAATTATACAGGGACTTTCACTGAGTCTTGTCTCCCAAAGAGATGAGTGTGTGTAGTGAATGAATCAGGCCCCTTCTGGGGACAGGAACCTAAAATTGCCATTTTACACAGGCAGAGTGACCTGGTGGGCAGAACACATCTTCCTACAACTGGGTCCTCAGGACAGCTCTGCTTTGAGCCTGTATGATTTCAGCAAACTTCCCCTGACCTGATGTCTTCAGTTGTCCATCATGGATTATAAACACTTGCTCTGTCTCTTCACAGGAAGGTTGAGAGAATCAGCTGAAGGGACAGTCATGAAAAGACTGAAAAGCTACCTAAAAAATCATTACATTGTGCAGCAGCAGAAATACAGCAAAATGCTTACTGTTAATGTGCCATGCATAATAATTTATGTTAATTTTCTGTGGGTGATGAGGCATATTTTAACCTTTATTTTTTTCTTACCAAAATATCACTGATGTTTGGAACAAAGATCGAGCCGGGGGGAAAAAAGGAAGGATTCAGGATTATCAACAAATGTGCTAAGATGTTGATTTACTGAGGACATTAATACTTCTATTTGATTGAAGCGATGGGAGATGAGAACATGGATTTAAACAGTGGTCACTTCAGAGAAATGTTTTTTTGCTTTTTGTTTTTTGATTCTTGGTTTTTGTTTTGGGATTTTGGTTTTTTAAGACAGGGCCTTGCTATGTGGTTCAGGCTGGCTTTGAACTCACTGTGTAGCCCAAGCTGGCCTTGCAATGATCCTGCCTCAGCCTCTGGAGTGCACCACCATGCCTGGCCTGCAGTGAAGTTTTCTGCTCAATTCTATGGAGCTATCCTAGTTGTTCAAAGTAATGGGGAAGTTTTCAGTAACTAAGGATTGGTTTTAGCCTGGGTCCCTTTCAACTTTTCTATTTTTGGTTCTGATCTGACAGGATGATAATCCAATTCACACTAAAGAGCAGTGACTGAGAGGTGCTTACCACTTCCTAAAGAACATGTGGACAAAGATGAGTAGAAAATACGTCCATGTTGCTGTTATCCAGAATATTATCGCTTTGTAACTTGTGCTTCACTTTTTAAAATTAAATAATGGGATTTTGATAGTCAACTGAAAATTCTAAGGTTTAGGGCTAGTTCCAGGAATGCATAATGCTAGTGCTCTTGTTCTCTCATTTCCCTTCCTCCTTTGCAGGATCATGTGACTGCAAAGGTTCTGCCCAGTGGTCTTGTGAGCTGGAAAACTTAACTGCCGCAACGCCTGTCCTTCCTGTGGCAGTGTGCAGTTGTTATCAAAGCATAACCTGACCTAATTCGGCTGACACAACTTCTGTTTTGATTCCTATTCTTCCCCATCTAGAGACAGCTACCGTCATGAAGTTGTTGGCCATCTTTCCATGCCATTGTGTGGAAAATGCACCTGCACTCTCTAGACATTTCTTAAATGAGTATGTACACTTAATGTATGGTATTATATTGTATGGGTTTAACATTTACATAAATGCTGTCATATAGTATTCTCCTTCTGTTTCTTTACTCACTAGTGTAGAATTTAGAACTATCCATAATGATGACTATATAATTCTGTAGACTGTGTACCTGTATTGTTTTACCAGATACAGACAAATGCTCTTCAAAAAGGCCTTATTGTTTTAGTACTCAATATATCAGTGTCCTGACATTTCCACACATTGTCCAACATTTCTATTGTCAAACTTTCTGGTATTCTTTTACTTGTGAAACGTACTTTTATTGTTTTTGTTGACAGTTTCTTGATTATTGATGAGACTGTTTTGAACCATTTTCTGCTACTATAATAATACTCCAAGACTGAGTAATTTAGAAAGAAATGAAGTTTATTTGGCTCATGGTTCTTGAAATTGGGAAATCCAAGAGCATAGCTCTGGTATCTGGCAAAGGCTTTTGAGCCACATTATCTTGAGGTGAACAGAGAAAAGGCAGGAAAGGACCAAGCTCACTTTTGTAACAACCCATTCTCATGATAACGAATCCACACCTGAAATAAGGACATTAACCCATTCAGGAGGGTTAGTCCCTTATTATTGTTGACACTTCCACCTTTGGTGTTGAGGATTACATTTCCAGCACGTGCAGTTTGGAGAACTCATTCCAGTCTTAGCATAGTTTGAGCATCTTTTCATGTTTACTTACTTTTTAGATTTGTCATCTGTGAAACATTTACCTATCCTTTATAATCATAACTATTTTTGATACATCATTAAATTTAATTAGTCCACTATAATTTGTTAAGAGTTAGAAAATTACATTCTGGATATTAATCTGTTGCTTTGTATGTATGATGTTAATTGTCCTTAATCTGTGGTTTGTCTTTTAACTTTATTTACAGAACCTTTCATCCTGTATATAAAGGAATTATGATGAAGCTAACTAATATTCTTTTATACTTCTTACTTTTTTTGAATCTAACTCGAATAATTTTTACTTTTTAAATTCCTTCTTTAAGAAAGTACTTTTGACCCCAACATCTGAAAAACATATTTTTCAATATTTTCTTCTAATAGTGTTAATTTTTATTTTTCACTTGGACACATGTGAGATATACCTGGGAAACCTGTGAAAGAAAAGGATCTAATTATTTTCCTGTAGGAAAAGCCATTGTTCCCAGCACTATTCTTCCCACTTTGTCTTCTGATAAAACACACAGATTGAGCTCACCTCTCCACCTGTTGTTGCTGCTTCTGGTGAGCTGTGATTATCTGCATCTACCTGTGTCTCTGGCTTTGGGGTCCTGTGACCTCCATTCTCTGATGACTCTATGAAGTGTTGGTGATTTTCACTTTGTTCAGCTTTTTCTTATTATAAAGATGAGAGAGAAGACTTCCAAGATCTTACATGTTTAACTAGAAATAAAATTCTCTGGCTTTAACAATTGTTTAAATATTTTTTATTTCAGTTGTACTTGCATTTTCCTCAAATAATACATCTTGTTTGTTTCCTAATACAGAAATGGATCTTATGTAACTGTAGTAGTCTCCATATTTGGAGGGGTTTTTTTTAAGCTTATATTTGCAGAATTTATTTTCTTTTTTGCATAGGAGCCTTCTTACCTTGGGGTTTCTATTTACCCTTCTATATCTACAAACATTTTTAAATACTTATTTTATAGCCTTAAAAACTCATGCTATCATTCTCAGGATTATCTGCCGCTCCTCTTGATTGTACTTCCTGGCTGTTCATTTCCGTGCATAGTTTATAATCTTGGCCATGTGCTGTTTGTCAGTGGGGACATTTTCCATTAGAGACCCGTGTGACTCGGTTTGAGTGACAGTTTCTCATCTGGGCCCACTGGGACTTTATGAGTTTAAGTGTACTTGGGAAATATTTGTGTTGATTTATTTCTCTGGAGTCCCGAACTATTCAGATGGCTTAAATTTGCATCACTTCCTGCTTTCTGATTTCTTGCAGGTGTCTGTCTTCATCCACTGGCCTGGACAGAATAGGAGGCTCCCTTGGGTTATGTTGGCAGCGGTTTTTGTACAAATGGCAAAGCTAGTGAATGCAGAATCGACTCAGGCCACTGGGTTCCAGCTGTCACCCCTCAGGGCGCTGGGTAGATTTTTCTCTGTGTGTGGCGTCAATCCCTAGTCCCAGTTGTTAAGGTCTGTAAAAGGCTCCAATTCCCCTGAACACTTTTCAGCTTTCAGTCTCACCTTCTAGTTTTGCAATTTCCCCACTCAATGTGGAATTTTTCTTTCTTAATCTAAAGTTTGGCTACAAATTTACGGTTGCTACTTAATTTTCCATTTTCCAGCATCTCTAAGGTAAGGAGAATTTCCCTGACAGGAACTCAGTTTGGCTTGCTTGGTAGAAGACAGAAGGGCACACATGTTCTGAAAGGAGCATACAGAAATATTCTCCTCTGTCACACCAGACACTCTTTGTCTGTGCAAGAAAGCACCGGGCTGAAGCTTGCTTGATTGTGATTCTCAGATTATCCCACATTAGCAAAGGGTCAGCCCTGCCCATTACACAAGTAATCCTCCCATGGCATCTCCCTTTTACCGCTGAAGTCACTGAAGGCTCTGGCTCAGCTCTGAGTAGCTCATGCCAGGGCTGTGCCACCTGTAGTGTGCGATTGAACCCCATGGGAGGTCCTCTGCTCATCCCGAAGGAGAACACCATACTCCCATTGGGGCTGAGAGCATAGTCATTATACTGAATGTTCATGCCCTTAGAACTGATGTCCTCTTTTTTCCAATCTGGGTCAGTTCCTGGGCTTACTGACTCTAGCTACAATCTGCAATTGAAGTGAAAGACTGTTTTTTTGTTTCAGAATTCATAAACTTGAAAATAGTTACCATTATGGTTTGATGACTTCAGGCTCCTAAGAATATATGTCACATAATTCACATTTAGAAATTTTGTTTAAAATAAAATTTTGTCACTTAGGTTCTTAAGTAATAAATATAATGTGAGTTTTCTCATTTTATTTTCCAATGGGGGAGCTTTTTCAAATGATGTATCTTAGAAGTTGAAGAGAAGGAATTATGATTGACTTCTTTGTGGCTATTCATCCATAAGAGAAAATTCAACTAGTTTGCAATTTTCATACATGTGGTGATTACTCTGTTAATACCTATTCAATTAATTTCCTATTTGAGGCACTGAAAATTCAAGTGTGGTTGCATAGAAATGACTGGATAAAGCTTAAATTGCAATATAGCAGCAATGCTCCATCTGCAGAATTTCTTTGAAGTTGCTAGCAGTGAATGTGGAATGTAAGAACTGTAGCCTTTTCCCCTAGAGCTGCACACTTATCCTAAATGAGGCTTGAGGTAAAAACCACTACCATCTTAAAAAATATATTAAGAGATCACCTGTGTACACATTTTTAAAAGGGAAAAATATTAGCCTTAATTAGAGATGATGGATATTGTTGCTGTTATGAAAGAAGATACTGGATAATCACATTACTCAGAGGATACAGACACCTGAACTACTAAATAACTGTCAGAAAGAACTAGTATATTTGAGTTCTATAAAGGACAAAGGATGTCTTGGTTAAAAGCACATGGAATGAGAATCCAAAGACCTAGGTTTCTTCCTGGCTGTGATAGTACTCAGATGAGGGACCTTGGAAATCACCCAATCTCTCGGGCTTCATAGTTCTCATGGGAAGTTAGATACAGTTAGGATGTTAGAAAATAGTTCCTAAAGAAAAATACAAATATGGTTTCTTTATATATGAGCAGTTAAACATGAGGCCCTAAATCTATGAAACTCAGTCTACTTAGGAAAAACAAAGAGACAAAGTCTGGCCAAGACCATGGCAATGATAAAAAGAATTCTGGTCAATTTTACTAAACCATTAAAAAATGAAGTAGAAGTTGTAAAGATGAGTCATCAGATATGGCTTCCAGGAGGAAGTACCGGAAGATTCACTGGAAAGAAGGCTGCATATGAACCGATTGAAAGAGTACCCAGGTGGAAGGAAGGTATGCAGGAAACCTGTCAGGTACTGTTGCCAAGTCATGGACAAGGCACTGTGCCAGAGGGAGGGAAAAGAAGATTGTAGAAACCAATGAGAGTAGCTGTGCAAAGTGCTCTGTGGCCACGGAGGACAGCAGTAAGCCCAGAGGTGGTCATTACAGGTAGCTCATCTGTGGCATGCTTGTTGACTGGAGGACAGCAGAGCTCCCTGGGTCTAAACATGTTCTGCCTCACTGTGTGACTTGAGAAGGTTTGTTGTAGTTTTCTGGCCCCCTGTCAACCATGTACCATGATATATTTGTATTCCGAGAACTTCATGAGGCTTCCTTTTAGCTGTCTTTGATGTTGAGGAAGAACTTCCTGTTGGAGGTGCAAAAATCAGAGAGGAATGCTGGGTGTGGTAGGGAGCCTGGACACATTGAAACCTTAGCAGGCTGCTTGCTGTAGGGAGTGATTTCTACCCTGGGCCAGCTCCTTCACTGCTAAGATCTTTGGTTCGGAGGGTGAGGGAGGAAGAGGGAGAAAATGGAGCAAGGTTGAGAAGAACTGTCAGAGAGAAGAGTTGGGTTATGGGGAATACAGTCTGGAAATACAAAGTTGGTAGCTGCATGAACATCAAAGGGGTCAGATGTATGTGGGGAGTGGTTACACCTGCCTGGGTTGGTTCAAAATGAGGGATAGAGGAAGGGATTCTGGGAAGGCTGTAATGGGAGAGCAGAGCTGAGTGAGAACTTGCAAGCAGAGGGAAGGGAAAGGCTAGTGGCCCATCCCAATGAGCAGAGAACTCGAAGTGGGAGAATTCAACACAGAGAAGATGAGCACTCTGTCTCTGCTCAGTTTCCTGGGCGGTAGGACTTCTAGCTTATGATGCCTTTCCTAACATCTTTGGAGAGGCTGTAAAAACTGCTTAAAACATTATTGTAAGGGCACAGACACAGCCCACTTGGTTCTGACAATAGAAGCGATGGCCTACATGCTCAGATTCAGAACACAAGGCCATCAGGATCTCGGCTAGGGGTGTCCAATCTTTTGGTTGGCCTGGACTGCACTGGTGAAGAGGATCTGTCTTGGGCCACATATCAAATACATAATATAGTTCTTGTATATAAGAAACGAAGCTTCCTTTTTATGTCTCAACTTGTTAAATCATTTTATGAAATAAGCCCCAGTTTAATAATTAAATAAGGAAACTCACATGTCTGTCTGATAACAATAAATGCTATCTCCACAGGCACATATACATGCATAGAAATTGAAATGCTATTATTGGTAATAACTGTGTTTTACTTGCTGAATCCCATGAGGACATGTCACATCTGATGCGTGTGGTTTCCATTCAACTGATTGTATATGGTGAGCACAGAAGGCAGAATTAGCACTGTGCTGTGCCCTTCCCTATACAGCAT